>NW_021703770.1:61165279-61250833 GCF_005190385.1 Monodon monoceros | reverse complement strand
GTGTGTGTGTGTGTGTGTGTGTGTGTGTGTGTGTGTGTGTGTAAGAACTTGGTTGCCTGAATCTTTGTTTGGGGTCGGGGAGTGGTGCACAGTAGACTTTGAATTGGGTTCCGTTTTACTCATTACCCCATCTCTTCTGTGAGCACCCCTACAGACCTAGCGAGTGGAGCCCAACCCAGGGTCTTTGAAGACGAGCAAAAACTCTCCAAAAACAGTAAGCCTTCATCTCCTCACAAAGACTGCATCCACACTTCTATTACCATTTAGAGGTAAGTAGTACAAAACGGGTTTTAGGATCTTGTTACAATCTGTTCCATTTTGGATCTGCTTCCACATCTCCAGCTGTGATGACATAGGAGCACAAGTCCTTGGTGGGGAGGATGTGAGGGAGCTGCAGCCTTTTCTACGAAAGGAAACAGGTGTCTGCTTCTGCGCTTCGGCACAATCTAAACCTCTCATGGTCTGTGTGGTTGCACTGCTTTTTCTCCACTTCTCGTTGCAAATGCTCCCCTAGCTAGTGTGTAGGGTGGTTCTAAGAGGTGAATGGAGGAAGTTCACGAAAGACGTCGGGAAGCATCATCTATCTCTTCTTGCCCCTCTGCACCCTCCAAACACCTATTAATAAGACACACGTCACCACACAAGTAACTGGGCCTCACTTTAGCAGGAATTTGTTTGTTCCCCTTCAGATTTGGCAATTTTTTTCTAGCTCTTTTTTTCTCTCTTCTTCCTTCCCTTTCTGTTTCTTTTTTAAAAAATAATCTTTTTTTCTATATCCTAGAAAATAACCAATATAACCTATGTGATTGCACCACAGGTATCGAAATTCTGACTTCAAAAGGAATTGTTGAATCAAGTTGTGCACACGAATGAAGGAGTTAGTGTGCAAGCTTCTGCTTAGAGCACACGCCAAAATCAGGCTACAAAATGCATTTCTCAGAAAACCAAACAAAGGAAACAGGAAGAAACAGGCAAAGTCCATCCCCCCTTACCAACCCCAATTCTCAGTTTTCATAAAAACTTTGAAAAAGGGCAGGATTCTGGAGACTTGGCTCTCTACTTATTTGATCCTATTTTTCATGGTTCCCTTTTCCCTCTTTAGCTTTTCTCTCATGGCCAGTGCTCATTTATTACATGAACAATGTTGTTACCAAATGGCATTACAGTGGCATCACCAAATATGCCTTTTCTGGAACAAGTTGTTTCAAGAGTCTAAAAAGTGACTTGTGTTGGACAATACCTGACAAGGCAACTTGTAAAACCCAGGCCTGTGATTCTGTACCCGGGTGACCTTACAGGAAACGTTGGTGGTGGAGACTCATATGGCTGGCAGTGGCTGGCACAAGAGGCTAGAGCCTGGCTGAGTTACCCGTGCTTTAAGAAATGGGACGGGGGCTTCCCTGGTGGCGCAGTGGTTGAGAGTCCGCCTGCTGATGCAGGGGACACAGGTTCGTGCCCTGGTCCGGGAGGATCCCACATGCCGCGGAGCAACCAAGCCCCTGCGCCACAACTACTGAGCCTGCGCTCTAGAGCCTGCTAGCCACAACTACTGAGCCCACGCGCCACAACTACTGAAGCCCACGCACCTAGAGCCCGTGCTTCACAACAAGAGAAGCCACCGCAGTGAGGGGCCTGCACACCGCAACAAAGAGTAGCCCCCACTCGCCGCAACTAGAGAAAGCCCGTGCACGGCAATGAAGACCCAACACAGCCACACACACACAAAAAGATAAGACAAAAATTTATAAAAAAAATAAATAACTTTATCTTCACAAAACTCCCTGGAGGTAAAAACAGTGAACATCAGATCTAATGATCCTCTTGTAAGGACAGGCTTGGGTGGAGGAGGGGTGGGTGGAGGAACAGGGCAAACACACCTGTGTCCAAAGCCTGGCTTTGCCACTTATGTCACTTCATACTCAGAGATTCAGTTTATGTACAACAGGGATAAGAATGGTCCCTACCTATTCATATGCTTCTTAGGAAGAGTAAAAATGAGTGGAGGAGCACTTAAAATAATAATCACAACTTAGTAAGCCTTTAACAAATGCCAGCAGTTTTTACTGAATTTTATGCAATCAAAGAATTCACCATTAAAAAAATCCTTATTTTATGTACACTAAGAAAAAATGCTGCCAGTTATTGCATGCCATTGACTGAAAGACCCATTCTTATTTGAGAGGCTGAAGTATGGGGGTGGGAGAGTACATTTAGAATCAGTAAAGTACAGTATTATTGTGTCTTATGGAAAAAAAGATTGTGGAGGGTAAAGAATGGGATGCGGGAGGGTATTTTGGGGACTGAGGTGGGAGAGGCTGGTCCTTTGCTCTACCAGGATGTAAAAATGCACATATCCCTTCCCCATTTCTTTCATTTCAGTTGCAAGATGCTAGACATTGGGACCCTGCTGCATGCAGGGAAAGATAAAGATGCTGTGGAAGGAATGGAAACTATCGAGAGCAGACATTTGCAGAGCGCAAGGGGAGACAAAGCAGGGTAGGAACCCATTAAAACTAAGCATCTCTGAAATGAGAATCACTAAATATAAAATACCCTACAAAACTGGTAACTTCAGTTCTTTTAGGCAATGGGAAATATCAGAAAGAAATTTTAAAGCCACACTTTCAGATCAGTGAGTGAAGTTCTGGACCTGCGTTCAGCTTAGTCCCTCCCATTGGCCATTCTGTTACATCAAATCATAGTAATACGTAGGGCTTCTATTTGGAATTTTGAAGCCCAGTGTGTGAAATGGAAGAGGACTCTTTTGGTTGGAAGTGTAGCTCCTGCAAAAAGAGACAGCTGAAATAATCAATGCAAAAAAAATAAATAAATAAAATCACAGGCCGAAAGTGTTTCCTTTTGTAGAGAATTTGTGACATTAGTTAAAAAAAAAAAAAAGGTACAAACGTCAAGGGTAGCTGGGTTAATGAGTACGGCAAGTACAGCTGCTCTTCCCAGTGGAGACTAGAGCGCTGACGTGGATGGAACGTGATCGGGAAATGAGGGTGGTGATTGCAGCAGCCCCTAACGGGTACTTACTCCATGTCAATGCATAATGGGGATGATTGGCACTGCCGGCTGAACAAGAGATGCTGGGCTGTAATTAGAATGTTGGCGCTCATCAAAATACAGTAAAACAAGGAGAGCCGTGATTACTTAAACCTGAAGCTACATTCTGCAAGATGGCTTTGCTTTTCAATTTCTATATTGTTTTAGTGTTCATTAAAAAAAAAAAAACAAAAACCCACAGGCCATGCAAAATTAGGATGCTGTATCATAGAAGAATAAATGAGATGAGGCTGCTTTCTGTATAATGGCCAGTATTTAGAGATGTGCTCCATAAATGTCAATGACAATCAGTGCAGAATATTTCTCTTCAGAAAGAGATTTCTTTTTGTTAAATGGCTATTTCCCCATCCCCCTCTCATTCCTCTGTACCATTGTTTCTGCACTGAGACAGAGTTGACCCACTATGCCATGATATCAACAGAGAAATAACTTCTGGGTTTGAACTGGGCTTTCTATTCACTGAGAATGACTGATGTTGTGTAGTTATGCGAGTTCTTTTTTTTTTTTTGCGGTACGCGGGCCTCTCACTGTTGTGGCCTCTCCCATTGCAGAGCACAGGCTCTGGACGCGCAGGCTCAGCGGCCATGGCTCACGGGCCCAGCCGCTCTGCAGCACGTGGGATCTTCCTGGACCGGGGCACGAACCCATGTCCCCTGCATCGGCAGGTGGACTCTCAACCACTGCGCCACCAGGGAAGCCCTGCAAGTTCTTTTTGAAGATAAAGTTGAACCAAGCCTTGAGGATTTTCTTTTGAACTTTTCCAAGCTCCCTATGTGTATTAGGATTTAGGTAAATCACCAGTCTTCTAATGTATTCCTGGTAGTCTTCTAGATCTTAATCCTAAAGAATTGAATTCACTTTTTAAAAGCCTCATTTAATCTTTCATTTTTCATTTATCAGCGTAAATACAGTATAGACATTTCTCCCTTCTGCCCTGAGTTACAAATAACCTGTGTCTTACTCTTTTGTTTGTTGTGAAGGAAATCAGCAGGAAATAGAAAAGGACCACTCTAACTGGTCAGATCACTAATAATCTAAATTAGTTCGGTAAAGTTGTACTTTTGAAACATGAATCTTCTCATAAGGAGTTTTATTATAGTTCCTCATATCCGAGGGAGGAAAAAGCTATTAGTCCAGAAGTCAATCAACCAATATACAACAGAGTAACAACCTCAGTCTTAAGATTTTGGTCTGTTTCATATATTATCCACACTTAGGTGTATATTCCCACCCCCTGCCCCGCCTGCCTCCACTGTCATACCCAGGCCTTCCAGTCCACTTGTAATTTCTAGGACGTTTTACGAGATCTGTTCAAATTTCTTGATAAACTAGTTTGTAATACAAACTTTTTCTGTCCCAGGTAAACATGCTCATTTACCTGATGGCGTTTGAGTCTTTCCATTACAAGGTAAGGCAACTCTGAGCAGCTAGTAGTTCTCTAGAAGTTGTTCCAGCCATCTGAATGAAAGTATAGTTTCATAAACCATAGGTATCTAATAAAAATAAAAATTCTTTAGGGACTTCCCTGGTGGTCCAGTGGGTAAGACTCCACGTTCCCAATGCAGGGGGCCTGGGTTCGATCCCTGGTCAGGGAACTAGATCCCGTATGCATGCCACCACCAAGAGTTCGCATGCCACAATGAAACGTGCCACAATGAAGATCCCGCATGCTGCAACTAAGACCCAGCGCAGCCAAAATAAATTACTTAATTAAAAAAAAAAAAAGATGCAAATGTTTGCTGTGCAAAGGGCCGGAATACCTTTAAAGAAAAAAATCATTCTTTAGAAACTATACACACTATTTGCTTTTATGATTATTGTGTCACACAAGTGTAAATGATTCAGTACAGACTTGGAAGTTTGCTTTATGAAATTTCATGCTGGGTAAGCATGCCTGCAGTCTTCCAGTGATTAAATGGCTGTGATGGTGGCTTGAATAGCTCTTGCAGCATCTTTGGCACCCCTGCTCAGCAACCATGGAGCACTGTCCTTGTACTGTGGCCATGAGTGCTCATCAGCCTTGTACAATGGGGTCTTACAGGGAAAAGTAGTAACAACTGAAACTACTTAATACTTACTATGAGCCATTCAGTCCCTGTGCTGTTTGTCATAAACTTATGGGCTAACAACTAACATTTAATAAGCATCAGGCGTGGAGCTATGCACAATCCGTTCTTAGAACTACCTTGTGGGGTAAGTGCTAACATTATCTCAGGAAACTGAGGTACAGACATTAATTAGATCACACAGAGCTTATTGGTAGAGGAGTCAAGATTTGAACTCTGGTCTGCTAGTCTTACTACTATGTACCTATTAATATCTGCAGAAATCAACAAGGTATCACTTGAAGTTTGGATCTTCAAAATAAGGAGATTTCTTTCTTTGGCTGACATAAAGTCAAAGTTAGGTTACTAGTAGTTATGTGACGGAACCTAAGCCTCTTAAATTTCTTTTCTAAAAAAAAAAAAAAAAAAAAAAATTTCTTTTCTGATTTGCTTGTTTTCAGAACACAAAATGTTTGATTTTACCTTTAAGCAAATACAGTAATAATTTTTTCACTAAAAATAGTTAAGCTAGACAAAGTGGCTTAGCCTTTCTTTGAATGGTATTGGATAAAACTGGTTGACGTGTGACACACAGATACCTAGTGCAGCTTTTTGTAAAGCAAGTCATGCTTAAACTAGTTGTCTTTGTAAATACTGAGTTCTGTGCTGGCCTCACAGGATAGAGCTGAGCCATAGCGGATGCTGCCTTCCATAGATGGCTAACAGCTTTACACAGTGCTCAGTAACCAGATGGACCTATTATTGGAGTAGAGTTGATTTACAATGTCGTGTTAGTTTCTGGTGTACAGCAAAGTGATTCAGTTATACATATATATATATATATATATTTTTTTTTTTTAATTTTAATTAAAAAATTTTTTTGGCATGCCACCCGGCATGTGGGATCTTAGTTCCCAGACTAAGGGATCGAACCCACACCCCATTCAGTGGAAGCGCAGACTCTTAACCACTGGACCGCCAGGGAAATCCCTATATTCTTTTTCATATACTTTCCATTATGGTTTATTGCAGGATATTGAATATAGTTCCCTATGCTATACTGTAGACTTGCCTTTTGCCTTTCCTTTCATCCTAGTGTGTTGGTCTGTATACCCAGGGCTTCTAAAACACACACTCAGTCCAACCCCCTTGACTCTCTTCAGGCCCTAGGTTACTAGTCTTTAATTCTTCCGACACTTGCTAATGTCTACTCTGCAACTCCCAAACCTGTGAAGTTTTAAAGCAGATGCTCCTTAACTGAATTACCTATCACACCTAGGGTGATCTTTGGGAAGAAAACATCTGTCTGAGCATTACCTTGAATTTCCTCCAGGGTTACTTTTAAGGCCACTCTTTAAAAAATGCAAACAGGTGGTCAGTATCAATCCATTCTTATAGGCGTCCACGTGTAGACAGGCAGCAGAACCAGTTTTCTGTGAAAACATCTGGCAACACCTTGGAAATATAGGGTTTCAATGGCTATTGCCGTCTGTGCAACAAAACATTTCTCTCCCGTTTCCTCATCTATACAAGCTTTGCTCCAGGATTAGTTCTGAATTTAAGGACTGTGTACGATTAATTTTAGAAGAATGTAGTTAATACATTTGTTCCAGAATAGTCCACCTGGACTACTCACAGCCATATCCCCCCTTTTATGGAGGGAAGGACAACCCCAGAAGGGCAAAGCAACTAGTTCAAGGTCACTCAGTAAGACAGCTGTCCTGGCTCATGGTCCTACCGTGATGCTTCCCATCAGTCTTCAAAGTTTGACCAGAGGCCGGGTGACAGCAGCAGTCTCTGCAGGATCTGGGGGGCCCGTAGAGACTTTCCTCGGAGGAGGGGATCTAGGGCTTACTATTTACAATTACACTTGTGTATATATGTGTTTTGTAAAGTTTTAACTACATACCAAGGGCTTTCCCCCCACCCCCCAAACCCACAGCATATGTTGTAGAACACATAGCATATGCTGTATGTAATTTCATAGAAAGAAGGTTCCTCAAATGAGTGTGGAGACACTGCATGCTGTGTCCCTGCTGTTGTCATTCTAGGTGTCCTGCCGTAAAAAAGACACCTTTAAGTTTGTTTAACTCAATAGTCCCTGAATTTGGTTATAAACCACTTTTTCTCACAGTTGCCCTCATTAATAATATATGAAACTAATCATCTTTTTTGGTAGAACACACTTTTTAGGAAAGAAAGGCTGTTCTAAATGTTTATCAGAAGTACACTCTTTCAACGTGTACATTTTAATGAGATTAGACACTAAAAATAGCATAAAATTTGCTAACAACAAAGAAAACATCCAAGATACGGCTTGTGAAAGTAAAAATTTTTATTCGGATTGATTTCTCAATGTATAGTTCAATATAATGCCAGTTTTTAATGGCAGAGATTTGGTTCCACTGAAACTCCATGATGCTACAGAGAGCTACTACTTTTTCCAGGAAGTAGGTAAACAGCTGGAAACAGAAAGCACGACTTTCTAGCAGCATGGCAACTGATTAAACTGCAGACCTATCAGGTCTGCAACTTTTATACTAAAAATGGCGCAAACATTAGCTGGTGACAAAAGTGAGAAGTGGGGAGCGAAATGTGAACATTGCAAGGAGTGATATATGCCCTGTAAAGATGACAAAAACCCAAATAGAGCTATAAAGATTTTAAAGGATAATTATAGAAAAGGGAACCAAATATTTTACTCAAATGTTTTTTAGAGCCTTTCTATAGAGATACAAATATATATATATATATTTATCCAAAAATATGTTTTATACAGATAAATGTTTCTCAGATAAGGATGGGACCAAAGCTACAGTTATAACATAAAGCATTGTCTTTTGTAAGACTATTTATCCACCTGAATTTTCAATTTGAGGCTAGTGCATTAAATGTTTTCCAAATATTGACATCTTTTTATATATATAAATCAAGTAGGCATGATTTTTTAAAAGAGTTTTCAGGTTAAACAGTATTTTTCTAAGCTGCTGTGCGTATCAAACTTATGACAAGCCCCATTAAGAATTATTATTAATAAACATATCAAAAAGGGCTATGTTAAAATTTTCTTTATAGTAAATATTTAATTTTCTGATTTCCAGTTTACAAGTGTTGAAAATGCACAAGAAAGATTTTACTTCACAAGTACTTTTATGTTAATATATTTTGATTCAATATATATGGCAATAAATCTTCATACGCCATAACCAAAAGTATGTTTTTTTCTCCCTTAAAAAAATGGGGATGTAAATAACATTAACAACCACTAAAAAATAAAGCACACAAGTATTCTGGTGAATTTACAAATCTTTTTTCCCAAGTGTAAAGGCTACAAAAATTCCTAAAAATTAGAGAACACTGAAAACATATTAAAGTTTGACATCCAACTTTATATTATTTCCATTTTGCCCTGAAAGATAACTTAAAAAATATGGCCTTGCTGGAACAGGCCATCTTGCTAATATAAAAAATTGGTGAGAGCAAGAAATTGTATCACTGATATGTAGAATTTTTGTAAATAGTTCTCTCTTCAAATCATTAGAAAAATGCTGAAAGATAAAAAACAAAATAAAATAAAATACGGTGGTGGTCCCTAAACTATTTTGAAGGCAGGTAGCTTAGTCTAAGCTGAAGTATTTTTTTCACTCATAGTAATCATCCTCCCCTCAAATGCCCTTTAAAAAATGCATGAAACAATAGTAGCAAGAATCAAAGAGCACAAACTGTATTTTCAAGAACAGAAAAAAATCTCTAGTGCTGAAAGATATAGTAAAAAGCAGATTTCTTTGGGGACATTAATCAATTAGATTATAATTCATTATGAAGATTTCTCTTTTCTATTACGGGGAGAGTCTGCTCCATTTGAAGTTACTGTTCCATTTACACCATTTTCTGAAAAGAGAAAAAAAATCAGGATTACTTTCTAAGTAAGTGCAAATAATATTATCTTTTACACATAAAGGTACCCTCAGAAAAGAAAATTTAAAACCTAATATATACTCTTATGCCCTTAGGTGAAACTTACTTACTAGTGCTTAATCTTTACTAGTATTTAACCAACCATAAAACCTGATAACATGTTAAACACAATGAACTGAAAGCAGCAAATTAAAAGTAATTACATATGTCAACGACATCTCAATTAAAAAAATAGTTAAAAAAGGAAAGTAACTACTATTGAAGGTAGGAAAAAAAGAGAAGACAGAAACTCTAAAAACAATTAGAAGAACTATAAAATAGTCTGCAGAGCAATACTTTTGGTAGAAAAAAAGGAACATTTTCACACTGGACAGCAAACAAGGGAAGTTCTTGGGGATATGTTTCTTTCCAACACATTAAAAAATTGGTGTTTAGGATGATAACTCTTATGTTTAAGAGTGTCATAATCGCCTTCTTCAAGCCATGATGGAATAACTGATGCCAGACCAACCCTCCCTCCAAAAAGATCCACAAAAGGCGAACACGAAAATGGCTATTTGAAGGCACTGGGAAAAAACCAAGTCAGCTAAGTGTATTTCTCCCCCAAGGTATTTGCCAACTACTAAACGTGCACGCACCAAGCAAGACTCAGAAAAATCCAGCAGAAAGTAACTCCTAACAAAGAATAAAGCTACAGAGAGAATTGGGAAGTCTCACAATGACAGGGAGACAAAAATATGAATTTGGGGCCCACCAGAGAAGAAAGCCCTTAGAAATAGTTGATGTCCTAGGAATGAGGACAAACTGGAAATAGATCAGCTTCAGTCACACAGAATGATCCAGAGCTTCTACTAATTCATCCAGAGCCTCTGCATGCTTTTACACAAAACATTCAGTGTTCAACCTGACCTTAGGGGCACTGGCTTCTGCCTGGCTTTGCTGGAGCCCAGTCGGCCTCCCTGTGGCCTCAGTAACCGCCTTATGTGCCAACAACACAGGCTTACATCGTGTGAAAGCCCCAAGTGGCCTTCTATATTGTTAGCACAGTATTTAGTGTATAAAGGCAGAATTCTTACAATAATTTTTTTTTAAGTATGAGGATACATGCAGTGCTGGCTTTTTAAATTTTAAAAAATTGGTATAATGTTGCTTATTTAAAAATAATGTTTGGATGCACTGGCAAATTATTTTTGTTTGCAGAGTGTTTTGTTTACAAATTGTCAGTCTTGTTTGTTTTACTTTTAGTGTGATACTTTTAGTGTGACTTTTTAAATGTCTCGGAAATTAAAGTTTTACAAAAAGTGATTTCATAAAAAAAAATATATATATCAGGTGTACCAGAAAACAAGACAAAATGACTGAAAACTAAGAGAAAAAGAAATATCAGAAATAGATCCTCAGGTGATCCAGATCTGGAGTTGTCACACAGGGATATTAAAAGAACAATGGTTAATAAAAATAAATGAAAAGAGAGATAATTTCATCCAAGGACTCAAAAATCTTTAATCCCAGGACAGGATAATACAGTAACTAAAAATATAAATTTAATAAAAGTTTAATAGCAGATTAGGCCCAACAGAAGAGATGAGTGAACTAGAAAAAAATGCTCAGATTGAAACTCAGAAAAAAAAGGATGGAAAATGCAAAAAGCACGAAAAGATATAAAAGGACAGGGTAAAAGGGTTTAACACATGTACTGGAATCCCCGAAGGACAGAAGAAAGAGAATGGGGCAGAAGCAATATCTGAAGAAATAATGGTGAAGAATTTTCCAAAAATGGCAAAAGAAACCAAGCCAAGATTCAGGAAGCTCTACACAACACCGAGCAGGATAAATGCAAAGAAAACCAAACCCAGGCACATCACAGTATAACTGTCAAAAAAACAAAGATAATTTTGTCAGACTGGACGAAAAAATTAAAATCCAATTACATGCTGCTTACAAGAGACACAACTTATATTTAAGGACAAAGAAAGGTTTAAAGTAGAAAAACACAGGAAAAGATAGAGCATGCTAACACTTTACCACAAGATAGTCGGTGAACTGGAGTAAATTCAGACAAGCTAGAGATGAAGATGGACATGTGACAATAAAAAAGGACAAATCCCACAGGGATTTATATAACAACCCTGAATTTTGATATACCTATAACATATCTTCACAATATTTAAAGCAAAAACTTACAAGCTACAAGAAGAAATGGGTCAATACCTTTTGCAGTAACTGACTGAACAAGCAGAACTCCTTCCACCAAGTCAGTAAAGATACAAACCTGGGCATCACAAATGGACCTGACACCTACCTACAGAACAGAATACCCAACAAACACACAATACACATCCTTCTGAAGTCCAGATGGAACATTCATCAATACTGAACACAGGATGAGACATAATGAAAGTATCAACAAATTTCAAAGAATTGAAATCATTTGGAGTATGTTCTTTAACCACAGTGGAATTAAGCTAGAAATCAGTAGGAAAAAAACCCCCAAAACCTAGAAAATGCCCAAATACAGTATTTGTAAACTACACAATTTACTTATAAATAATCCATGGGTCAAAGAAGAAAGCACAACTGGAATTATAAAATATTTGAAACTGAATGATAATGAAAGAGATATATCAAAACCTGTGAAATAAGGGTAAAGCATTGCTGAAAGGGAAGTTTGACCTTAACTGCAAGTAATTCATGAGAAGGGATGAAAAATCAATGATTTATTTCCACAAGGTAAACCACAAATAACAAAACAGCAAATTAAACCCAAAGAAAGGGAAATAAGAACAGAAATCAAAGACACATCTGAGACAATCAGCAAAAGAAGACAAATGTTGGTTCTTGGCTGATGGAAGAAGAAAAGAGAAAGGCATAAACTACTTACACAGGAAATGAAAGATGGGAATCACTGCTGTTCTACAGGCATTAATAAGTGCATATTATGAATAATGTTACATCAATACATTTTGCAAATTTAAATGAAATGGATAAATCCTTGAAAAACACAATTTACCAAAAGAGAAACAATAAGAAATAGAAAATCTGAATAATCCTATTATCTATTAAAGAATGTGAACATGTAGTTAAAAAAAAAAATCTTCCCATAAAGAAGAGTCTAGGTTGGACAGCTTCAGTGGTGAATCCTTCCAAACATTTAAATATTACAAGAAGGACAAAACTGCCCAATACTTTTTATAAAGCCAGCATAACTCGTATCAAAACCTGACAAGGATATTACCCCAGAAAAGGGCTAACTATAGCCCAATCTTTTACATAAACACAGATGCAAAAAATCCTATTTTTACAAAATATTGAAAAAACCCATCCAGCAAAAGTGATATATTGTCATCATCAACTTGGGTTTATGCCAGGAATGCAAGACTGGATTTACATTTGAAAATCAATACATTACCAAAAAATACATATCAATATTCTTTATGAATACAGGTGTAAAAATCCTCAACCAAATACTAGCAAGCCAAATCAAGAAGCATCTAAAGAGGATTATATACATGACCAAGTGAGATTTATCCCAGGACTGCACTGTTGGCTTAACATTAAAAAATCAATTAATATAATCCATCATATCAACAGAATAAAGGACACAAACCATTTGATGATCTCAATCGTTGCACAAAAAAGCACGTGACAAAATCTAACATCCTTTCATGATAAAAATTACAAACAAAGTAGGAACAGAAGGAAACTTTCTTAACCTGAAACAGCCCATTTAGGAAAAACTCACAGGTAACATCGTACTTAATGGTGAAAGGCTAGATGTTTTCCTGCTAAGATCAGGAATAATATGAGGATATCTGTTCTCACTAATTCTATACAAAATTGTTCTGGAGGTTCTAGCCAGGATAATTTGGCAAGAAAATGAAATAAAAGGCATCCAGACTGGAGAGGAAAAAGTAAAACTATCTCTAGTTGTAAACGACATGATCCTGTATACTGAAAATGCAAAGGAATCCACAAAAGTACTAGAATTAAATAGTAAAGTAAAATTTAAAAACCCTAATAAGCACAACAATGTTGTGGGATACAAGATCATTATGCAAAAATCAACTGTGTTTCTATACATTGGCAATGAACAATCCAGAAATGAAATTAAGAAGACAATTCTATTTACAACAGCATTGAAAAGAATAAAATATTTAGGAATAAATTTAATGAAGAAGTGCAAGACTTATACACTGATAACTATAAAATTTAATTGAAAGAAATTAAAGAAGACCCTAAAAGATGGAAGGACATCTATGTTCATACTCCCCAAAGCAATCTACAGATTCAAGATAATCCATATCAAAGGCCAGCTGGCTTTTCTGCAGGAATTGACAAGCTGATCATAAAATTCGTATGGATGCAAGGCACCCAGAATAACCAAATCATGAAAAAAATAAAAATGGTAGACTCACATTTCCTGATTTCAAAACTTACTACAAAGCTATAGTAATCAAGACAAAGGCATAAGAATAGACATAGAGATAAAGAGACTAGAATAGACAGTCCAGAAATATTAAATTCTTACTTTTATGATCAACTGATTTTCAAGACAATTCAATAAAGATTAGTCTTTCCAACAAATGGTGCAGGGACAACTGGATATCAACACGCAAAACAATGAGTGTACAATGGTGCACTTTGGAAAACAGTTTAGCAGTTCCCACCAGATGTTAAATATACAGCTATCATATGACCCAGCAATTCCACTTCTAGTTATATATCCCAAACAGCAAAAAACAGGCGTTCAAACAAAAACTTGTACGTGAATGTTAACAGCATCATTCACGGTAGCCAAAAAAGTGGAAACAACCCAACTGTCAGTCAACTTACAGATAAGCAAAACACAGTATATACATAACGCTAGTATATTATTTGGCCATAAAGAGGAATGAAGTATCGGTACATGCTACGACATGTATGAATCTTAAAAATATGCTATGTGAAAGAAACAGCTGCAAAAGATCACATACTGTATGATTCCACTGATAGGAAATATCCAGAAAAGGCTAATCTACAGAGACAGAAAACAGGTAAGAGGCTGGCAGGGGAACGGAGGGAATGGAAAATGACTGCTAATGGTGAATATACTTAAGAACCACTGAAACGTGCACTTTAAAGGGTGAACTTATGGTGTGTGAATTATATTCCAATAAAGCAGTTATTAAAAAATATTACTGAGAGAAATTAAAGATAATATAGATAAGTGGGAGGTATATATCATATTCATGGGTTGATATACTCAATTCTCCCATAGCTGATCTACAGATTCAATGTAATATCAATCTGATACCCCAGTGAAGCTATTTGTGTATGTGAAAACTGACAAAGATGCAGTAAAATTCATATGACATGCAAAGGGTCAAGAGTTGCTGATACAAGCCTGAATAAGGATAGGACCGGAGGACATAAACTACCAGCTATAAAGACTTATAAGGAGCAAAGCACAGTTGATATATATTTTAAAATGGAACTCCTTGTGTTACAGTTCCAACTATGAACACTCGAAGTTGAAAAAAAATTACTCCACTGTCAATGCATTTTCAATCAAAAGCCAGAAGGAGAAGAGGTGAGATGCAGACTCAAAGATGAAGGATCAAACAATCAGAAGTTATTAAAAAAAAAGGTGTTCCTCTTGGGACTAAAGGGCAGATGGGAAGGGGCTGAAAAAAGGTTTTGTTTTTAAAATATGAGTAAGATGCTTGAAAGTACAATCACTCTCGAGGTTAGTTATTCACTAAAACTGCCCACGTCCACATTGGTCTATAGTGGGTCAAAGTCATCAAGTCTGGAAAACTTGTCAGAGAGAACTCAGCGGACAGCTTTTGAGGAGAATAACTGACCAACAAACTGTAGGATGGGGGAAAATGATTTTGTTTCTAATTTTGCTAATAAGTAGAATAAACTTTCCTTTATAAGATTTTAAGTCTTAACAAGATTATAAATAAAACCCCAAAACATTAAAAAAAAAAAAGTTTCCTACTTCAAGGTTTTCATTGCTTACTGAATACAAACCTGTTCCTTTTCTAGAAGACCTGCCTTTAGTCACTGTTGGTTTCTTCTTCACGGTTGGTGCCTGAAAAGTAGAATGTTCTCTCCACCTCCGAAGCTGAAAATTAATGAACTTCCACATCATGAATGCTTGGGTAATGCAAATAGACGCCAGAACAGCGATTCTGAGAATGTGAAGGAATGAACGGAGAGTCAGAGTGCACCCCAACAACGCCATTGAATAAAGCCGTCTATCCTGCTTTGACAGGATTAACTTAGTGCTAAATTCCCACTAAGTTGACAAGATTATGTTAATAAATAATTATCCTGCTAACGATTAATCCCAGAAGTTAAATAAACACTTTAGTACTTCAGTTTGGACATGAAATCGTTAACAGGTATGAAATCAAATCGAATGAATATTTACCCTAACCCCTGTATTTATCCCTTTATTTTTAGATGATTCATATTGTAAACTGATAATACATACTATATAGTAGTGCAAAGTGAGAAAAATATTAAATCAACTCTACCTAACAGCCAACACATTGAAGTTTCCAGTACTGAAATCCAGCTTCTGATTCTCTGCTCTTGCAAGGCCAAAGCCAACAGTGAGTACCGAAAGAATTAAAGTCAGAAGTCTTCCCAACACAAACAGAACTGCCCACAGAGAAAATCTGAGAAAAATGTCACAAGTCAGATTCGCAGAATTGCAAAGATAAGAAAAGATCCTAGTAGAAATCAGATTCCTGTTAAGTAAATGCATATTAAAACAGCATTTCTTATTGTTCTGCAAAAAGGATTCTGAAATAGAATGTTAGGGAAATGCTTCATATTATATCACATTCTTGAAGATATATAACATATCAGCATTATTTCAGGTTCTAGAAGTCCAGTAAAGAAATGTTTGATATTTTTTGTTTAGCTGATCTTTTTTTGTGTGTGTGTAACAACTATTAATGATTCTCGGAACTACTGGTACATAGAACAATTTTGGAAAATGCTGGATAAAACAAAAGCCGTGTACTCAATTCTCATGAGAGTCCCAGTTTTACTTTTTTTTTTTTGTTAAAGGCCTCACACTCTTTACAAGTCATATCACTTCAATTCTGTTCCAGTTCAATTTTCCCATCAAAGTATTTTAATATCTTTAAGGCTCTATAATCTATTATTTCAATTTCTTCTGAAAGTTCATTCTTCCTCATTCTTCCTTCTCCAAAAGAAAAACGTGCACTTAAACAAGATAGGAGAAGTTATATCAGAAAAGTAAACCCTCAACCCTCAAAATTACAAGTTCCAATACAGTATCTCTCTAGCTAAGAACGATTCTATTTTAGAGAACAAAATACCAACATCAACAGCTAAACAGGGTCATTTTATTTAAAGCTGCTACTAACAGGTTATAAAAAACAATATAATCGCCAATAGCATGGTCCTTGGCAACATAGGCACTGACTTTAATTACACAAGAAATAGAATGGCTCAACAACTTACCCTTTCTGATACTTTTCATCACTAAAATAAAACAGGCGGGAAATGTGGAAAAGAAACTCAACAAAATAGTGCAGCACCAAAAGAACAAGTCCTAGATGATTCAAGCTGTTAAAAAAACACATTTAAAATGAAAAGATTAATTATGAATTAAGACAGATTAGCATACGATCTGCCCAGTCCATATACACACCCAAGAAAAATCCCAACTCACTTCAAAAGATAAGCTCCAGCAATGTGAAAGAGGTAAAGACCAATGTAGACGAGCTGACGAGGAATATCTTCCTGTAAACAGAAAATTGCACAGTAGATTAAAACATGGGGAAGCACTTCCGTTCTTAGGAGCAGTGTGGCAGAGTGAAAATGCACTGTCACAGAGGAAGACTTGAAGGCCGCTCTGCCCCGCACCCTTCCTGAATGCTCACCCCAATTAGCCGCAGTTCTTTAACCTCTCCTGGCTTCAGCTACTCATCTAAATCTGAGTAACAGCTGGGTTTGCCTGAATCAGATGAACTCCAAATCCCTTTCAGTACTGAGTGGTTCTTTTCATAATAAACATTTATTAAATGACACAATATTAATAACCATAATGTCCTTGTACTATTAAAATTGCTATGTTTATACCAGCAGAGGTGCTTTTGTTTACCTAAATAGTATTCACATTTTTTAGCTCATGCTTTTAGTCCCTTTCATTTCATTGTCAGTCAAGTCATTAAAATCGAAGGTTAAAATTTATCTTCTCACTTAGGATACCATCTATTTGTATATTCTTTCTCCTCTTAATAACCTGTAAGCCAGGTATCCAGATTTTACTTTTGCTTCTCTTTTTTTCTTCCATAGTCCCTAGTGACCTGGTTATCTCAGAAACAGTGGTTTTCAAAGACATAAGTCAAGTGAATCATGAAATCGATGTAGGGGGTCACCCTAACATGTTCTGAAATATGAAATAGAATAAAAAATGCTAGAGTGTATAGCTCATTGCATTGTTTCATGAAAATTTTAATCCAGATATTACACACACACACACACACAGAATTATGATATAAACTCTAGTTTTTCATCTTGGGTTGCAGTAAAAAATGTTTGCAAAATATGAACAGTGATAGGCCCAATAAACACTTGTTAATTTATGAAATGCCTCTACCTCTCATTTCTGCTCTCTCTTTTTTTTGGCAGTTTACCACATATATTGATATATATATATGTCTCTATTAGCCTGTCAAATATATATTACAAGGCTCTATTAGCCTGGTTAGTACTATTCATGTACTGCAGCTCTAATTAAAATGACTAAAATGGTGGTTGATGTTGGCAGACTGAGCTGCATTCATCTGGAACCTCACTAGACTCATCTCTGGCATATAACAGAGTTGAGCACAGGTCTCTATTGGTCTTCTCTTTGCCACCTACATTTCAAGTAGGGAGTTACTTGACCAAATCTACTGAGAAAGAGTAGAGTTTACAAGTATAGTTTTGAAACTAAAAACTCTTTTCTAGTAAGAATGCTACAAAGATCAAGTGTTAGAAAGGTAGAACATACAACAGTTGACTAGAACTATATAGAGTCCTACACTTTGGGTCTCTCAGGGAAAACTCCCAAGACATAATACCAAGTTTACAGTGGAGTTTCCAACTGGAGAGAGAAGTATCTCTGAAAATAGGCTGTCTGAAGATTCTCTCCACATAATTTTGAAACTTCCAATGAACTAATTCTCCTTACCAAAGGAGAGAGGGAGAAAGGTGTCGAGACAACATGGTGAAGTTCAACCACAAGAAAGCCTCTTCGTTCTCTTATAGTCATTTCAGACCAGCTCAGCTGTAGGGTTATAACTGCAATTTGATATGCTATGTGGTGTGTATATCACTGGCACTGCACAAAATGATTTTAGATAGTATACAAGAAAACAAACTTTCATTATAATTTTAAATAAAACATTTTAAGTTGCAGCGAGGTGGCATATAAGTGACTACATATGGGAAATACTGCCATATTCCTTCCTTCAGATGTGTTAAACAATGCTCCAAATTTCTGAGGGGAAAACAACACTAGGGGGACCCCCAATACTTATAATAAAAGCTTTTTTGTTTTTTAATTGCTGATTGAACACTGAACTCATTTTACTACATAACAGCTTGTGTAAATCGATGTAAAAAACAAATTTGCTGGAATAACTGCTGGAAAAACCAGAGCAGTGTAACTGCTTGGGAGGATTAAAAAAAAAAGATTTTTTTTAAGAAGAAACACAAATAAGTTTTAAAAATACGCCATTTAGCAGAGAACATAAGATGCCTATCTTTTCTCCTCTCTGACAAAAAACACTATTATGAATTACAAACACACTACATTTCAAAAAGCCATTCCATTTCTTTTATATTTCTTGTCCTTAAATCTCAACCTAATTGAGGCAAGGTTGTGCTTGCCATTAGGTAAAGAAAAATCCAGAGCTTCTTCCCTAAATTCAGGTTCAATTTTGCATTTCAGCCCTGCCTTTCTGATAGCAGACCAGATGAGTCAATAATGGAAAGTAAACTACCATCACAGCTTCCATCTTCACAACCATCAAATGCCTAGCAAGAGCTTTTACAATAGTCTCTTCAACTTTCAAAAGGACAGAGTATTAATCCTTTTTCTAAGTAACAGCAACGTCCGCCTTATACAAACTGACCAGTGTCTCTAAAGCAATGTTTGCATACTCAAAGCCTAACCAGAGACAGCGTGTCAAAATAAACGAGTGACAGGGAAGAGCCCACAAGAAGTGGTGGAGAACGTGAGCTAAAGGCATTCCCACAGTAACAATACAAAGGTAATGTGCATGATGTAGTGTGACTTTTAAAATGACAAATTTTATCTAGATTTCACTTAGAAAATGGCTGCTTTCAGCAGTCCTGTTCTAGGCCAGACTCCTCTGACATTCTTCAATCCTCATGGGGTTACAGCCCCTCTGGGGCTTACATGTCTATGGCCAACAAAAAAGACCTTGCCCAGCAGCAGGGTCTCTGGGGCCTACACGTTTCCCTGGGGCTCAGGGAGAACAGAGAAGGCTGGGTGAAATGTTGGCACATATCAGTTCACTGGCCACGTTACATTTCAATTAGGGAGTCAGTAAGTCATCCACGGGCAGTTCGTCACTGTTCTAGAATCTAGAGTCTAGATGAATATAAACATGGCTGAGAAAAGGCGATTTTGGTTTTTCAAGACATTTTCACACATCATCCTATGATTTTGTTACCAGGAGCCAGAAATGAGGTTTTGTGTATTTGTTTGTTTAAAGATTAGCAAACTTTTTTTATACTTGAATGAAAAAGATATATAATGAAACTGAATTATTAGAAAAGCATTGCCAAGTTCGTATCTATCTTTAATGCTAACATTCAAGTAGTTTATATAAGGATGATGTCATAGAGTGATGACCTAAAATTCTGATAGCTTCATTTTTCATGGAAAATCTAATAAACATAGTACACTTAAATCAAAACAAATTCTAAAATTATAAATAACTTCAGGTGACATTTTCAGCTGTTATTCCAACATGTTTTTATTAAAAAGGTCAGCCATATACTTTAGTAAACTTCTGTTTTTTAAAGAAAATGCTTTTCTTAACTACACTGTACTGAAAAATTAAATTTAAACTGAATATCACATATATGCCCAAATATAAGGCAAAGATTTGCCCCTAAACAACAGATGGAGCTGTCTCATGTGTAAATTTTTTCAAAGCTCTCATACTACAGGGATCTGTATCAATTACTTTATTCTGAACAACAAATAAATGTTTGGGTAAGATACACAGCCTGAGAAACCTCAATCAATGGCACTTCTAAATGCTTAGAGAGGTCTAGTGGAGGAATAAGTAAGACAGAGGTAATGATGTACTCTGGAAAAACGGACTTAGATGAGTCAAAGAGCAGCTCGAGTGATGAAGGACGGATGTTAACAACAAAGTTGAAGGGTGGACATAACCCTCATGAAGTAGGAGAAAGCATTTTTCTAATTTATTATACTTTATATGATATACAATTATATGTATGGATAATTAAACCAAATAAACTGATATTAGAAATAAAACATTTGGCTATTTCATCCACACTTCCCTGAAACTTCATATATTCAAGTTGGCTAAAAAATTACATTTTGAATCCTCTTATGGGCAAAAAGAGAGGACTAGTTGTATTGAAACATACATATTACATGTGGTTATAATATCCTTCTCAAAAGAAACTGAGTTATTTGTGTCTAACACACATCTTGAACTGCTACTGTGTTCCTTTCTTCATTTCTCTGTAGGATTGGTTCAAAACAATCACTGTACTAGTTTTTTCCAGTAAAGAGTTCTTCCAAAAACAATTTTGATAGAGTAAATTTTAAGAAACTGTTTAACACATATGCAGCTGTTACTTTCAAATTATGTTAATTACTTGCAACAGTTACTTTCGACTGTCATATGTAGGTGTTAAAAATAGTTTCAGTTAAATTCTAAGTTATGCAAATTATTCCATAAAAATTAAGATTGCATTTCTGGAGAAATGCCATCTGGCAGGAATTGATAAGAAAAGAGCTTTGAGAATGAAAATGAACAATTACTTTGAAATGTCCCTCTCTACTTACATGGTCAACGAACAAGATATAGACATATGAATTAATAATGAAACCCAGAGGTATTATGTCCACAGGTATAAAAAGTACACGAAGAAAGCTTTAAATATTGGAACCATGGTACTAAGACATCAAGGAACTATGATAGTCTCAGCAGTGCTTTGCAGGACCTTCTGTAATGATGGACATGTTCTCTATCTCTGATCCAAGATGGCAGACCGTGAAGCCACGTGTGGTGAATGGGCACTTGTAATTGGGCTAGTGTGACCAAGAAAGTGAATTTTGTTTTTGCTGAGTTAATTTAAATGTGGCTTGTGGGTACTAATTTGGACAGTGCAGCTATGGGACATGTATGGTTCACAGTAGGTGCTTACTGAATATGGAAGCGTTATTGGAAACTGTGAGCCTAAGAATTTTACCTTTAGACAGTTCTAAGTCAAAGGTTTTATGCACCTTCATCCTAATCCTTACAATCAACTAGAAAAACACTGTACACACGGCCTAATTTAGAAACACGGTGGTGTTTCCTAATTGTGGCAGACAACATCAATGATGACAGACACACAGGACACGAAAAGTCACAGACACAACACAATAATAAATCAAGTGCCTATACTCATGAATTAACTATTCAGAGTATGTATAGAAATAAGTGTTTGTGGCTTTTGAGAAGGCAGAGGAAAGATGGTTGCTGGATGGATTGGTTGCTCTGCTATTTTGGAAAGCTTCTCAAAGTAAGGGGACTTTAACAACAGTGTTTTAAACATGGAAAAATGTGAAATACATACAACAAACAGACAGTATAACGAATCCCCAGGTACCTATCGCCCAACTTTCTGGTTGTTAACTCATGATCAGACTTCTTTTATCCACAGCCCCACCCACGTATCAGTTCATATATAGGAATATTTAAACAATCTCTCCCCCCAAAAAAGAGAACAAAAGTGCTTGATTAATTTATCAGAGGGAAAAGGTATTCCAGAAAAAAGAACTGGTGTGTTGGGATTATAAAATTAGAGAATGTCAGTGTGAATGAGGCATAAGGAGAGAGTGGAAGAAAAAGGGACCAGGGGAGGAGGCACAGACAGGAGAAACCCTTAGAGCACAGGTGAGCAGCTTTATTTTAGTTTAAAGCAACAGGGAGCTAGTAGAGTTTTTAGAGGAGAAAGAGTTAAATAAAGGAAATAAAGTTTACTTTGTGACATCACAGAAGCCTGACTTCAGAAGTACTGAGGGTAAAACTACACAGGAGGCTACTGTAGTGCTCCAGTGGTTTACTCATTGTTCAAACAAAACAAACAAACATCTTTCCCACCTATTTCACCAGGAAAAAATTCAAGGTGGATATTTAACTATGGTTTACTTTTCTCAATACTGAATTTTTCTTTGGGACTTACACACAGTACAATTTAGTTGTACAATAATCTAATCCTTTTGGTCTCGCTTGTGAAACTGCTAAGAATATCAGTAACACAAAACTAACATTACATTGCAAAATTTGTTTAAATTATTTTAAATTACCACTAACATAATTTTAAAATGAGAAACTAACATGTCAAATGTAAAATCCCCCTCTAAGTTAAAATGACTGAAGGTTTCTTTAATAAATACTTAAGGATACTTAGTCTCTGTGGAAAGGAGAGAGGTGAGAGAATAGTGGGGGGAGAGTTGAGGTGAGAGGGAGGTTACAGACATGAGGAAATAATTTTAAAAAGACTTCCAAAAAAGGCAAAAAAAGGCAAAAGACAATTTTTAAAATTATAAAACCCCTGCTTACTTTTTTGGTTTTCTGGAAGTAGAGTTCAGGAAAAGCATGAAACCAGTATGCCAACTGTGATATGTAGAAAAACTTCATTTGAAATCTGTACCAACACAAGAAAGTAAAAAATACCTTTTAAAGCATACCATTTTTAAAGAATAAAGTACAAACAAACACTGGAAATCAGGATGTACTAAGTAGCTACCTTTGTGTTATCACTTCAGGTCCCCTCACGATACTCCATGTACCGTACTCTCCAACAGCCAATTCCCCCGGCCCCCCGGCCCCCCAGCATCAGTCAGCTCCTCTGGATTAAACAGCAGAAGCAGAGACATGATCTGCAGAACACTGTGAACATGCAAGCGAGCTGCGAGGAAACAGAGGCCCTTGTCTATTAGTTACTTAATACTGAAGAGTATGCCTGTCAGCTACTGAAGACATACGGACCATGACTCTAAGGGAATCAAATCACAGATCGGTAAGGTTTTGTCAAAAGGGGAGTGGGAAGGGCAAACAAGATGGATAGAAAAGTGAAGGTGCATAGATTAACCAGCACCTGAAACCAGGATAATCCCAATTTCAAACAATCACTCGATTTTTTCTTAGGGAAATACGGTAACTCTACCAGGTTGAGACACTGAGAGCCCCCAATATGTGGAGGCAAACCAGGATTCCAGAGGAGAATAAGGCACTGACGGACTCCCCAGGAGACATATCATATTCAGTCTAGAGTCCAGTCTCCTCCTCACATCACACCCCTCCAGATCTTCTGCTTTCTCTCTGCTCTCCCTCCCCTCTCCTCCAGAGGTCTAAAGCAGAAAACACAAAGCCAATCTGAATAATTCCAGGGGGGTGGGGAGGGGGGGAAGATACAGTCCCACATAAATATGATGTTTATATCTCCAGTTTACAAAAGTGCATTGAATTAACAATTTTTAAAAGTCAGAATGGCTCAGCAGAGTATGGTAATATTGCAGGGTCATGTTATTCCCTTCATACTTTTTCACCAGTCCTCATATCACATTTATTGACTACTTTCTACCTGATAAGCACCTACAGCCTGGCACAGCAAATGATATAAAAAGAGACAGTTCTTCTTGTTGTCAAGGTACATATAGCCTTGGTGGGCATGGGCACAATTTAAGACTTACATAAATGAGACAGTTACAAGACAGCCAAGACAATGTATAGATAAACATAAAATATTACACACCAAAATGACAAATTCAGGAAAGCAGAAGCCAATATAGGCTAAAGGAGCAAGGAAAATATGGAATAGATGTTCTAGAGCTGGGCTTGAAGAATGAATAACTTAGCTGGCTGACTTTGCAACCCCTGAGCTTCTTACAGCATTGTACAGAAACCCTGGGGGCCATAAAAAT
Organism: Monodon monoceros; assembly: GCF_005190385.1. Lineage (NCBI taxonomy): Eukaryota > Metazoa > Chordata > Mammalia > Artiodactyla > Monodontidae > Monodon > Monodon monoceros. Next base: position 61,226,584 of record NW_021703770.1, on the reverse strand, counting down.
AAAAAAGAAACAGTCCCTATCCTCAAGCTTATAGCGTAAGAGAGTAAGAAATGGAAGGAGTGAAAAGAGACTGGAGCAAAGAAAAGGAGCAAAAGAATGTAGAAGATGGAGCAGTGACGAGAAGGGTTAGGGAAAAGAAAGGGAAGACAGAGGACTAAATTAGGATTACTGTTAAAAATCAGTTTTCTCAAGGTAATAAACATGCTTAAAAGATTATATACATGAAAAAAAGCACACAGGAATTTTTTGTCCTTATGGCAGTGAGACTGCCAAAGACATACCTATTGTACGAATTTCCCTAAGGTCCTAAAGAGAATAACAAGAACAAATCCTGCTTAAAAGTGACATGACGATGGTCCTTAACTAAGAAAAACCTGCTGAAAATGACTTACGTCATCAGGTTATGGGGATAAGCTCTCCACAAGATAGTTGGGTCTGAGATATAGTTCTCCTAAGAGAGAAGATACAAAAATTAGCTTAATGAGCATGGAAACGTCTTAGAAAGTAAGACAGTATTTTCATTCCTTGCACATTTACATCTCTCCACCTCAAGTTCCATTGAAGTCCAACCTTTTAGATGTTTTAGTTATTTTCCATTCAGTCGAACTGCTTACTTTAGTGAAGTGAAAATCAATATGAGTGACTTGAAGTCAAATAAGACATAATTCCTGGCTTTCGAAATTCCTTCAATCCAGTAGAGTAAAAAAGACACATATGCAAACAAACATAACACAACCAAAAACCAGTGATGGTGCATAACAGAGTTACAACAGCCACTGGAGGGATGAATGTTGTCCTGGGTAATCAAGCAAAGGGTTCAGAAAGAGGTAGCACCTGACAGGAGACAGAAGATCAAGGTGTTGCCAAGTTTTACAGGGTTATGTCCACATAATAACCACGTCTTTTTCTTAGATAACCAGATCTATTTAGTGAGAATTACTGCATATGTATATTAAAAAAAATCCTGAAGCAACTTATCCTTAATATTTTCCCACAGAAGTTTAACACCTTCACGTTTTTTAAAAAATGTGTAAGATAGAACTTTTGTACATCAACAATAAAAATTTTTTTTAATGTATAAGAAAGATTTTAAGCTGAACTTTAATGTATCTATAAAGTATCATTAAAGCAGCAGTTTACAAAGGAACAAGCACTGGACTGAAAGGCTGAGTTTTAGTCTATCTCCAACCATAAATGTCATACCCTGGAAAATTCACTTTACCTATTTATTCATCTCTAACATAGCGATTAAAAAAAAAATACTGTGTCCTGACAAACTCAAAAATGTGTAAACTCTGGGGTTCATATAAACTTAAAGGACTGATATTTACTAATATTAGATACTCTCTTCCCCCTCATTAGTTAGAATGGTACACTTAAAGGTTTAGATAGCCTTAATAGAAAGTTAATCAATATTTTAATTTGCTCAGAAAATACCTGGACTGTTTTTAAAGAACGAAATGACTGGAAACACTACAACTCATGTAACCCAGTGAAAGTATCACTGATAATTTACCCTTTTTGCTAATACAGAGATACCTGCAAATGACTACAAGATATGAAGACAACACTCAGATCAACTAAAAATGAGTAAGGCTTTCTGAAACATTAAACATAGTTGGCAATTTTTGCTGTATAAAAACTAAAAGAGAAGCTTACTGATGAAACTTGATTTATACTAGTTCAAGAGCAGAACTCCTAATCTTAGATAAGAACAACAAGAGACAAGGAATTTTTCTAAGGTTCAGGGTTTGCTTATGAGCATTAAAAATAGGACATCAATTTCTGTTCTGGGTATATAATTAAATACTTTTGAGAGATAAGAATTTCAGCACAGTACATACTTACAGATATGAGAATGAATGTGCCCCAAACACAAGAAAATAGGTAGAATGCACTCAGCTGACCAGATTCATTAAACTTGCTGTGTTTCGTTTTGGAAAAGTGCATTCGCCTGTTAATTTTCTAAAAATAAAAACAATCGTTAATAATTAAGATTATAAAATATATTTAATATGACTATCATAGTATGGAGAGCTAGTATTTTACAAAGTATAGATTTCTAAGATTGCATACTTACATCCAACACATACTCTTGAATTATGGCATGAATAATTATCGCCACTAGCATGTAGAAGAAAACTGTAGCCAAATCTTTGATACCATAGTAATAAAGGAACGCTGATTCAGTAGCTTGTTCTTCTGAAGGTCAAAAAGGACAGGACACACATACATAAAAATATACATAAGATTATAAAAACAGCACTTAAGTACAACATAGTTATGGAAACAAACAAGAGAAGACTAACCTAATAATTAAGTTTACAGAAACATCATGGTAATTTGCTTTTGGACACCTTCAGTCTTAGGAACAATGAAAACTGAGGAGACTATCTAGAAGTCTAAAGCTTCAGAAATTATTTACAAAGACTTGACACATGTTAGTTACAGCCATTAAAGACCAGAGAACAGGGAAGGGGAGGCCACATTAAGATCCTTGGGGACTGTAAAATTGATATTACCCCAGGGATAGGGGTTAGATTATACTTAGGTTGTATTAAAGTTATACTTAGCACATTTGCCTGTCTTTTCAAAGAACTTTTGAAACTTTCTGCTTTCTAGCTCTACTTTCAAACTAGACACCACATTTATGATTCTGCTGGAAAAGCTGACTTAACTTTAATTTGATTTAGTTTTGAATTCTAAGCAGGAGAGACAGAGGCAACTGCTACAATTGTTTTCAATCTTTAAAATTGCTAAGATTTTTTCAGAACAAGACTTAATCAAATACTTGTGAATTGATAAAAGAGCTTTGTTTTTTTCTGGCATACTCAAATTTCAAAACAACTTTGTGGTTCTGAGTACTGTGATATCTAAGTTACTACATCAAATATTTACAAAATGATATAACTGAACAAAAACCCAACTCCATGTTGTATAATAGATCTTACATTCTAAATAGAGAGACTCCGGGCTCACAGCAAGTTTACCACCTGAATATGGTAATATTTTGTTAACTGAATACCCCACTCCTCACCCATGCTAGTTAATTTTTTTTTTTTTTTTTTTTTTTGTGGTACGCAGGCCTCTCACTGTTGTGGCCTCTCCTGCTGTGGAGCACAGGCTCCCGACGCGCAGGCTCAGCGGCCATGGCTCATGGGCCCAGCTGCTCCGCGGCATGTGGGATCTTCCTGGACCGGGGCACGAACCCATGTCCCCTGAATCGGCAGGCGGACTCTCAACCACTGTGCCACCAGGGAAGCCCCATGCTAGTTAATTATATTACTGTATTCAACTACAATCAACTTTCAATAACAACTTGATTTTCACATAGCATCACTCAGAAAAACTTTTCGAAATAAAACCTGAAAGTGTAGTTTGGATGTTATTACCAGACACTTATTGACATTCTCTCTAATCAAATAACTGATAGGACGGTAGAGCACAACCAAAAAGTGAAAAATAAAATGGGCTTAAGAGGGTTGTTATTACGGGTCCAAAATAGAACCCGTACAAGTCAGAAAAACGGAACCTGAACATTGGGCCTTTAGAAACCTTGACTGAACAAAGACACTTCAGACAAATGTAAAATATCTATTCTTAGGATTTTCTTATGAAAAGATCAGAGGGAAGAGAAGGCAAAAAAAAAAAGTTCTTCATTGGAATTTTAAGCCCATTTACAAAAATACACAATAAACATTAAACACATAAAAACTGATTTTCATACAATATATAGGGTGAAGTCAACCAAAAACATCAGATTTTGCATTATAAAATCATCAAAATAATATTCAGTCTAATCACGAATGAGACCTGTGAAAATAATGAAGAACCTAGTATTCATGGAGATTTCCAAGTCTGTCCTACTGAACTCTTCTTAACCAGAAAATTCCAAAAGAAAACTACCTACCTGTTGCAGGGAGGGTAACATTGTACTGAAGAGTTACAAAAATTATAGAAGCTTTTGCTGTTATCTAGAAAGAAAAAAAAAGATCAAGTCAATTTGTGACCCTCTCCCAAATAGCAAATCGGGGGGAAAAACATTCCAAATTCTGTCCCCACATCTAAGAACCAAGGGCACCCTAGTTCCAGCTGCACCCTGACAGGCACGACTGGACTTCCCGATCACCAAGGGGCTGATCTTGAAAGTTAACATAATTCGCCAGTGTAGTCTGAAGTTTAGATGGGATTGTGTAATTCACTCCTAACTTTAAGATTTCAAAAGAGATACTGCAGTTCCAGTAAACAGTGTTTTGACAAATAATGTTTCTCTACTCTAGACCTGTACAATGAACACAAAATTTCCATCAAGAAAAATTTTAAATGTAAATTAATGAAAGAAAAGGAAGCACAGTTACCATGACAAAAGGTAGATCAAAGGTAGGATCTGTGGTGTGTGTTAATCTCCCACACACCTGGCATAGTTACATTGTCGATAAATATTTAACTGACCTGACTACTAGTAAAAGCAAAGTGGTCAGAACAGAAAAATGGGACGCTTACTCAATATTTATAGGCACCAGGCACTGTGCTAGACAAGAAAGGATAACAAAGGAATGGTATAATCCTGATGACTAGCAACTCAGTCCAGTCTGGAGGACAGGTAAACAAATTGCTATAATACCACAGAATCAATGCCAATGTGAACTGAGGATAAACAACCAAAGCATTTTTTTTTGTTTTTGTTTTCCTCCTGGGGTGAGGAATGAGGCATGCTCTGGAAAGGCTTCGCAGGGGATGTGGTGCAGAAGCTGTCTCCTGTTGGAAGAGAAAAGTTCCCTAGGCTCACACAGTGGGACCGAGAGGGCAGCACAGGTAGGAGAAACAGAAGCACAAAGGTCAAGGAGCAGTAAACAGGAGGTCAGGCTCGGGCACACATCAGGAAGGGGTAGAAAGGCCTAGAAAAGTTACCAAGTGCTAGAAAGGACCTAGTTTGCTGAGCTTAGTAGTTTAGATTTTATTTTAGCCCGACCAGACAGTTTTGGGGAGGGGGAAGTTATTCATGCTTTTCAGAAAGATCGCTGACTGGGGTGCAGTGCTGGCCTCTCAAGCCCCCTCGGGGCCACGCTCCACCCGGCAATCAGTATCCCCTCCCAGTCATGTTAACGCCGCTCCCCACACCCATCCTCCCTCCACCCGCACCCCAAAGGTCCTTCACCGATTCCCATTCTCTCCAGGATAAGAACAAACTCTGTGGTCTGGCCGCTGCTTCTCCAGCCCCTGTCCGGCCACTTCTGCCCCATCCCTTGCCTCCTGCACTCCTCCCACCATAGCTCCATGCACCTGCAGTGTTATCTAAAACACTGCTGGAAAACTTCTCCACTTCAGATCTCAGGTCAACTACACCCTTTCAAGGAAGCCTTCCCCGTCTCTTAGGATAGGTCATTTCCTTTGTTAGATTACCTCAGAGACCTGTGTTCCTTTCTTACAAAACGTATACTCTTGGCGTGATTGTGTTAATCACTGCTGTCTCACCCATTAGACAGACAGCAGTCTCCATAAGAGCTGGGAGCATGTCTGTTTCTGCTCATCACTGTATGCTTAGAGCCCAGCATGGTGTGTGGCACTTATTAGGCGATTGTTCAATATTACTGAACAAATACTAGATAAAATATAAATTGGAGTAAGGATGCAAGTCAAGTACGAGTTTTGCAAGAGACCCTGTGAAAAATAATAAGGTCTGAACGAAGGCAGTAGTAGTGGGTAGAGGCGGAACTTTTGAGGCAGAATAAGGCTTGGTTAGCAGGACAGAATCAAATTATGTACCGATGCTGCAACAACTGGGTGAAAAGCAATACTATTAATAAAAACGTGCAATATACAGGAGGAACCGCAGGTCTGAGGGAAAGAAGAAATTGCACTTTATATAAACTTAGATTTCTATGAGATATGCAGGTGGCAAGACCAACAGGTAGGTAAGGCCTACGCCTGGAGCTCTGCAGGGAGACCCGGGCTTAAGGATTTGGAAGTCTCTGTTTACAGGCAGTACATGGTACATAGTCGAGGCTGTGCAAGTATATAAATCCTCTACAGAGAGTGTACAGGATTCGATGAGAAGTAGGACACCAACAGAACCACGGAGAGGGCAGAGAAAAAGGCTGGTGGCAAAATAAGAAGAAATGATCAGAGAGGAGAGGCAGAGAGAGAAGGAAGAGAGCTAGATGCCCCCAAAGCCAAAGGGGAAACATTTTAAAAAGGGGTGGTTAATAAAGTCAAAGTTTCAATAGAGATGTGTCAGGAAAAGAGCGCAACGGACCGGACGACTTAAGAAGTCATCAGTGGTCGCAGCTTGAGTGACTCCAATGAAGAAGTGAAAGCAAAAGCCACCTCACAGTGGAGTGCAGAGCACAAGGGGAACAAAGGGGTTCCCAGCGACAGATGCCAGGTCAAGATTTATGTCGTTTCGTGATGGGATGCACTGAGCTGGTGCGGGGGCAGTCAGCAAAGGCACCAGGGAACAGGGAGAATTTAACATGTAAGGGCATAATGGATGGAAAGATCTGGTAGGGGTGAAATATAAGGATAGAGTTAAGGTTGATCTTGAGCAGTTTTCCTCTTAGATCAGGCAGGCAGAAGGTAAAAATGATGAGATAGATAAGTTCAAAAAAAGGCAAGAAACTGAAGAAATTCCCTGTGGCGGGGGAAAAGCAATGTCATCTGTTAAGCATAGTTGGGGACTCAAACGATGAGTATTTTTATAGTTCCTTTAGGCAAAGGAGCTGGCCAGGGAAAAGTAAAAAGATCCCCGGGTATTACCTTTGTCTGAGGTCAGAAACCTTTGACTTGTAATATTATCTATCAGCAAGAGTGCATGACTTTCTCTGACAACACTGAGCAATCCACAAATGGGAGGCACGGAAAAGGCAGATGGCAGGCTGGACCCACGGGTGGATATGTGCAGGCCAAGTAGGGAGACAGACCAAGAGGGAAAGGGAGCTGAGGGCCTGGGGAGAGTGTGGACAGTAGTTAAAGTCTACAGGAAGAAAAGCAAAGCAACAAGGGGCTAGTATACTGGAGAAAAGGAAAGGGGACCAGGCCCCACAAAAGCCTGGACTAGGTGGAGAGCTGGCATACGAGCAGTAGACGTGGGGAGATGAACAACATGCAGGTTGCAGCTGAGTTCTGCTGTTCCGGAATTCAGGATCTGGAAGTATGGCAGGCTTGTGAGATAAAGTCAGGGTATGGCCACCACAGTGAGTTGTTTCACTGGGTAGATACATAAAGATCACTTGCCTAGAAAAGGCAAGTACGGCTTTTCTGTATTACATTTTGGGTCATTCACACAGATACGTGAGAGCAGAACAATGACATGAATTTCCAGGGTAACACTGCTTTCATGTGATTCTTTTTAATAAAGTTGACTGATTACTAAATTTTATGTTTTAATATCTTTGTTTAGATTTCATATATAAACGCACACACACTCCACATCCCTGTTTCTAATTTAGAACATGAGGTCACCACTACCATAGCTAAAAAAACTTTTTAAGTTTTTTTACAAATGACAAGTGAAATTCTTCAAAGATAAATTTAATATCAAATTCCCCAAGCAACAAAAATTAGATTATCCTTTACTGCTAGGCTTCCAAAGAAAATTAAAATCCGGCTTCTAGCTAGCTTGGCATGTGACAGTAAGCGGAATAAGAAGAGGAAAAATACAAACTACACACCCTAAAAATGTTTATAGAAAAATGTTTTAAAAAGAAGAAAACTTAAACCAGTAATCATGCTCTTAGCCATTTCTAGGGGTCCTAAGCCTCATACCACGGCCAGCACTGCTTTAGTTAAACTAGAATTACAGTTAACCAATAGTAAGACAAATTAGTTTGGAATAAAATATGCTCCAGAAATATACAACGTACTCAAAAGTAAAAATGAGTTTATGACAATTTTGGATGTTTAAAGCACTGCTCTCCATTTATAAGAAAAATATGAGGCTTATTCAGATACATCTTAAACAGGTTACCACGACTCTAATGAGTTATTTAATTCTGCATTGTATGGAGTATCATGAATATCATAATATTTCTTTAGTGCTCAGCAGCTGGGGCTTGGTATCTTTTCTTGTCATACAGAGAGGTTAACTATTTTGTACTTGTCAAAGGGAAGTGTGACTACTACATTGACTGGGTGTCTCAAAGATAAAGGCAATTTCTGAATATCAAATCCCATTTTCTCACCAGCTTATATAAAATTAAGTTCTTAAAAAAAAAAGGAGGAAAGAAAATGTTGGCATTAAGATAAGCCATGCTTAAAAATAAAACAAACCCCCAAGACTGTTCTACATAGAAATTGTAAAGGTCCCCCAAACCTGGCATGGCACAAACGACCTGGACTCCTGAGCCTCTGAAAAGTAAATCCCTCCCAGAAGAAAATATTCCTCGTGGAAACCCCTAACTCCTCTTCTATATCCTCACTTTCAGAAAGCTTCCCAAGTATCTTTACATCTTTCAACTGTTAAATTTTCCTAACTCCAATATTCAGTCATTCATTATAGACCATGATGTGCAGTATGTGGACAGAAACTGTCTGTACTAAAAGCATGATTTCAAAATTCACAGCAATTTTTGATAACACGAACTTCCCTGGAAATTAAACTCTTCCATATCTCCCAAACAAACTATTGCTTTATCAACCTTATTAGTATATATAATCTCTTTAGATGCTAACTGTTAGAACATTTTCTCACATAAAAATGCTGTCTTCGGGCTTCCCTGGTGGCGCAGTGGTTGAGAGTCTGCCTGCCAATGCAGGGGACACAGGTTCGAGCCCTGGTCTGGGAAGATCCCACATGCCGCGGAGCAACTGGGCCCGTGAGCCACAATTACTGAGCCTGCGAGTCTGGAGCCTGTGCTACGCAACAAGAGAGGCCGCGATAGTGAGAGGCCCGCGCACCGCGATGAAGAGTGGCCCCCGCTCACCGCAACTGGAGAAAGCCCTCACACAGAAACGAAGACCCAATGCAGCCAAAAAAAAAAAAAATGCTGTCTTCTGTTTTTCAACTTTGATAAATACCTAAGGAATAATGAGCTACCATTTAAGCTACCTGTAAGCCACACTTTGAACTAGCCATTATAAAACTTAGTTTAATTCTCAGAGTAATCTGATGAGCCCTATTTTACAGAAAAAGAAACAAGTTCTAAGAAGTTATATGACATGCCCTAGGCCACCCAGTTAGCAAGCAGTAGAGCCCTAACTCCCTTTAGCTTCAGCGTCTATATTGATTCTTCATTTTGGCTAGTAATACAGTATGTTATTGCTTTGTCAATTTCACCATAAATCCTCTGACATTTCCTCAATGTCGGAAAGCCTTTCCTTTACACAAAAGGCTGAACAGTTCTGTTGCAAAAACCTTAACTTCTCTATTATTCTAGCACAAATACTGTCATTCTATAACTACGTTAACGTTGAGATTCAGCAATTACTTTATTATTATTTTTAATTAATTTTTTTTTAAAAAATTATTGGCTGTGTTGGGTCTTCATTGCTGCACGCAGGCTTCTCATTGCAGTGGCTTCTCCTGTGCTGCAGAGCACAGGCTCTAGGCGCGCTGGCTTCAGTAGTTGTGGCACGTGGGCTCAGTTGCTCTGAGACCTGGGGGATCTTCCTGGACCAGGGCTTGAACCCGTGTCTCCTGCACTGGCAGGCAGATTCTTAACCACTGCGTCACCAGGCAAGTCCCACAGCAATTACTTTAAAAGTCAAGTAGCAAAACTAATCCAGTGAATTTTTTCCCATAGGTAGATAACATGCTTTCAACTCCTAAAACTTTAACATATGGTTAAGAAAAATGTAGTACAACCTGCACAAACTTCCTTCTGTCTACTACTTCATTCTTTTTTGAACTGACTTTAAAAACTTCTATTTAGATCTTTGTTGTGTCTATTTAAATTGATAAATTTTACGGATGTAAAGGTGAAAATCCACTCACTGCTAAAAAATCATTGACATGTGAGGCAAGGTACAGGTGGTGAACTTCTCTAGAAATGTGGTAAAAGAACATGAAATATTTTACATAAAAGCAACGTTATAACATTTCTAAGTGTCAGCACTTCTGATTTATATTCCATTTCATTCAACACACTGCAAATACACCTTGAAGGTAATATTACTCCTAAATTATATCTTTAAAAACAGGGATTCTTACCACGTGGAGACGGGTTATGGCAAGCTTTATGGAACTGTTCAGTATATTGTACACACAAAAGTATTACTTCTAACACCAAAGCAGAAAGTATATACAAGTGTAAAATTCAGAAAGAGAGTACAAATGTTTAGCATTGCATTTCTAATATTATATACATTCATGTAGTTCTGTATAAACCATGAGATGCCTTCTCACCATATCATCTGATCTCTGCAAACAATGGCTGTGAGAACAGCACAGGTGATGTTATTTCCTTATACAGAACAGAAAAACTGAGGCTTAGCCTTGGGTCATTCAGTAGGTAAGCAGCACAGGCCCAGCCTAAATCGAACAATGTGACATATGTTAGTTCCCTTCTACCCTCCCTTTCAGGATACCCACTACCTCCTTAGCAGTGGACTAGGTGGACGTAAATGACACTATCAAGAATCAAAAAATCTGTATCTAGATCCAGAAAAGTCCATTTGAAGAGAAGCAAAAAATTATTAAGTTACCTAATCATAACATTTAAAAAACCCACATGGGCTCCATTTAAACTATTTATTCAACTTTCGGTCACTGGCAGTTCTCATTACACCAGCTTTTCTCAAGAATTCTTAATGTCACTCATTAAGCAAATATTTTGTAAGCATCTCCTAAATTTAGGCTTTGGAAATAGATTAGGAAAAAACCAAAATTTCTGCCCTCACTGAGGTTACATTCCAGGAGCGGGGAGACAATAAATAAGTAAAATAATTAGTGTATTTGGTGGGGCACAGGAGCTACAGAGAAAAATTAAAAAGGGAAAGAAGATAAGGAATGGGCGTGTGTACTGGGGAGGGAGGGAAAGGAAGCCGTAGAATGTTACACGTTCACCTTGCAAAGTTTATACCCACATTCAACAGCTGTTAAGTCATCACAATACTCGCTACGTGGGATGAGAATTTACACACTCCTGACATTTCCATCCTCTCCTATTTCAAGAAACAAAAAGAAAATTATCCGACGCCTCGGCACTGCTGTTCAGAGCCCCGATTTCTGTATCAGACCTTGTTTCCTTAAGAAAAGAGCAAGCGCTGCGGCAAAAAGTTCCATCACTGATAACAATACCAGCTTGGGAGACAGGAGTTAAAACAATCGGGTGGGTGCGACTCGGAGCTCCGATCCCGCGGAGATCACTCGCTGCCCCGCGGCCACCGCCCTTCCAGTGGGCAGCGGACACCGGGTTCCGTCGGTTTCACCCCAGACTCGGTGCCGCCGCGGACCCCGCCCCCGAGCGCTCTCCGGCCCCCGCGGCCTGGCCAGCCGGGCGCGCCGGCCATTGCCCAGCCCGCCCACCGCCCGCAGCCAGCTCGGCGTTCAGGGGCCGCCCCCGCCGACCGCCGGCCCCTCGCCGGCTGCCACGTAACCCTTCGCGGGAACCAGGAACTGCGCGGCGCGGCCGGTGGGAGGGGGCGGCGGCGGGAGGGCGGCGTGCGTGACGGCCGAGGGGGCGACGCGGCGGCCCCGGCCCCTGCGGGCGCACGGCGGCCAGGCTCCCGGGGCTCCGCAGCCCCAGGTCGGCAGGGCGCGGGGCGGGGCAGGCCCGCTCCTCCGGGCCAGGCGGCCGGCACCTCCCCCCGCACCCCCCGCCGGGGTCCCCCGCGGTCCCGGGCCGAGGGGCTGAGCTGGCAGCCGGGGCCCGGGGAGGGGACGGCGGGCGGGCGATTGGGGCGCGGGCAGGGCTCACCTCGAACATGAGCCCCAGCAAGAAGACCATCGCTACACAGGAGACGATGTCCGCGTGATTCTGCAGGACGAATTCGTGGCTCAGGACCGGGGGGCTCTTGGTGCTCTTCTTGCGAATCGCCATGGTGAAGCCGTCGCCCGTGCCTGCAGGTGCTCCGCCCCGGCTCCGCTCTTCCCAGCTGCTCACCGACTCGCCGCCGCCGCCTCCCCCTGGCTGCTCCTCACAGCCCCGCCGCTGCCGCTCGCTGGGGCTTCACTTCCCATCCCACAGCCAGTACGCAGCCGCCGGGGCCGCCCGGAAAAAAAAAAAAAAAAAAAAAAAAGGCAAGCCCACAGAGGAGGCGAGCATGCGCACTGGGGAGACGGCGCTCTCTCGTGTCGCGGCCGCCCCTGCGAGCCCACAGCGCCGCCTAGGGAGCGGAGGCCGTCCGCTCGGGGCCGGGCGAGTGTAAGAAACCTGAGCGGCGCCTCCCCTGCTCCGCTCCAGGGCTGGGGTTGGGAGTCGTTTGAGGCGCGAGCCTCCTGCGGTTACTAAACAGACTGAATCCGCGCCGCGGTCAGAGGGCGGCCACGTGCTACGGCGTGCACGGGTGCAAGCGTGCTTTCCGCCCTCTGTGCCACCCTGGCCTTGGGTGTCAGTGCCTGCTTCCACATTGATTTGTCACTTCTTGAAAGCCACTGCCACCAGCAAAATAACCTAAACGTATGAGTACAGCTTAACTACATAAGGGTAGGGGCATTCTTCGGTTTTAGCAGCTGCCTTAAAAGTGAACTTGAGTTATTTTAAACACGCCTGAGGACTTGTTTCCTGTTCTTTGTAGCCTTGAACTAGCTTTCAAAAAGGAACAATTCCTATTTGGTCTCACCTCCCCATCCCCCAACGGGCATGTGACTGAAGTAAGTTCATAAGTTTGGGTTTACTGGCTTCATATTTATTATTAACGACACTTCTTGGTAATCTAGGGAGATGATTTTTAAAAGTTTGTGGATTAGACATGTCTTCCTCTTTCATATTTCTGCCCAAACCAAGACTCCCTGTATTCTTTCTCCAGATGAATTGTACCACTGTTTACCTATTTGCCAAATCTAGAAACCAGAGTCATCCTGGACTGATCCCTTTCAGCATCCTTCCATATCCAAACTATTACCAAAGAAACCCAAGGCCATTGAGTCCCCCCTTCCCTTTCCCACTGCTGCACCCTCAGGAGGGGACTCACTGCTCACCTACAATATTACAAGTCTGGTGAATGCCTTAGTGGTTTAAGAACATGGGTTTATAAGTCAGAATTCTGTCACTCATTATCTGTATGATCATGGTTACTTATCTCCATGAGATTCGATTTCTTCATTTATTTATGTATTCATGCATTCAAAAAACTTTATTGGGCAGCTACCATATGCTAAGCACTGGGGATATAGAAATGAAGGAAAAGTACAATTGAACCTATTCTTATGGGCTTTCATTTTAGTATGGGAAGAGGATCTTTACACAAGATTTGAAAAGTGAAACATGTCTTAAATTGAGATGAGGGTCCTGGAGAAAAATAAAGCAAGGGGAATAGGGAAAGTGTGGGAAATTGCATTTGCCTGAAGACTTGAAGAGGTGAGGGAGCAAACCATATCATCAATAAAAAGGAGATAATTGTAGTACCTGTAGCCTACTTTAGCAATTAAATGAGATGATTCAAGGAAAGTGCTTAGTAGAGAGTTAGGTATAAATGTTACCTATTATTGTTATTATTTTTTCTTTTTGGCCACGCTGCTTGCGGGATCTTAGTTCCCTGACCAGGGATTGAGCCGGTGCCCCCTGCAGTGGAAGCAAGGAGTCCTAACTGCTGGACTACCAGGGAGGTCCCAAATGTTAGCTATTATTATTTTCCTACTTTCTGATCAAACAATTACTAGTTTTACCTACCTCCAAATCACCTTCCAATTTCATATTAGAATGATGCTTCTAACAAAATTTTTCAAATTTTTTTGGTGGTTTCCCTTTTCCTTTATGGGAAGCTAGCATGACTAAATAGTGCTTTATGGTTTGGCTTCTGCCTACCCAGACATGCTCAAACCCTTCCTCTATAGGCCCCAATCTCTTAGTACCAGCACTACTGGCTTCCCACTCTATACACACGATAGTCTGCTCTCTTCCCACGCTCTCCCTGGCTTTGTGCTTGCTGCTGCTTCTGTCTGGGATGTTTTCTCCTCTCCCCTCATCTACACACCCCACGCCTACTGTTCCTTCAAATCTCATTCACAGGTGACTTCACTGAAACCTTTACTGACTTCTGTGGCCATCTCTAATGACTCAATTGCATTTAAAAAAATAGCTTTAATGAGATATAATTTATATCACATAGTTCACCTATTTCAAGAGTACAATTTGATGATTTTTAGTATATTTACAAAATTGGGCAACCACCACCATAATCTAACTTTAGAACATTTTTATTATTCCCCAAAGAAAGACTTAGTTTTTGTTCTTGAAACTCGTATACCTGGAATGGAAGACAATAAACAAGTCATTACCAATGTGATGGGTATTTTCAAGACTTGTTTGGTGAAGGGTGACATGGAAATATTCTAGGTCATTTGGAAATTAATTGTTCCACTAAAGTGAGTTTTTAAACTGAAATGGACTCTTTCAAACCTTAAAATTTAATTATTTTTCACTCTTTTGTGAGAAAATACCCCCACTGGTGTTCTTTTAGTTGCATGAAACCTACCATACTCTGGACAGCTGTAGGACTTGGGATGACCGTTGGACTTGGCAATTCAGAGGATGTGAGTTTGTGGCAGTGTGGGTTATCCAGGAAACAGATGCCAAGACAGAGTTAGAATCGTAAGGGATTCGTCATCAATAACGTTTGTGAAAAATAAATGGGAGAGGAGTCGGTAGGGAAAGGCTGCAGACCACGAAGCCTGTCTGACACCTGTGAAAGGAAGGAGGGAGGACCCGTCAGGAAGACCTCACACTGAGGTGCAGCCTGAGAACATCTCGGCCAGCCCAGCAGGGTGCTTCAGCACACTGGGCAGAAATGGTGGGTCCTTGTAGTACTGCTCTGCTTAGTCAGGGGCTGGGGGCTCCCGCCATGCACTCTTGCCATCTTCCAGAGAAAGTCACAGCTTTTGCCAGGAGGTCCTCTCCCACCGCTCTCTCTCAGGCTCAGTTACCTACCTGCTCCTTCCTCTGGCCCCTTGAATCACTCCATGGTTACAGCCAGTATCCCTTGTGGTTTCTGAAGAGTCCTTTTGTGAAAATTTCCTCAAATTACCCACTTTGAATGTGCCATTTGCTCCTGCTAGGACCCTAGCTTACTATGAAGATCATTAGTGACCTTCAAGAGAGTGTTTTCTTCGGAATGATAGGAATAAATAGCTGATTGGAGTGGGTTTCGAGAGAGTGGGAGGTGGAAACATGGAGGCATGTGTATAAGCAACTCATTTGAGGAGTTTTTCCTATAAGATGAGACAGAAATGGGCAAGTAGTTAGAGAGGTGCTGAAGGGTCTAGGGAAAGTTTTTGTTTTCTTTTTGGATATGATCCATTTTAAACAATTTTATTGAAGTATAGTTGATTTACAATGTTGTGTTAATTTCTGCTGTACAGCAAAGTGATTCAGTTATACATATATACATTCTTTTTCATATTCTTTTCCATTATGGTTTATCACAGGATATTGAATATAGTTCCCTGTGCTATACAGTAGGACCTTGTTGTTTATCCATTCTGTATATAATACTTTGTGTCCACTAATCCCAAACTCCCAACCCGTCCTTCCCCATGGATATGATCTATTTTATGTTTGCACGCAGAGAGAATGACTCATTAGAGCAAGAAGTTTCTTCTGCAGGAGATACCTGCAGGTCTGTAAGAGGTGATGGCATCTTGTATACAAGTACAGGCACCCACCGTAACAGGGATGGGGTTCCCACAGTAACCAGAGGAGAGCAGAGTTTGTGGATAGGTTAAGAATGGCTAGATGAAGTTGTGTTCTTGTTTCCATTTTCTCAGTAACATATGAAATCATCAGGAGTGGGGATAGTATACTGGAGACTGAGGAGAAAAAGGGGTAAAACTGTGGGAGGGTGAATGGATTAGAGGAGTGTCATCAGACAGCAGTGCTTCCTCCTTGAGGACCTGCATTTAAAGTGAGACTAGTAAGCAGAGCCCCATAATTATCTTCGGTCCCATCCCCCTGCTTGGATACAGCTCTGGAGAAGGCAGAGAGTTGGGGTCTGCCAGGCCAGCATGACAGAGGGGCAAGGATGTTGAGGGGAATTGCAGAATAGGCCAGGGCTGTGAGGAGGTGGCTGTGCTTCTCCTACCTGGTCACCCTCCACCCGCAATCCACCCTGTTTTGCTGTGAAAGGCAGACCTCTTCAGATCGCATCACTGAAGCTCCCTGGCCCTCTGACTTCAGCCAATGGAAGGCACTGGCCAAAAACCAGAAGCGAGTTTTGGGGGTTTATCCTCCCTTGATCCCTCCTGGCCTTATGATGGTTCTGGCCGGGCCTGTGTTCTCTGGTGGCCACAGCCCCTGTCAGCCTTTCTCTCACGTTCCAGCTCTTGCTGGGCTCAGTACCTCTTTCTCTCCCCTGCGTCTTCGGGCTGCCCGGGAGCTCCCCTATCTCTGCTTGGTTCTCTCAGCCGGCCCGCTCCTCTGTCCATAGGCCTTTCATGAAATTCTCTCCAGCTCAGCCCTTCCGAGGGTGCCATCTGTTCCTTGCCAGTTCTGTATCCTCAGATACAGAGTGCTGGGGCCTCGGAATTGGGGACGCCCACGGGGTGGAAGATGGTTGGAGTGGGGCTAGTTGGCCAAAGAGCAAGTGGTCAGAGGGTGGGGTGCTGCGGATGAGTCCTGAGGTCGTGCGGTCCTCGGCCATGAGACGGGAAGGGCGTGATGGAGGGCGCACGTCGGAAGCAAGGAGTCGTCGAGGCAGCAGGAGGGGAGAGCGCCCTCCACGCGCTTTATGGATGGCCTGTCGCCCGGAGGGACTCAGGGAGCAGAAGGGGAAGGGCGCGGGCGCAGACATCCGGCACGAGTGAAGAGGATGAAGAGGGGTCAGGAGCCCGGTGAGCGGGTGACGGTCGCGGGGCCGCGGGTAGTGAGTGGGGGGTGTAGTTGGAGGGCGTGGGCTTCCAGAAGAGCGCGGGTTTTGGGGGGAGGGGGGAGAGCTCTCTGTCGGCAGCAGGGAGGGGCATGGGCACACCCACTCCCCCGCTGGGCTCTGCTGCGTGCTGGGGTGGGCGGGAGAGCAGCTGCCTCGTGATGCTCCGGGGGAGGCAGGTTTCAGTTTCCACTGAGAGCGGCCCCAGGTGCAAGAGGGTGAAGAAACTATGCAGAAAAGGGTGGAGGCTGTGGAGGGCTTGGTCGATGACACAGCTGGGGTTCTAAGGGATGCTGTGGAAGGGTGGGGGGAGGTTAGCTTAAGTCAAATCAGGGGAGGAAGAGCCACGAAGGGGAGAGAATGTGGTGATGGTGGATGACCTGGAGGTTCGCCTCCAAGGAGACTAAGGTGGAAAGGGTCCTGCCGCATGGGGCAACTATGCAGATGGTCTTTTAGGGAAAGTGGGGAATCAATTCTAATTTTAGCTTCCTTTTTAGGATGGGCTGCTTCAGAAGCTTATAGGGAGGGAGGACTGCCGTTAAATCCTCTGAAGGTGGGTCATGGTGGTGGGGAAAGTGGTCTAAGGAGACCCTCAGGGCTCTGGAGTTCTCTCTTAAGCAGACTGATTGCTCAGGTGTGTCCAGCTCTGGAGGCTATTGTGTGTCCAGTGTGGTGCTGGCTCCTATGTGTACAGACACTGTCTTGTGGGTAAGTGATGTTTCCGCAAATGTAGCTTGGATCCCGAAATGTTGGGATTCTCAGGATATTTTTAATAGTTTAAAAAAGGACGAAAAGCAGACTGTTTGAAATTGGGTCTATCCAGGAAAATCTGTGGCATAGGGTTGCTGTAATTATGAGAAATATAAAAGAAACGGAGAGACAATCTTTGCCCCCAAAGAGGTTGTTTCTAGTTGGTCGCATAAGACATATGTGAAAAGGAAAAAAACAGTTCTGAGATGATGCGAAAGTAAGTACAACAAGCATGTGCCTAATAAAAGGAAGAACTAAAATGGGACTGTTGGATTTCAACAGCTCCTAGGGGACAAAAGAATGGAAAAGAAGAAACTAATGTTTGTTGTATGACTACTGTGTTCCAGGTATTGATATTTTGCTTTCAAATAAGTTACAACATTTAGTTTTCACAGAAACCCTATGAATAGTTGTTATTCTAATTTAAAAATGGGGAAACTGAGGCTCAGAGAGGTTAAGTAATTTGCCCAAAGTCCCAGGGCTGGCAACCTGTTTGTCTGACAAACCCATTCTGTTTCAGTATAAATAGTACTCCAGGAGCTTCACTTACCAGGATGACCCTGAACTTCCAGAGAGCAATGATTCTCAACCTGATCCATTGAAGAGACTGGTTCCTGCTCTGATGGAAACACAAAGCCCATTAAAACAAAACAAAACAAAACAAAAACGGGTCATTTATCTGTTTACATGCTATTGTTAAATCATTTATAGTAAATTTTAAGACTATAAAATTGCGCTCGTCTTGTGAGGAAGAAATTGTATTTCTATGAGGAAGCGAAATCGTTGCTTTAATAGTTGGAAATGATATAATTTTCTTGAGTATAAATTTTAATGCTATGGAAACTATAAGCCAAATTTATAATGCAGTGTTGTTACTCTTAGGAAAGATTGTCAAGAGAGGACACGTCACCCTTGGAGGGAGAGCCAACTGGTAATGAAAAGGCTGTGACCCAGCCAGATCACTCTTGGGTCCCCCTAGGGGCAGGACTGTGATCTTCTGACCTCTAGAAGCTTAAGGAACCCAAGATGGAGTGTCTGTCCTTATTTAAGCTATAACTTTATTTAGTCTCACTTTGTTTAGCACACCAAGGGCCTGAGTTAATGCTTCTCTGATAGATGAGAGATCAGTTTCAGAAAGTGGTGAATGCAAAGTGTAAAAATGGAAACAGGAAGTGTAAGTGATTTCAAGAAGTTTAGCTTCAAAGGGGAGGAGAGAGCAGGGTAGGTCACTAAAGAGGAATCAGGGAGTTAAGGTATGTTTTGTGTTTGCTGTTGAATGATGTGACAGTTGATCGTGTTTAGATACGAGAAAAGGGAAAAGAGGAAGAGGTTGAAGACACTGGGGAGATGGGGAGAGGTGGGAAAATTGATGGACTGAGGTCTTGAAGGTTTGGATCCTCCAGAACATAGGTAGAGGATTAACTTTACATAGGAGGGGACACCTCTTTTCACACGGAAACGAAGGAGGGACAAGGCAAGGTCAGCAGAGACAAAGCAGTCATGGACCTGAGTGGAGGTTCTTCCCCGCTGTGGTGAGATCAGGAAGGGCAGTACCAGGAAGACAGTGAGGCACAATCCTGTTTTGAAGGAATGAGAGGGGAGTGACAGCCACAAGGGTGGAGGGAAAGATGGCCACAGGAACAGGGTGGCCCTGGAGGGGTTTGGACAGGAGACTGTCAGCCCCACTAAAGGGGCTTGGTGGTTTGAGGGGAGGGCTAGGACACAGTTTAAGCAGCTGGTTAAGGGAATGCTTGGTGCAGGGTTGGAGGATGTAGGGGGTTTCTTTATACTGGAGTGGATTATCTTATTATAACTCTCCTAGTTGCAAGGGACTGAAAAGAAGATTCACAAGATTCAGCAGATTCAAAAGAAAAGCTTTGGGGAACTGGGATGCTCTGTGGACCTTGGGAGCTAGAACCAGGTACCTGACCTCATCAGGACTCTCTCTCAATGTATCTTTTTCCTGTCTTTTGTTTCAGGTTGGCTTCATTTTTCCCTATAGTCAATGGACTTTATTTACATGGCAGAGAACATTGTCACTTGCAAGTTTTATCAGAACAATCCCAAAGGAAGACCTAGACAAAGCTGGCTTGGTTGTATGATCATTTCTGGGTCACGCGGCCTATCTTGGTCACATGCATTTCCCATGGGTAGAGTAAGTGAGTCTATTATTAGAAGGTGCAGAGGAAGGGGTGTTGGGCAAATAAGAATGTGAACCAACATAGGTGTCCCAGGGAACATGGTGAGAAGGTTCTAAAGGTAGAGGAACAGCAGGAGGTGGTTGGGTCAGGGGAGAAAAATCCAACAGTAGTATGACCATGAGTGAATGAGAAGACTAGATGGATGGGATAGAATAGATGGCTTGTATTTCAGGCAACAGCCAAGGACTCTGAAGATGTGTAGTAGGATGGATTTCTGAACTAAACTCAGCAGACACAGATAGAGGAGTGGTCCTACTTTGAATCTGTTTCGCCTGCAAGAGGGTCTTAGTTCTCATGAACAGACAGGAAAATGGCGATAGGTAGGTGGTTCCTGGGGAGATGGGTACACGAGGACACAGCAGCAGCAGGTTGGGGGTATGCTTCGCAAAGTAACTGGAGACTCACCTCTGCCAGGGAGGTCACCCAGTAGATCACTTTCACCTGAGGAGAATGAAATGATGAGAGCATCGTTCTGTGCAAAATGCTTTGCTCAACTGCTTCTAAAATTAGAAGGTCTTATACCTCAGGGAAGTTGTGACTGGTGGAGCTGACATGATGTCTTGTAGCCATCAGAAAAATGGTGTATGGCTCGGTGCCTAGTAGAACCAAGGTCTTGGGGTGGTGGCCAAGGATTCTTTGGAGCTGTTTCCTTGTTTGCATCAGCCCTTGTGCTCAAAGACAAAGCTTACAGCACGAGTGAAAACAGTTAAAATGTGTACAGTTCTTTGCGGTCCCCCAAACACCGTTGATATATACATTATTAATTTTAATCTCATATCAACCAGGAACATAATGTTTTCCCTACTTCAAATAAGGAAGCAGAGTCTCAGTAAAATAACTTGTTTAAGATTTTACAATTATTAAATGTTAACTCCCAAGATGAAGAATGTGAATTTTTAAAAGTTATGGTAAGATTTTACTAAAAAGTAAATATGGTGCTTTATGGAGCTTAATCGGTGTTAAGTCCAAGTGAAATAATCATAAGGGAATATGTGAATGTGTTCTGTTAACAACAACAACAAAATAACAGCAACTAATATTTATTGGGTGCCAAGCACTGTGATAAACACAAAGAACATTTAATACAACAACTCATTGAGTTAGGTACCATTATCATTCTTTTTCTGTAGATGAGGAATTGATCGGACAAATAATATTACTAAAGCATCACCACCACCACCATGATGAATGGAAACAGGAATAGGCCACATACTGGGAAATCAATTAGTAGTTTATTTTAACTCAGGAAATGAGCGCTAGGCCAGGGAAGAAAAGAGAAAGGGATAAATCCCTGAGACTATGTGAGAGAAACGATAGGTTTCGTTCCTGTGAAGCAAGCCCCTTTCATTTCCTAGGCAGTTTATCACTCGTGGGCATCTCTCATACCCACCAGCATTTTCTTTGGTCTTCAGATCGCATCTACATCCTCAAACTATATCATAAATATTGCCCTGCTAAATGGTGTGGGGCTTGAAAGAAGTAGGAGTGACCAAGGACAGATTCAGCTGGGCACATGGGGGGAATGGTGATGCTACTTATCCAAATGGTGAGTTGGGAAGGAGAGGTAATCAGGAATATGGGATTGTGGAGTAAGCAGAAGAGTTCACTTTTAGATATACTGAGTTTCTTCACATTGACGTCTGGACTTTGGGAGATAGCTACATGAAGAGTCCCTGCAGACAGCAAAAGATTCAAGCTCAAGTATACATTTGGTGATGATGGTTAACACGACTAAAATGGATTAGCTCTTTGAGGTGGTGAATTAGAAGAAAGAAGAGCAACGAATTTAGTCTTGGGGGTGCCTGTAGCAAAGGGACTATAAAGGCGATCAGGATCTTAATTTTATATATATAGCATTTAATAACAGTGGTTTTCAGAGCACTTTTCTAACAGTAATTTCCCACGAATCCTCCATAAACTCTGGATGATGAAACTTTTAAAAGCTCACAACATTCTTTCACTCTTTAATCCTAATAACGAATTTATTTTAGGCTTAAATGCTATTGCAAGGAATGTGCTGGTCCAAAGGACAGTATTATTAGAAATTATTTCCTCTGAAGTTGAAATTCTTTAAAAACATACTAAATAAGACAAGTAATAAAATGGGGGAAGAAAAGGACAATGATTATATTAAAAATTGGATTCCAAGAAAAATTGCTATAAGACTAGCTTCCAGGAAGTCAAGGCAAAATGTGAACATGTTGAATTAACTAGATGTTTGTCCCGTGCAGAGTGTATGAAACATGGTTAATTATCAGCATCACATGGAACCTCCCTAACCTGGAGATTCTGGTGAGTGTGTCTGGCTTGGGATCTGGGAAGCTGTGCATGTTTTCAAAGTTCCCCAGGTGATTCTAATAGTCCAATTTGACAAGCCCTAGTCTCATAAAGGAAATAGACCAGTTCATATAGGAGAGAAAAACTTTTTTCTAGCTCTGAAATCTGAAAGAGATTTCGTTCCATGAACACTGAAGAACACTGAATAATAAAATACACAATGCCCTCAATAGCATTAAAAAAAACACAAACGGGTAGAAATTTTATATGTGTGGATCTCACACTGACCTTTGATAAAATAAAAACCAACAACATAATACTAAATTATAATTCTGTTCGTGTGGATAAAGAACTATCTGGGTCAATGGGAAAAATGATATTCCTTGGTCCTTTTCAGGAATTCTGATTCAGCACATCTGGTTAGGGACCAGAAATTTGCTTATTTGTAATAAGTACCCCACTTGATAGTGATGGAAGTGGCTCAAGGCCATAGTTTTGCACCAAGAGAATGGATGGTTAACAATATTCCTTAGAGTTTCAGGTTTAGATATAAAATCTTGAGATACACCATTTGTGGTCAGCATGTTCACCATTTTTGAAAACTGAAGCAGGGGAAAGAAGCAGGATTAATCTACTTCCACAAAGTAGGCTGGGAACACTTCTGTGGTATAAAACCAGAGAGCTTCTTTCAGTGAAAAATTTTCTTCAACCCTTGGGAAAATGTTAAAAGCACGGGCTGCATCATATGCCATTAGAATAGATGTTGGTCTCACTAAAAGGAAGAAATGGGTAATAGAATTGACATTCTGTTATCACAGGCGATGATTTAGCATTCTCGACCTCCCATTTCCTTTCCTCCATTATCCTGTAATGCAATTTTTAATCAGTGTTTACGTTATTGCCTATGTAAAATTGAAGAGTCAGATAGTATTTCATACTTATTTCTTTCCTAGCATCATTCTTATTTTTTGGAATCAATGATTGCCTCACTTCCCCCCTCCGCCACCAGTATAGTTTTCTATTAACTGATTGTCGTTTCAGTTGCTCAACTAGAGTTGTTGTCTGACTACCAGCAGTTTTTTTTCCCCAAAGCCTCAACCATCCCAGATAATGTTTCATTTCCCCCACCCTGGAGATCGCTCCCTGAAGCCTCCGCTTCCTCTTACTCCAATATGGAGCAGGCTTTGGAGACCCCTTTGTCTTAGAACTCACTTTTTTTGTTTTTGGCCGTGCTGTGCAGCTTGTGGGATCCTATTTCCCCAACCAGGGATTGAACCTGGGCCCTTGGCAGTGAAAGTGTGAAGTCCTCACCACTGGACCACCAGGGAATTCCCTTAGAACTCACTCTTGACAATTTTCTGTATTGGATTTGCTGTTGCACCTGTGGGCCTTCCTTTTTCTTGTTTCTCTGGAGTGCATTATCCAGCAGTTCCCTAAAGAGAGGTACATGGCAGATACACTTTTTGAGTCCTTACCTGGACACATGACTGATAATTCGGTTGGTTGTAAACTTCTAGGACACAAATAATTTTTCCCTCAGACAGTTGAAGGCATTATGTCCTAAAACCCCTTGTTACATTTAAAAAGCCAGTGCCATTTTCTTTCTTTCTTTTTTTTTTTTTTTGCGGTACACGGGCCTCTCACTGCTGTGGCCTCTCCCATTGCGGAGCACAGGTTCTGGATGTGCAGGCTCAGCGGCCATGGCTCACGGGTCAGTGCCATTTTGAGTCATGTTTCCTTCTAAGTGATTCTAACCACCAATCCTACCACCACACCCATAGCCTGAAAGCTTCTAAGGGCTTCTCTTTATTTCTGATATTCTGAAATTTTGAAATGGTATGACTTGGTATGGATTGTTTTATCTTTTTTTACACTGTTGAGCACTAAGTAGACCCTTTCAATGGAAAGACTCATGTCCTTCAGTTCTGGGAAATCTTCGTGTATTTCTTCTTTGATAATTTCTGCCTATTTTCAGTTCTTTTCTTTCTGGACCCCTATTTGATTTTGTACCTCCTGGTTTCCTTTTAAAGTCTTCTGTCTTTTTTCTTCTCTTTTCCATCTTTGTTGTTGTTTTCTTCTCAACTTTGTTTTCCAACCGTTCTATTTATTTTGGTTATATATTTTTATTTTCCAAGACTTTTTCACAGTTACTTTTCATAGTAATCTTTCTTATTTTATAAATTATAATACTTTCCCTTATCTCTCTAAAGATACTAATAATTAAAAAAATTTTTCTCTACATTGACTTTTTTCTTTACTTTTGCTTGTTTTGCTCCATCATTTCTGATGTTTGATTTCTGTTTATACTAAGAGATACTGATTGGAAACTGTATATGTGGGTGAGTGTATGAGAAGATTTGTCAAATTGTAGGGAGATATGGCCATTGTGTTGGAGAACCCACATATAACTGTATGTGCAGGTTTTTTCTTTTTTTTTTCCCCCCAACCTGGGAGGATTTGATGAGGGGTTTTATAACAATGGTTCAAAGTGAGGTCTCTGACGAGATTAGGGTCTTGTGAGCAGGGCTTGTGTAGGTTTTTTCTCTAGATCATTCTCTCTCTTGAGATGAAATTTCCAATCTTCTACCTGGCATTCAGCTATTTGGAAGCTGCTGTTCTGGGGACAGGTGAGGAAAGGGGAATGGAGGTCTACTGTTCTGACTTTTGCTTAACTTTTTTCTACCTTTCACCTCCAAGAATAAACTTCAGTCTCTTTTTTTGAGGTGGTGGTTGGCTGGCTATGTAGCACTGGGGTCTGTTGCACATAATAAGCTTTCACTATGGGGACTTACCTGGTGGTTAAGACACTGCGCTTCCAATGCAGGAGGTGTGAGTTCAATCCCTGGTCAGGGAACTAAGATCCCACATGCTACGTGTGAAGCCAAAAAAAAAAGCTTTCACCAATCCCAGTTTTTTAAAAAAAGTGTTTATTTATTTATTTATTTATTTATTTATTTATTTATTTACTTATGGCTGTGTTGGGTCTTCGATACTGTGTGCGGGCTTTCTCTAGTTGAGGCGAGCGGGGGCTACTCTTCGTTGTGATGCTCACGCTTCTCATTGAAGTGGCTTCTCTTGTTGCGTAGCACGGGCTCTGGGCGTGCGGGCTTCAGTAGTTGTGGTGCACAGGCTTAGTTGCCCCGCGGCAGGTGGGATCCTCCTGGACCAGGGCTCGAACCTGTGTCCCCTGCATTGGCAGGCGGATTTTTTAAAAATTTTTTTTTTATACAGCAGGTTCTTTTTAGTCATCCATTTTGTACACATCAGTGTATACATGTCAATCCCAATCTCCCAATTCATCCCACCACCACCCCCAGCAGGCAGATTCTTAACCACTGTGCCACCAGGAAGTCCTCAATCCCAGTTTTAGAACAGAGCAGTACCCACCTCTGCAGCATCTGGTGCCTCCAACTCCTCATCTTCTCAAGGGGTTGTTAGGGTGAACTGGCCCTCTTCCCTCCTGCAGCAATTTTTTTTTTTTTTTTTTGTGGTACGCGGGCCTCTCACTGTTGTGGCCTCTCCCGTTGCGGAGCACAGGCTCCGGACGCGCAGGCTCAGCGGCCATGGCTCACGGGCTCAGCCACTCCGCGGCATGTGGGATCTTCCCGGACCGGGGCACGAACCCGTGTCCCCTGCATCGGCAGGCGGACTCTCAACCACTGCGCCACCAGGGAAGCCCTTGATCAAGCTTTCTTAATAGTCCTTGCCAATTCTCTTCCTTTGTACCCACCCCAAGGTTGTGTACATTTACCCATTGCTTTCATGGCAACCTCAGGGCCGTGACATCCTAATCTCTAACCCAGACCGCCTTCTTAAGCTTCTCTGTAGATTGGGGTGCAGGTCAACTTACCATTTTCCCAGTGGGCATGTACCTCCCCTCTGTTCTGGGAGACTAGCCCAGTAGATTCTATGAGACAGACTCAGGCTTTTTCTTTTGATTAAGACGTTTTATTATTTATATTTTGAATAAGCAATACATTCAAATAAAAGTCCAAAGATATAAAAGGGTAGATTGTGATGTTTCCGGTCCTATCCCCGGTTCCTCAGCTACCCATAAGTTCTCCTCTTGGGAGGTAACCAATGTTACTGTTTTTTTAAATTTTGGGGGTGTTTTTCCAGAGATATTGCCTGCATACACAAGTAAATACACTTATATAGGCCCCTCCTCCATTCTCCGCTTTAATTCCAAACTTTTCAAAAGGCCCAGCATCAGTGCGGCTGGAACTAAGACTTTCACAGTCAATATTTCAAACATGGAACTTTTTTCCCCAACAAAACCAAGTATCCTTTTAAGCTCCCCCCCCCAGAATGGAAAAGGGGGAAAAGACTGATGAGTTTTCCTGCTCCAACAATGTCTGGAAATTGGTAGCAAGATTTAAGCTGGTGCACTGCACTGGTGAGCAAGGGAGACTGGCAAGGGAGAGGGTGCAGAAGTTCAGCATTGGCAGAGTTAAG
Source organism: Monodon monoceros (assembly GCF_005190385.1). Lineage (NCBI taxonomy): Eukaryota > Metazoa > Chordata > Mammalia > Artiodactyla > Monodontidae > Monodon > Monodon monoceros. The sequence goes on along the minus strand of NW_021703770.1, from coordinate 61,199,942 downwards.
ATACACCCGCACTTAAATCTTTTCTCATTTTCTCTAGGATTCCAGCCTCCCTGCTACTAGTCAACTTTACTTTTTCTTTTTTTAAAAATTTTTTGATTTTATATTGGAGTATAGTTGATTTATAATGTGTTAGTTTCAGGTGTACAGCAGAGTGATTCAGTTATACATATACATATATCTATTCTTTTTCAGATTCTTTTCCCATATACGTTATTAATTTTACTTTTTCTTGAAGTGACAACCTGGACATATGAAAATACTCGCAAATAACTTAAAAATACTCAGAAAGTCTCCCAGAAACACACAGAGAAGATTCAGGTTTCACAGAGTTGGCCGGGGCATCCAGTGAGCTACCGCAGAGAGCTCTGATTTATTTATCATCTATTTCACACACACTGGAAAGAAGGGAAAGCTATTTATGAAGGAATCAGTACTGGTCCCAAACCCTTCTCTGAGCCTCTTCTCCATCTGAGAAGAGATCTCACCCACTGTGGCCACAGGGGCGGGCATGTGACCAAAGCTGGGCCAAATACAGAATCTCATGTTTCCCTGACCACAGACACTGGTCCAAGGTATGGGTAATGAGCCAGTACAAGTCATCGAGTCCTTCCCCTAGGATTTTCCAAACTGAAGCTGGAAGAACTAGCTTTCCCTGCTGGTTATGAGCCCACAGCTGCCCGTAACCTTCACCATGTGAAGGAGCCAGTCTGCTGTGGAGGCTCTGACCACCCCCCACCACCAAAAAAAAAAAAAGATGTTTGGGGTTGTACTGATGGGATCCAAATCTTCATTCTTATTCACAAACCTGGCTTCACCTTCAACCTTCTCAGGTTGGTTAGCTGTGCCAACCAACTTTCCTTTTGCTTACACTAACCTGCAACAAAATATAGCCTATTTAGCCCCAGCTCTGTATATCTAAGTGCTTACCAGGTATCTCTCTTTGGATGTTCCCTGGTACTTCAGACTCACATCTACAGTACAATGCATCGTCCCTCCCTTACCCACTCTATGTACCCCATTTCCTGTATTCCCTAATCCTGGTTATCAATTCAGCAACTACCCAGATGCCCAAGCCAGAAATCTATAGCTCTACTGGGCTTCTTCCTTTCCACCTGATCCCATCCCTCAAGACCTAATAGGTCCCTAAGTTCTATTCCTCTTCTTAAATATTTCTCATATCTGTTACTCTGTCTTCTACTACCTTTGAGACTCCTTTGGCTCCTTTGTTCCCTCCCCTACCGTGCTGAAAAGGCCATCTCAGAATACTTACCCTGTGTACTGCCTCTGTCGAATGGGGCACCCTTCGGATAAAATTTCCTGGGACCCTTATGGTCCCAGATGATTGGTCTAGAGCAGTTACCATAAGGGCTGGTCAGTAACATATAGGACAGGATGGCGGGAGAGCTCTCCAAAAGGGATATAGAAGATTAATTACACCAGTCAGATCCTCTTGTATGAGGAGATCTGAACCTGAGACACCTAGAGAGCTACTCAGTGGTTGCAAAACAGAAGCTAAAGGATTACGGGGAGAGGGCAGAGGTGATGATAAGGAGAATGCAAAAACTTTTGAGTAAATAGAAGATGAGTAAGCGGAAGCTATGAGTAATCTACAACCTCTGGGTGTATTGAATGGGGGTAAAGTAATTGGCTGGAGTGATAGAAACAAAAAGGGGAGCAAAATTACCATCATGGTCGGGGACAAACTCGCTGTTGAGGAGACAACAGAATAATACTAGTCCTGTCCCGGACCACCACCTGCTTTCCAGTTGCTAAATCGTGTATATCCATCCCGTGTGGCTGGACGACAGCACACTGGTTCCTGTGAGTTTGTGTTCCCATGAGATGCTTCTTATCCTTATGACCTCAACCCACAAATACTATACAGTGTAGTTTAGTCACATAAATTAGTTCCCCAACCGCGTGATGCTTTGCCACCTGTTTATGTGCATACACTATTTCTTCCAACTAGAACAATCTTCTTATCTCCCAGATACCCCTAACTTCGTCACCTGGCTGCCACTGACTCATCTTTCACGACTGGGTGTAGGCTCCTCCTCTAAGCAGCTTTCTGTAACCCAACCAGGTTACACACTCTTCCTTTACTCCAAACAAACTTACTGCTACTGCATATCGTAATTGTGTGTCTCCACAACCAGATGAGCTTATTTTGAGAGCAGAGATGCAACTTTGTTCCCCTTTGCAGCCCCAGCGTCTGGCCCAGCACCCACACAAGGGAGATACTTAGTGGATGCCATTGTTTTTGATAAAGGTCAGTTGCCTAGACTCATTCAAGAACCAAGTTTCATAACCTTCCCTCATCACCCCTCTTTCAACAGATCCACTTGCAGTGATTCCACAGCTTTGTGTATGCGATTCCCCCAGTTCAGAATGCCCTTCTCATCCCTGTGCCCTAATTCGTTGTGGTTTTAATTTGCATTTCCCTCATGATTAGAGATGGTGAACATCTTTTCATGTGCTTATTGGCCATTTGCATATCTTCTTGGGACAAATGTCTTATCAAGTCCTTTGCCCATTTTTGAACTGGGTTGTTTGTTTTTTGTTGTTGAGTTCACAGTCATTTTGTAATATGGAATGGTTTCAGGAACACAACAGGTCTCCAGAGTTTAGAATGGTATGAAAATCCTAGGGGCCTTTGGAAAAGGGGCAGGAAGAGGTAAGGATGTTAAAGAAAGTTTTTAAAGGATTTTAAAAAAGTCTTTAGAAAAGAGAAAAGAAAGTATACTTTCAGGATTCTAAGCTCATTTTTGTATTGTCATTTGGCAACCTTATGGGTTAAATAAGCATTGGTGGGCTACCTTAGAACCTACTATTTTTTTTTTTAAAGACATCTCATTATATATTTTTATTTTAAATTTATTTTATTTATTTACTTTTGGCTGTGTTGGGTCTTCATTGCTGCGCGCGGGCTTTCTCTAGTTGCAGCGAGCGGGGGCTACTCTTCACTGCAGTGCACGGGCTTCTCATTGCGGTGGCTTCTCTCGCTGTGGAGCATGGGCTCTAGGTGTGCGGGCTTCAGTAGTTGTGGCACGCGGGCTCAGTAGTTGTGGTTCATGGGCTCTAGAGCACGGGCTCAGTAGTTGTGGCACATGGGCTTAGTTGCTCCACAGCATGTGCAATCTTCCCGGACCAGGGATCGAACCTGTGTCCCCTGCATTGGCAGGCGGATTCTCAACCACTGTGCCACCAGGGAAGTCCCCCTAACTACTATTTATTTTAAATAGATATGCTTGTTGCTTATCTATTTTTTAAAAAATTATTTATTTTTGGCTGCACTGGGTCTTCGTTGCTGTGCGCGGGTTTTCTCTAGTTGTGGCGAGCGGGGACTGCTCTTCGTTGTGGTACGTGGTTTTCTCATCGTGGTGGCTTCTCTTGTTGCAGAGCACGGGCTCTAGGCACGTGGGCTTCAGTAGTTGTGGCACACGGGCTCAGCAGTTGTGGCTCATGGGCTCTAAGAGTGCAGGCTCAGTAGTCATGGCGCATGGGCTTAGTTGCTCCGCGGCACGTAGGATCTTCCTGGACCAGAGCTCGAACTCATGTCTCCTGTACTGGCAGGTGGACTCAACCACTGCGCCACCAGGGAAGTCCCCTAACCACTATTTATAAACACTTCTTATAAAAAATTCTGTCTTATAATATTCTAATTTTAAAAACTTTGGTATATAATTCATATATATGTTGATGACTATATATGAAAACCTAAATTTGGAAAGTAAGTTGGTTGTACTAATGGATTACAGAAATAATTATTTATATACAATGACTTTAATTGGGAATTTAATATTTTTCTATTACCAGAAGTTGATTTACATGAATCACTTGTAGGATGCCACTATGAGAAAGTATACATGCTACAAAGGTATAGAACTGATATATAAACATGATATAATTGATAGAAACATGAAAACAAGCCTGTAATCTACAGATATAGACAAAGGTTGCAGAAAAGGAAGGATTACACTGAAATCTGTGCTGTTAATTGAAGCAGCTAGAAAAAACAGTATTACTGACCACTGGTAATAGATAAATAACCTCTAAGAATAATATCCAGTTTAAATGACATAAATTATTTTAAAAGAAACTTATTTTATGTACTGAAAATGGATAAACTGTTGGATTTTGAATTTTTGGTAAAATGTTATAAGACCTAGGGGAGACAAATAGCTAATATTATAGGTGTAAAATGTAAGTTACATACTTTAGAATAAGTATGATGTTAAAGTATATTTAGGATTATTTTCAATGTTCCACACGCTATATTCTCTGTAAATAATTAATAGTTAACAAAACATACCATTCTCTAAAAACAAAACAACAAACTCTTTCTTTAAGCTGAAACTAAAGATGAGCTTTCCATTTCTCCTCAGGATCCATATTGCTAACTGTGGAAAGAAAATTACAGAGTAAACATTTAACAAAAGATGAGCAAATCACTAGATTTTAAGTTAGCTTGTAACTAGAAAAACCATTAATTCCTAAAATAATTTTCTTGCTCAATATAAAGCTGGGGTTTTTCTTGGGGGGGTACATATAAAGATGTTGCTGAAGCTTCTACACAAAGTCCAACTTTGCACCTCTTGGTTTTTTTTTTTGCGGTACACGGGCCTCTCACTGTTGTGGCCTCTCCCGTTGCGGAGCACAGACCGGGGCACGAACCCGTGTCCCCTGCATCGGCAGGCGGACTCTCAACCACTGCGCCACCAGGGAAGCCCACCTCTTGCTTTTTAAGGATCAAGCTTCTAAGATTATTAACTTGACAAATTAACTTAACACTAGGGAACAATTATAGAATTACTGCTTTAATATCTTTGAGTTTGCTACCTTTACTGCTGCTAGACCTTTGGATGTTCCCAAATCTTCTAATCGATACATGTAAAATCCTTCGTGGTCGGGTGGTCTGGGAGAGGAGAAGCTCTCTTCCTGCTACATGCCTGTGACTGTCATTCTGGTGGGTGAGGACTGAAACCCCCATGAGAGATTCTCATTCCTGTGGAAGCTTTTGTTCTAACTTGTGATCCCCTGGCCTTTTGCTACTGACCCTTCCTAGTGACTGTCTCTCCAACTTACAGTGACATTCAATGGAGAACTCTGGTGGGTGGTGTTTTTCCTCAAAGGAAACTAGTTCATTTGTTAACAAATATTTTAAGTGCTGGTAATAAAAGAACTAAAATTTGGAAGAATACTTACATATCTTTCCTTCCTTTTCTAATTTTTTCAAATGAAGTAAGAGGTTATGTTCGGCCATTTTATGTAAATGCTCAGGAGTATCCTAAAAGAAAAATGAGAGTGAAAGTAAAGCATTTCTTTTTAAAAAAAGAACAGAGTTAATCTTTTTGAAACTTTTAAAGAAAAAAGGCAAAATAATACAGTCTTAATTCAAATACAGTTTTATAGAGTAATAATCAACACTGTTTCATCTTATATATGTCTTGCTTTGAGTCACCTTATTATTAGAAATATACTTATAGGCAAACAGACTGTAAGCGCCATAAAGACAGTACAGTAGCAGCATCTGTTCACTACTGAATACCCAGTGCTTAGCAAAATGGCACATAGTGGGAACTCAATATTTTATAAATGAATGAATAAATAAACATAAAAATTATTCTAGGTAGTTTTGATGATTCTACAGACAGTTGGCCCTATGGTCTATTTATTAGGTTACATGATAATGTCTTTGCACATTTTTATTAAAAGTATGTATGTTTCCACCTTAAAACTTACAATTTTTCCTTTATTTTTGCCAAGCTAGTAATGTAATACTGACAACTATTATCTGAATGGTAAACAAAATAAATATTCCTTTTATTCTTTTTTCTAAATATATATTTTTAATTTTTTTGGAGTATACCTGATATACAATATTAATGTTAAGTACAATATGGTGCTTCACAATTCTTAAAGGTTATATTCCATTTAGTTATTATAAAATATTGGCTTTATTCCCTGTGCTGTACAATATATTTATCTTCGTAGCTTATTTTATACATAACAGTTTATACTCCCCTAACCTTTTATTGCCCCTCCCCCTTCCCTCTCCCCACCGGTAACCACTAATTTGTTCTCTATAGCTGTGAGTCTGTTTCTTTTTTTGTTATATTCACTAGTTTGTTGTATTTTTTAGGTTCCACATTACAAGTGGTAACATACAGTATCTGTGTCCTTATATTCTTTTTTTGCGATACGCGGGCCTCTCACTGTTGTGGCCTCTCCCGTTGCAGAGCACAGGCTCCGGATGCGCAGGCTCAGCGGCCATGGCTCACGGGCCCAGCCGCTCCGCGGCATGTGGGATCTTCCCGGACCGGGGCACGAACCCGTGTCCCCTGCATCGGCAGGCGGACTCTCAACCACTGTGCCACCAGGGAAGCCCCCTTATATTCTTTAAGTAAGAATTTTCCTGAAGTCAAGCTTCTTGACTAAATTTACTATCTCCATTTCTCAGCTCCCTGAAAATGTTTTGCAAAGATCATATTTTAATCAAAATTCAAAGAATTATTTTCAGTCCTCATTTTACCTGAAATCAACTGGCTAGTCTGTCCGTTTGGAAGAGCTCATCTCTTTTCCCTTGGTTATTCTACCTCTTATGATTTCATCTTCATCCTGGATATTCTTTCCCGATTTCTCTTCAATACTGATGTTCATGATGAATTGTATCATTGACTCTCTTCTCTTTTTACTTGATCAACTTGTCACCGCAACATCATGTGTTAATGATTCCCAAGCAGAAACCTCCAACCCCAAACTCCCTGAAGCTCCAGTACCATATATTATATCCACCAGTGTGATTTCCTAGGTCTAATTATGTGACTCCCTGCCTAAGATCCTTGGGTGGTCATTCCCAGCTTATTGGCTGAAGCCCAAATTTTTTTTAGCATGGCAACCAAGGGCTTCCCCTGACCTGCCATGCCTGCCTTTCTTGCCTCATTTCCTGGGACCCCCTCCCTGCCCATCTACAATATACATTCTGGGCTCCAGTCAGATGCGTTTTCTTTGTGGGTTTTCAAACACACACGATGCTTTTGTGACTTCCAGTGTTTGAACACATCTTTCCTTCTGTCTAGAATGACTTCTCTTCTCCTGTACTCTGCCTCACTCCTTCTTCAAGATCCAATTCAATAATTAAGTTTCTGAAGCTTTTCTGGACAAGCCTCATCACCCTGCATCTTCACCAGGCAGAAATGACTCCTCTTTCCTTTATGCCCTGACGTACTGTGTATGGGCCTTGCAGGAAGCTTGGTGTGATAGAAAAACAAAAGATTTGAGTATCTGACTTCTGACATTTGAGTGTGTGACATCTGCTAGTTTTGTGCCCTTGGAAAAGTTACTTAACTCACACTTTTTGAGTCTGTTTTTAATCTGTTAAGTTGGAATAACAGTATCTTTATGCAGTGAAAATTCAAGGTACTTGAAATTAAGTACTTCAAATTACAATTGTAAATGTGAAGCATTTAGTACAGTGTCTAACACATAGTAATGTGCTCAAAAATGGGAGCTATTATGATACGGCCGGAATTACAAGAATCTGTTTAACATGTCTGTCTTTGCTAATCCATGAGTCCTTTGAGGGCAGGGATCTGTAGTCATCTTTGTGCCTCTGCACCTAGTCCAGTGTGTGGCACATGAAGGCATTCAGTAAACATCTGTGGAATGAATAAATGTCTCTGCAATACCTAATGCTGTTCTATATGTGACAGGTGCTTCACACATGTGTGCAGTGAACACATCTCTGAATGCAGAACAAGCATTTCTGAGGCCTGCATAGTCACTGGATGACCCATCTGTGAGGGTTATCAGAGAGTTCTGCTGTCTGTACTTGGGTTAGAAAAAACTACCCATGTTTCAGTGTATAGTCTAGAGTGGCTAAACTTTAGTATTATGAGGAAATGAACTCTTTTGCAGAATTTAAACATTTACATTGCCCTTTTGCTCCTGGCACTTATTATTGTCAGCCCTTTTAATCATTCATTCCTCCCTTTTAAAACAAAGCACACTGAGATACCTGGTTTTTGATAAATTAGGCCCATGGGACATTATGGTCCTTTACTAATTGAAACTGGCCCAGGTTCCTTTTCAAGCTCATCTTTAGTTATACTCTCAGGTATCTTATGGCCATACAGGTTATGGTAGTGGGAGTTTTAAAACCCAGATAATCTTATTCCATTCTTAACCCCGAAGCAGGTATCTAATAAACATTTGCTGAAAAACTGAATTATACTGATGGATTGCCACACAGTGCTGTCACGCAGTGATGTGCTCAGAGGCCACTGAGTGAGGGGCCCTTTCTCTCTACACTAAGTGACTCTACTCATGCTCTTCCTCATGGCCTTCCTCCTTTTAATCTACTGTTAGCATTGCTACTACTTCTCACTGCTATTATCCCAGTAGCTGTCTCTAGCAGATCGCCCCTTACTTGCTGCCGGTCAGGACACCAGATCATCAAGATGGCTAGAATAATACACAAATCATAACAAAGATTAACCGCCAGGCTGTTGGCAATGGTCTCCCCTACACAGTGGAGTATAAAAGGCTTAATAATGGCTCAGGATGGTTATTTTTGTTCTGCGGGCCAGTGTTTGTCTAACTTCTGTGTTCTAGAAAGTTGAGATTGATGGTCTCAAATCCATACGAGTGACATTACTTAAAAAGTTAACAGACTCATTTTGCTCTGGGATGTGATGAGTTTACCACATCTATAGTCTGCTGAATAGATTATTCTATTAAAATTGTGGCTTTGAACAAATAAGATAAATGAAAATTACCTTGTAAATAACTTTTACAAGATCCATTGCTGTGAAGGACTTTTCAAAGTTCTCATGAAATAATGTAAGAATTTGCTGTTCTCGGATATTTCTGTGAGAAATGTATTGTAGAATTTTAGCTTCGGCATTATGGATTACTGGGCCATGTCCTGCATCAGAATAATTACAAAAACGATTTCAACCAGATAAAAAATTTTAAGTACAACTGAAGTTAATTTACTCTATTTAAAAATATTTCACATAGTATATTGAAAAGGCATACTAAATACACGACAAATAAGAATTATCTGGAAAACCATACAGGTAATAAGAGATCTAAAAATTACATATAATGCCAAAAACCATTAGAGAATTATATGAAAATCTACATAAGATATTATTGTGTTCATTAAAAGTTAGAAAATAAAAATTTAACAATAAAAACAGTAACCACAACAGTATCAATAGGTAATATTTACAGAGTGTTCATTATTTGCCAGACATTACTCTAAATGCTTAATATACATTATCCTTACAAGAATCCCATGAAGTAGGTACTGATACTTTAATTATCCTCTTTGTACAGCAGAAACTGAGGCATAGGGAGGGTGAATAATCTGCCTACAGTTACACAGCTAAGAAGGGGTGGAGCTGGGATTCTGATTCAGGAGCTTTTAACCACTCTGTGCTCTTAACCACTATGCTTATCAAAGATTGAAAAGGGGAATGTAAAAGGTAGCTTCATGTAAGTGACCAAGAGCTATTAAAAATTCACAAGAACCACAGGAGAACCGTAACAATCTTATGTATAGGCTAGCAATTCAGAAACCTTGATAACCCGGATAAAGTTATATTGGAATTTACTCACTCTTTAAGACAGTGAAAATGAATATATTACACAAATCTGCAAGAGGGCTGAGAACAAAATACCAGAAGCAGACAAACCTGTTAGGTAAAGAGCATGGGCTTTAGGATACCGACTATCATTTACTAGCTGTGTGGCTGGGATAGTCTATGAATCTCCGAGTTTATTTCTTCAGCTACCTGCTTCTCTGGGTTTTTGTGAGGACCGCTCTGTGAAGGTCCCTGCACAGTACCTGGCGGGTAGGGTAGCAGGCTTTAATATATGGTAGCTATGGCTATAGACCGTCATTGACATATGAGGTCCTGCTGTGCCAATAAGCCATCACTGGATTTACTAAAGCCAACACTCCAAGAACCTGCACCGGGCAGGCTCTCATTAGCTTTGCTCCAATGTGGATGCATCAAATGTCTACTGTCTTCTCTTTCAAAATAGCTGTCATCCTCCACTCCTTTTATGTCACAATATTAATCCAAATGCCCAGCCTCACTGTATGTTTCCTATCCCCTCAGCAGTGGGAACTCATGAGAGAATATGAAGGTACTGAAGACACTGTATTTACAGATCTTTCCATGGCCCTTTGGTTAGGAACAAGTTGGAAGGACTTAAAAAATTAAGTAATCGAGTCTCTTTTTCCTTCTGGGGGCCTTTGTTGGGTACTGTATCTTTCTTAGCTTTCAGGATGGAGGAGAGATTCGTATTGTAAAGCAGGGCAGTGATAGCTAATATACTAACAACAGGTTTCTTTTTCTGGAGAAAGGAAATAAATACACAGTTTTACAGTTGATATAGAAGCTATTGATATTTCCATATAGTGAGTTAAAAAACTAAAGCTCAGACATCAAATGTTACCCAAGGTTGGTTACATGGCTAAAATGTAGTCCACAACAGAAATCAAGTTAACAAAACTGAAGATAGCTTACGGAATGAAAAAAAGTTTCTTGTTCCAGTAAGTTTATTTCATTTGTTTAATAGTTCTATTAATAGCTGTGCAGATGTTAAAAAATAACCCTCATATCTTTTAAAAAAGTTATTAATACAACTCTCGGTCTTTTAAATTGTATTGCTAGACAAGACTTAGGGGTGTAATTTAGAAAGAAGCAATTTATATGTATCTCTTCAAGGCTGAAACCACAAAGAACACACACAGACAAACCAAAATGAATCTTCCTCATCATTTGACACAAATGGTTTGCTAGATTAATAATATTACCCACCTGGATATATAACTTTAGCTTTGATTTTTAATAATTCTTTTAGGGAGCGCATATAATCATAGAGGTCTTCAAACACGGTTGTTCCTTCCCCTAGGATGCAATCTCCAGAAAAGAGAGCATTTTCCTCTTCTAAAAGTAGGGTCATATGATCATCAGTGTGGCCAGGTGTGTATATAACTCTGGTTGAAAGAAGAAAGAGGAAATAGTAACAGTTATGAACTCTTAGGCTTAGAAGAAATTTTGAGAAGTAAATTATTTTCTGTCTTTATTTCTGGACAAGACATGAATAAATGATGTCAGTAAGTTTTTAAAATAGCTCCTTTTTCTCTTGTGGCCCACTGCAAATTATCATCAGAAAATTCTCTCCTTTAGCTAAATCAAATTTCTCACTCTGAAGTGCAAATTTAATACTTTTGCCCAGGGATAAAACCTGGGCCCCCTACACTGGGAGCACACAGTCTTACCCACTGGACCACCATTCATCTGTCAATAGACACTGAGGTTGTTTCCATGTTTTGGCTATTATAAACAGTACTGTGATGAACACGGGGTACAGATATCCCTTCAACATAATGATTTCGTTTCCTTTGGATATGTACCCTGAAGTGGAGTTGCTGGATCATATGTTTTTAAGGATATATATTTTTGGATTCTTTGCATATTTGTATCTTAAAAACAAAACTGTCATGTTGCTTTAATACCTGATTTTTGAATTTTTTGCTTACTATGCTGTATTTTCCTACATCATTAAATATTTTTCTAAAACATGATTTTTAATGCTTACGTGGTATTTCACTATATGCGTGAATCACAATTCATTTAGTTTCCTATTGTGGGCAGTTTTCCTCCAACAGTAACACTGAATGAGCATCCTTAAAAATGGTGCTTTTGTTATTTTTTGATTTGGTCTCAGAGTTTTTTTTTAACAGAATAGTTTTCCTATTTACATTGCCCTTCTCTCCTCCTTCCCCCATAATGAATATGTCTTACTCACTTCAGTCATTAACTTTCAAGATTTCTGGTTTTTCGACTTCCTTGCTGTCACTTTAAGTTATATGGACTGCATTTTCTTTCGTCTTTTTTTTTTTCCTAGTGATTTGCAAGCTACATACACTTAAGTAGATGTAAGAAAACTGGGCAAATTAACTTCTCTTAATGTCAGTTTTTCACTGAAATGTGAATAGCATGTGTCTTAAAGGACTGCTGGGAGATTCAGGATGAGCATTTAAGTGCTTAGCATAGTATCTGGCACAAAGTTACATGCTTAATAAATGGTAAATATTTTATTTTAGTAGTGGTAATCTAAAAGTTTAAAAGAAACATTATTTTTTCTTTCTTGTTAAAAATTTTAAGAACAAAGCAGGGGCTTCCCTGGGGGCACAGTGGTTAAGAATCTGCCTGCCAATGCATGGGACATGGGTTTGAGCCCTGGTCCGGGAAGATCCCACATGCCGCGGAGCAACTAAGCCCGTGCACCACAACTACTGAGCCTGTACTCTAGAGCCCGCGAGCCACAACTACTGAAGCCTGTGCGCCTAGAGCCCGTGCTCCGCAACAAGAGAAGCCACCGCAATGAGAAGCCCACGCACCGCAACGAAGAGTAGCCACGGCACGCCACAACTAGAGAAAGCCTGTGCACAGCAATGAAGACCCAATGCAGCCAAAAATAAATAAATGAAATAAATTTATATATAAAAAAAGAACAAAGCAGTTTTCATTGATTTCACCCTATATAAGATAAAAAAATTAACATACTTTTATTTCCTCTGTCCTCTTCTCCAACTTTGTTTCTGTTGATAAATAAAACTATGATAATACTTTTAAAGCATGACAAATATTTTTATTTCAATAATTCCTATTTATATTTACATGAAGTTTTTTTTTTGTTTTTTTTCCTTCGCCCATGCTGTGCAGCATGTGGGATCTTAGTTCCCCAAGCAGGGATCAAACCTGTGCCACTGCAGTGGAAGCCCAGAGTCTTAACAACTGGACCGCCAGGGAATTTCCTACATGAAGGTTTATGACTATACCAATAATAAGCCAGATAAAGAACTAAGTCTAGGGGGCTTCCCTGGTGGCGCAGTGGTTAAGAATCCGCCTGCCAATGCAGGGGACACGGGTTCAAGCCGTGGTCCGGGAAGATCCCACATGCCACGGAGCAACTAAGCCCATGTGCCACAACTACTGAGCCCGCGTGCCACAACTACTGAAGCCCTCGTGCCTAGAGGCCGTACTCTGAAACAAGAGAAGCCACCGCAATGACAAGTCGACGCACCGCAACGAAGAGTAGCCCCTGCTCTCCGCAACTAGAGAAAGCCAGTGCGCAGCAACGAGGTCCCAACACAGCCAAAAAACAAACAAACAAACAAACAAAACTAAACTAAGTCTAAGTAATTTGTTCTGCAGAGCTCTTGATTTCTCAGCCACATACAGACAACCCTCTGTACTGGTCATTTTTTTCTGTTATTACTCCTATACTTTGAATTTTACTTCTATTATGGCAGTTTTCACATTGTTTTCTTGTTTGTTTACCATTCTACCTCATAAGGCTATGTACTCCTAAAAGGCAGGACTCCTGTCGTATTCTCATCTTTATATTCCCGTGCTTAGTACTTAGTGGTAGCTAATATTAATATATTGCTTTCCACGTGCCAGGCATTGACTTCAGGGATTTACAGGCATTACACACTTAATCCTTCTCCTAGTATGGGGTGGGTAGCATTAATCTTTCCATTTCACATTATTTTTACATTCTAGATAATAGAATCACAGGAGATAGCAATAAATGTCTGATGGAATAAGGTTTAAATTATATTTTATTTAGCTTGAGAGGTTAATTATCCTTCTCTTTGCCTATTCTAAATAGTATTGGATTTTTATGTGCTTGGAATACTTTAAATAAATTTTCTCAATGATGGGTTTTTTGGGGGGAAGACAGGGCAAATATAATTGCATGTTTGGATTTACTATTAAGGAATTGAAAGTGTGTTTCTGGTTAAAGACTGGATTGAACACCTGCATCTTTTGTTTCCTCCTTAAAACATCAATAAAATTACCATAAAGGGATATTTGAAAAATGGCATAAATCCACAGGGTTGAGGAGAATGGACCATATCAATAAAATTTTAGAAGCTAGAAAGAAGACAGATGAGTGAGAAGTGACTGATCAGACATGAAAATACTGAAGTCTACACTGGCAGTGGTGAAAGCTGAGACCCAACCAGATTTACACTGCAGAATTCTCCAGTCTCAGGACGTGGGGCACCAGGAAAGCAGAAGCAGAGGGTGAAGTGGGGAGCGGAGGCCCAAACAAGGATTTTCTGAGAGTGTATGTAACAAACATTCAGATCTTCGGATTCTCTTCCCGTTTTGAGCAGTTTGACAAGCACCCCAACCCCGCCAAGGGAAAAAACGGGAGATTTAATTTTTGAAGAGGGTAAAACACAGGCACAGATAGAGGTAGTGACATAATCCTGAAAACAGGAAGACTGTGTGAATATATGCATTTCCCCAAGCCTTCTTTCCACACTCAGCTCCTGTAAAGCTGGCAGCCAGGCCTTTATCCAACATGAGGCTTAGAAGAGTCTCTTCTGGGAATTTTACCAGCTCAGGAAGAAAGACTCTAAGATTCCAATGTTGGAGGTTCCCCAACTAAACAATTCATCCAGATGACCCTACAGTGAGGCTCACAACCTACAGGGCTCCCAATAGCTCTGAGGTCTCCCTTAGAAGACATCAGTAAATACCACATCACTATGCATCTGAAGAAAGCCTTTCACACTGAGGAGAGAAAATAAAAACAAACTAGTTTGTAGGCCACAAATTATGAAGAAGGAAATTTCCAAACCCTCCCACAAACCTCCCCTCGATAGCCCCCAGAAAAACTGCCCCACAAAAAACTGTAATGTCCTCAGAGAGATAAGAAGTTGCAACTATGGAACAAGAAAGGATAGTATGAAAGGAGCCTTTAGGGGCAAAAAGAGCTCCTGAAAGTTAAAAATGTGAGAAGAGGAATGAAAAAAATAGGATTACGAGATAAAGCTGATAAAAACCTCCCAGAAAGTACAGCAAACAGGCAAAAAGATAGAAAATAGGAGAAAAAAAAAGTTAAAGGACGAGTCTAAGAGTTCTAACAGAATAATAGGGGTTTTAGTAAACGAAACAGAACAAAACTGGTGAGAAGATATCAACGAGCAACTGTATTTTTCTGCCGAACAAAGCCATACCATCAAAGGTAATTCTGTGTGCCTCTCTTCCTCAAGACCTTGAGAAGCCTACCTAATGATCCAAATGTATTTTCAAGTTTGGTTTTTATTTAAAAAAATTAAAAAAAATTTTTTTGGCTGTGCCATGCGGCATGTGGGATCCTAGTTCCCCGACCAGGGATTGAACCTGCATCCCCTGCACCGGCAGCGAAGAGTGTTAACCGCTGGACTGCCAGGGAAGTCCCTCAAATTTGGTTTTTAGATTCTGGAAGTCATAATGATAAGTAAACCTTTAACAAAGTAAGTTAGATTACATAACTTTTTAAAGCCTACTCTTGTATTAAAAAGAGAATCCATAAAAAGTACACAAAGAAGCTTAAATTATATGCACTAAGCTTAACTCACAGGACCATATTACTAGTAAGTGACAATAAAGGGTCACTAAAAAGATGTGTAATTATCATTAGCAACTAAAGGCTCAGTATTTTCATGGGCTAACTCTAACAAACATTTAAAAGTCAGATAATTTCACTACAATCTATCCCAGAGCATAGAAAAAGAAGGAAAATTTATGACTCCCAAACCTGATAAAGGCTGCACAAAAAAACTACCAATCTCACTAATGAATATTGTTATAAAAATATTAACTAAAATATTAACAAATAGAATTCAAAAGCAAATTTAAAAATAACATCATGACCAAATAAAGTTTATTCAAAAAATGCATGGGTGTTTCAATATTATAAGATCCCTGAAAATAATAATAAAGCTATGGAGAAAGCTGGTAAGATCATCTTCCTAGACATTGCAAAGACATATGACAAAATTCAACTCTGAAATAATAGCATGTAAGAAAACTGAGGGCTTCCCTGGTGGTGTAGTGGTTAAGAATCCGCCTGCCAATGCAGGGGACACGGGTTTGAGCCCTGGTGCGGGAAGATCCCACATGCCTCAGATCAACTAAGCCCGTGCGCTACAACTAGTGAGCCCACGTGCCACAACTACTGAAGCCCAAGCGCCTAGAGCCTGTGCTCTGCAGCAAGAGAAGCCACCGCGATGAGGAGCCCACATACCACAACGAAGAGTAGCCCCCGCTCGCCGCAACTAGAGAAAAGCCTGTGCGCAGCAATGAAGACCCAACGCAGCCAAAAATAAAATAAAAATAAATAAATCTATTAAAAAAATTGAAATGACTATAACTTAGAAGAGTTTCTCCTTTGCCAAAAAAAATCAAATTCTTTAATATTAAATATTGACATGTAAAGTCTTTAAAAAATCTGCTAAAAATGTAACAGATATAAGGTACAAAAACATGAGACACTAGTGTAATGGGAGCAATTATTTTTGAAAGGCATTAAGAACTGACGTTAAGAACTATTATGCTTTTGTGGTTTCTAAGTGTATGCTTTATATATTGCAAACAATTACGATTTTATAGTTGCTCCAAGGGCAAATATTAAAGAGATGTTAAAAATCATCTCTTGTCTGATTTAACCTGCTGCAACCTGTTAATGAAAGTATTTGATGTTATACGAAAATGATTCCAGGAAGTATATTTCCAGCAACTATAAAAATATGTGAAGACAATCTACAGAATGGGAAAAATTTTTGCAAACCATGTCTCTGATAAGGAGTTAAGATCCAAAATATATAAAGAACTCATACAACTCAATAGCAAAAAAACCCCCCAATTTAAAAAATGACCAAAGACCTGAACATTTTTCCGACGAAGATACATGAAAGACCAACAGGGACATGAAAAGATGCTCAAGATTACTAGCCACCAGGCAAATGCAAATTACTGGGTTGGGCAAAAAGTTCGTTAGTTTTTCCCATAAGATAGCACTTGTTGTCTTTAACTTCATTCAAAACAGTTTTGTTAGATTGTATTGTGATAGCTGTCATATCAGCATGCATTAAGAAAAAACTTATCAAAATTGAATTTTTGTGTAGCCATTTTAATATTGAAGATGGAAGAAAAAAAGCAACATTTTCGGCATATTACGCTTTACCATTTCAAGAAAGGTAAAAATGCAACTGAAATGCAAATAAAGATTTGTGCAGTGTATGGAGAAGGTGCCGTGACTGATCGAATGTGTCAAAAGTGGCTTGCGAAGTTTCGTGCTGGAGGTTTCTCACTGGACGATGCTCCACAGTCGGGTAGACCAGTTGAAGTTGATAGCGATCAAATAGAGACATTAATTGAGAACAATCAACATTATACCACGCGGAAGATAGCCGACATCCTCAAAATATCCAAATCAATCACTGAAAATCATTTGCACCAGCTTGGTTATGTTCATCGCTTTGATGTTTGGGTTCCACATACGCGAAGAGAAAAAAATTTCTTGACCGTATTTCTGCACACCATTCTCTACTGAAACGTAACGAAAACGTTCTGTTTTTAAAACAAATTGTGACGGGCAATGAAAAGCGGATACTGTACAATAATGTGGAATAGAAGAGATTGTGGGGCAAGTGAAATTAACCACCACCAATCACACCAAAGGCAGGTCTTCATCCAAAGAAGGTGATGTTGTGTATGTGGTGGGATTGGAAAGGAGTCCTCTGTTATGAGCTCCTTCTGGAAAACCAAACGATTAATTCCAACAAGTACTGCTCCCAATTAGACCAACTGAAAGCAGCACTTGATAAAAAGCATCCGGAATTATTCAAGAGAAAACGCATAATCTTCCATCAGGATAACACAAGACTGCATGTTTCTTTGATGACCAGGCAAAAACTGTTACAGATTGGCTGGGAAGTTCTGATTCATCTGCTGTATTCACCAGACATTGCACCTTCAGATTTCCATTTATTTCAGTCTTTATAAAATTCTCTTAATGGAAAAAATTTCAATTCCCTGGAAGACTATAAGTGGCACCTGGTACAGTTCTTTGCTCAAAAAAATAAAAAGTTTTGGGAAGATGGAATTATGAAGTTGCCTGAAAAGTGGCAGAAGGTAGTGGAACAAAATGGTGAATACGTTGTTCAATAAAGTTCTTGGTGAGGGGAGAAGGAACTGGAGGAAAGTAGTCAAAAGGTACAAATTTCCAATTATAGTGTAAGTACCAGGCATATAATGTACAACATGATGACTATAATTAACACTGCTGTATGATATGTAAAAAAGTTAAGAGAATAAATCCTGAGTTCTCATCACAAGGAGAAAATTTTTCTTTTCTTCTTCTTTTTATTGTATCTATATGATATGACAGATATTAGCTGAATCATATTACATGTAAATCAAACCATCATGGAAAAAAATATGTAGGTGTGGGTATGTATCCTATCTTATAGCCAATCCTATGAACAATCATACATAGAATGCATTTATGGGCAGAACCCAATCTTTTTTTTTTTTTTATAATCTACAAAAACTCATTGGGAGAACCATTCTTTTTCAGGGTCTGCAAATTGCCTTATCCGTCAATGTGCCTGCAACGCCTCCTTTATTATTCCCCTCCCACTCTCCACGCCAGAGCTCAGTTATGGCTTTCTTTGATATTTTCCAGGCTGAAGGCAATTAAGATTTCTTAAATCAGGGGATCAGAAATTCCAATTCTTCAGTCACCTGCGTGGCTAATGCTTTAACTTGCATAAAAACTGTGTTAAAATTCTCTTCACATAGGCAGGAGGGGAAAAGGAAATGACGTCAGAGGTGCTTTAGGAAAGATCCGAGGAACTGCAGCGGTGGCCTTCCCATGCATCAGGTAGAGCACTGATCTAGTTCTGCCACTTCTGTGACAGACAGACTTTGTAACGATGGCTGTCTTAGAAAATGTAGAGCAGTCAACAAAAGCTGTTGGACTGATTTTTCTCTGAGAAATTAAACTTAGTTCACTAGAAAATTCCTGAAAGTTACATCCAGAATCAAATCCTTACTGAAAAACCTTGCTAACTTTCTACTATTTACTAAAGGGTTCTTGGTGGATATTATCTCTCTTTTGTATTTTTTTATGTTCAAAATTGGCAAGCAAAAAAGATCAACTGGTCATCAAACACTTGGAGACTTAGTAAATTTTAACCTTCTTCTTACAGAACTTTTGCTTAACAATGAGTCTTCTTGTTAATATTTAAAATAATTGGGTTTTACTGACTTGATAAAAATGGAAATTGGAAGCCACGGTCATCAGTAAATTAAATATTTTATTCAGATTTTAGCGTAATTAGAATTCATATTTTGGGGCTTCCCTGGTGGTGCAGTGGTTGAGAGTCCGCCTGCCGATGCAGGGGACGCGGGTTCGTGCCCTGGTCCGGGGGTATCCCACATGCCGTGGAGCGGCTGGGCCCGTGAGCCATGGCCGCTGAGCCTGTGCATCTGGAGCCTGTGCTCCGCAATGAGAGGCCACAACAGTGAGAGGCCCGGGTACCACCAAAAAAAAAAAGAATTCATATTTTGGGAAAATATTTACAAAGTCTCCTTAAAAAAGTGAGTTTACTTTTTTGATTCTCTGTATTAGTTTTCCTCCCAAATCTTAAAATAGATAGGTTCTCATACTTTATCTTAATCAGAAGGCAGTAAAACAAAACTTAAATAGAATTCATATAATATGGAGCTCCTTGGCATCAATTCACTACATGAATCTGAGACAGTATTCCACTGAGAGGGGGTGGTGACGGGAAGCAAGATGTGGGAGGCTCTGGGGCACTGATACTGTTTCCTACTTTTTTTTTAGGTTAAAAAAAATTTTTTTTTCTTTAATTGAGGTAACATTGATTTATAACATTACATACGTTTCACGTGTACAACATTATATTTCTACTTCAATATGCTCCCCACCACCAATTTATTTTCCATCATCACGGTACGGTTGATCCCCTTTACCCATTTCACGCCCCCAACTCCCCTCTGGTAACCACTACTCTGTTCTCTGTACCTACACCATATTGTTGTTTCTTGATCTGTGTGTTGCTCATAGGGTTTGTTCAGTTTGTAACAACTCACCGTTTCACACGGATGATAGGTACGCTTTTCTGTTTGAATACTCTAATAAAAAGCTTAAAGTATGTGGTCTGTTCATGGCAGATGGGTGGCAGTAACTTCCAAGCACTGAGTATTCTTAATCCGCAATTAGGTATAGATCTAATATCCATAATTCTGTGATAACCGATAAGCCAGTACTGTGATACCCACGCCTTTGAGACAGAAGACTCAAGGAACCACCTACTGTCTCGACCCCTTTCATTTTCACTAGGTCTGGTGTGTGATGGGCGAAATTCTGTATTGTCCGAGAATACCAAATACTTTTTGAAGTAGCAGCTGTATGATGTTTGTTTTCCTTTGGTACCATGAGCAAATTATACGAGATACTATCATATTTTCAACAAGAGCATTTAAAGCATATTCCCAGAAATTAGTTGGTTTATAAATTAAATTCTGTCAATCACTGCATACTGAAGAAAAGGGAACGCTGGTTTGAAAGGTGGCATGGATACCCATGACTTATTTTCTCTTTCTCATTCTTCTGTTCATTTACTCGCCTCTTTGGAGGTAGTAAATTTACTATGTGTAGGATAAATACCCATTACCTCCTAAGTGCCAGGGACTGAGGATCTAAAGATGAATCTGGGACCTGCCTGTGTCACAGTGGCTAGCTTGTAATCAAACCTATTCCCTCTTTTTCCTGGGCACGAAGTTAAGCTCTATTTCCTTGTCTCTGCACAGTCAGGAGTGGTGCATGACTGAATTTATAGCCAATGCAAGAGATGGCCGGGTCTGTGAAAACCTTCCAGGTAAGATCCCTTTCATGCTCTTTCTCCACCCGCTGGGTTGATGGAGGTACCTGAGCACGGCGACCTCGGAAGCCAAGGAGTGAGGTTAATGGAATCACAAGA
This sequence comes from Monodon monoceros, assembly GCF_005190385.1. Classification (NCBI taxonomy): domain Eukaryota; kingdom Metazoa; phylum Chordata; class Mammalia; order Artiodactyla; family Monodontidae; genus Monodon; species Monodon monoceros. The sequence goes on along the minus strand of NW_021703770.1, from coordinate 61,179,064 downwards.
CGCACGGAGCCTGAAACCTTACTTACAGGAGGGTCACTCACTAGTCAGCACCCCGTTTTGGACTTTATGTGACTGAGAAGTAAACTTCTTTCATGTTTGAGCCATTATGCATTTCTGGGTTGGTTGACCACAGCGACTAGAATTAACTAATATTGTGAAGCTAAGGAGTTGATTACCTTTTCAGGTATTTACATACAAAAAAACTTACAATACAATTTAATACAAAATAATAAAGGTTATAGGAAAGTTAGTGGAGGGAATAGTGAATTATGCCTGGAAAGGGTTCTTGAAGTAAGTAACATGTGGAGTAGGTCTGAAGCATGAACAGATAAGAGTCTGTCAGGGAGATGAGTTGTGGGGAAGGGGCAATGCCTAGTACAGGGGAAGGCACGAGCAAAAGCACGGCCGCACAGAGTGTCCTTGCTAACTATGCCTGTGAGGGGAGTGATGGGAGCGAAGACCAGAGAACTCTGGGGCCAGACTGTGACACGGTCAGGAGAACAAACATTACCTTGTGTGCAGTGAGGGCTGTTCCAGGTTTCAACTGACACGGGGAATGAAGGTCAGATTGGAAAGGGGGGAGCCTGCAGACAGGAAGACTGAGCAAGAAGTAGTGGTCGTGGACATGGAGAAAGAGAGGCGACATTGCCAAATATTTCTGAGGTTCAGAACTAACCTGATTAGATGGGGAGGGCCGCGGGGAGGGATGCAGGGGAGTACGCGGGTGAAGAGGAGTCAGCTTCTATCTTAGAAGGAAAAAAAAATCTTAAGTACTGAGAGAGTAGATGTTCTGAAGTCAAAAACAAGTACAGATTGTGGGGGAGAGAGAACCAGAATTAGTTCAGATTCAAAGTTGACGAGTTTGAAACACCCTTTTGAATCCCTCAGATAGGTCACGGGGGATTATGGGTCTGGCCAGTAACGTGTTTACTTTAGGGATGGGTCACCTTTTGGAAGTGAGAGCACGAGAGAACCCTGAATTTAACTGATGGGTAGAAATCCCTAAATCACCCTAGCAGGAAATGCTAATCTATTTTTTAAAATTTAATTTATTAAAAGAAGGTAATCAACTAATTCAAACAAATAATTTTAAAAAGGCAGATAGAGTGAAAACTCCTTCTCTTTTCCACTGTTTCTCAAGCAACCCAATTTCTCTTCCCAGAGAAACCAATGTTAGCAGATCTTCTGGATCTGCTGAGGTATTTTCACTCAGACAAGCAAATATGTCTTGTCTTTTTACAACACATATACACAGACCCCTCCCCCCCAGCCCCGCCTTCCGTGTCTTAAGGACGTTCACGTACCTTAGTGTGGCGCCTTCAGTCTTAATCACATCTCCATCTTTCACATAAACATACTGTTGCTCTCCATCTCCTACTGTTTCTTTTCTCTCGGGATTCCGTGGGAGTTTTTTAATGCAGTATGTACTGTCTAGTCACAAAACACGTAAAATATATTAAGTCACACTTTAAATGATAACTTAGCCTTTTAAGAGATCAACTTCCATATGGTGAACACTTGAGATTGGCTGCAAAAAATCTTAACGGTAAGAGGCAACAGAAAATGGGATGAATTGTAGCAGCATATCTCTGGGATGGTAACTATTTCCTCCACCTTAACAAAAGAGTTTTTTATTCTCTCATGTCCTTCCAGGTCTACATAAAAGCCTTTGTTTTTTTGTAGTCACTCCTCTTTTTTTTTTTTTTTTTGCGTTACTTGGGCCTCTCACTGCCGTGGCCTCTCCCATTGTGGAGCACAGGCTCTGGACGCGCAGGCTCAGCGGCCATGGCTCATGGGCCCAGCCGCTCCGTGGCATGTGGGATCCTCCCGGACCGGGGCACGAACCCGTGTCCCCTGCATCGGCAGGCGGACTCCCAACCACTGCGCCACCAGGGAAGCCCGTCACTCCTCTTTCATATAAAAATTTGGAAGTAGCACTTCACAGTCTCAGCTAGGTTTGAGATCAAGATGGGTGTTGAATACTGTAGAGCACTGGGAACTTTACTCAGTACTCTGTAATAACCTATATAGGAAAAGAATCTGAAAAAGAACAGATACACGTATATCTATAAGTGAATTACTTTGCTGTACACCTGAAACTAATACAACATTGTAAATCAACTAGACTCCAATAAAAAATAAAGATTAAAAAAAAAAAAGATGGGTGTTGAAGAGGCAGTAATACCCAAACTGGGAACTTTTCCCTATCTAGGTGCCTAACACAGAATAAAAGAGGTTATGGCATCACGGCAGTACTTAATAATAAAAGGATAATAGTATAAAGTTCTTTCTGTGAAAGCTGAAAGGAAGCCCCAAACCCGGGGCTAAGATATGAAACCATTAAAATAAATGTAACCCATAGTACCCTCACTGACACAAAGAAAATCAATTACTTAACCAATCAATAGCTGAGTGGCAGTCATCTAACCAGTATACTATGTACAGTGAATACAAGGACCATGACACCAAAATGCTTAAAAACTGTTGTAGTTGGGGGAAATAAAACACAAACAGGCAATAATTAGAGAACTATACTCAGTCCCACTTAAGGGATACTAAATGGACAATTCAGCTAATAAAAGCAGCAGGTGTTTAGAGAAAGGAGAAACAATTAGAAAGATGGCAAAGGGTTCAGAGAAAGACCTGTAGGTAAGGGAAACAGTGTTAGTAAAGGCAGAGAAAGGAGGATGAGCGTGGCATATGTGCCAAACAATGCTACCAACTTGCCTAAAGCAAAACCCTGACTGGAAAGAGTGGGACAGTAAGGTGAGCTCAGATCATGGAGGGCCTTAAAGTGCCTTTCAGAGAACAGGGGGATTTAAACTTTACAGTATGTGGCTACCATACACTCTTTAGTAAGAAACTGAAATAGTGTTAATAGGTGGATTAGTATGGCAGCTGTACGTGGGGAGACTGGAGAGGGAGAGATCAGAAAGACCAGGACGGGGTGACTGCAATAACCCTGCTGGGAGGTAAGGAGCATTAGGGCTACAGTGATGTCAATGGAAATGCGGAGGGAGAAAAACACATGCAAAGGAAAACTGACAAGGCATAGAAATCTGGCTAGTAGGACGGATAAAGGATAGAAATATCACAAATATAATAAAAATAAAACAACAGCAACTAGACCTTCCCTCTCCAGTGCCAAATTCCATTGCTTTGTATCTTGAGAGGCTGAAGCAAAAAGTAATATGCTATTCTGGGAACTGACGTTACACAGTAAGGCTGTCTTCAATTTAGAGTGAGATAGCAAGGTGTTTTTGTTTGTTTTTATTTGTGAGCTGCATAATTTTGTTTTTCAGTAAAGAAGTGGAGACACTACATCTCTAGTTATGAGGCAGATGATCCTTCCCAAAAACTCACAACTGCCTCAAAATTACAAAACAAATTTCACACTATAAAATAACTCCGTGCCGGTTTTTAAAATTATGTGCAAATTTGAAAACACATATCTTATTCACAAGAGCAATCTACACAGGCAAGATGGAGAAGGGCATGCTGAAATCAATCATATAGTAGTTATTATTTTAAATGAAAGCTTATTGAGATGTAATTCGCATACTATAAAATTCACCCTTTTGAAATGTACAATTCACTGTTGTTGTTAGTTTTTTTTTTAGCGTATTCAAAGAATTGTACAACCATAATCACTATAAAATTTTAGAACATTCCGAAACCCTATACCCAATGGTACTCACTCCCTATTCTCTCCTTCACCCAGCCCTTGGCAACCACTTATCAACTTTCTGTCTCTATTGTGTAATTATTTTAACAGGAGGAAACCCTCAGTCATTTGTTAAGGTTTATGGATTATAATATCATTGCCAATGCTAATTATTTAAGCTGATACAAACGTGATATTGCTCATGTATAATACTTTCTAACATTCTAATTGAATAGCAAGAAGCAAACATTTGACTCCTAGGACTCGGATGTTAAATACATGGCAAAGGCCCAACTTCAGCTGCAAAATAATAATAATTAGATAACAAAATATATTTTACAAGATTTACCCAAAACCAAGCCAAAACAAAAAACTTGAGCACCCTGGGGCTATACAGTTCTCATGTCTGGTAAAATTCTGGCTCCCTGTAAGCCACTAGGAGTTCCCAAATCACACACTGATCATATTTTAAATTTTTGCAGGCAGATTACTTCAGAGTTACCCTAACTTCCCATAGAAATCTTATAAATGGCATTCATAATTTTGGTGTGGCCTGTAAAAACACAGGAAGTGGGCTTCCCTCGTGGCGCAGTGGTTGCGAGTCCGCCTGCCGATGCAGGGGATGCAGGTTCGAGCCCCGGTCCGGGAAGATCCCACATGCCGCAGAGCGGCTGGGCCCGTGAGCCATGGCCGCTGATCCTGCGCGTCCGGAGCCTGTGCCCCGCAATGGGAGAGGCCACAACAGTGAGAGGCCCGTGTACCGCAAAAAACAAAACAAAACAAAACACAGGAAGTTAGCATTGTAAAGTACTTGAAAAATTCTGCCATACTAATAGTTAAACAAAATTATAAAAAATTTAAACTATTAAAATATGGAATAAAAAGAAATTATAAAGCAAAATGGAACAAGAATGCTAGTGATTAAGGATTTACAGAATGAAGAAATACATGGAACTTTGGGGGAGAGATCCTGAAAGGTACACCCGAACAATTTCAGTGCTGAGGAACTCAAGGTCTGCATGTAGCTGGTCTAGCTTCAATAAAGATCAGAATGAAACACAACAAGCCACTTCTCAAACAAGTATTAAAGTTTTCATGGCTATGAAGCAGTGTCAAATTTCTTTTTGATTTTCTTTAAATCAACATAATAGGTAATCTATCATATAAATATTCATTATTTGTAGGGAACCCCAAACTATTTTAATTTTTAATTTAAAGAAAGTGGGTCAGATGTCCAGTAACAGGTGAATGGATACACAAATGGTGGTATATTCCTACCATGGATTACTACTTGGCAATAAGAAAGGAACAAACTACTGATGCATGAAACGGGTGAATCTCAAAAACAAGATGCTAATGTGCAAGAAGCCAAAGAGTGATGTCGTATCCTTCCATTCTAGAAAACTTTAGAACACAGGCAAAACTAATCTATGGTGATATAAAGCAGATGAGTGGTTGCTGGAGCTGGAGGGGGAATCACTGCAGAGCGGCATGAGGGGACCTCTCTTTGGGGTAGTGGGAGCGTTCTTTATCTTGATTGGAGTGGTCACATAGGTGTTTGCCAAACTATACATTTTATGGGTACATTTTATGTATGTAAATTCAAGCTCAATAAAGCTCATTTATGAAGGAGAGAAAGGGGGCCATAAACATTTCAATTTTTCAAGCTGACCTGCATGCTAAAAGAGCTGCCCAAAGCTAATTAAGGATCCTCGGCATAGTTTTTTAATTCACAAAATTTAATGATGGACAAGAGAAAGAAAGGTGAGGACAGGTCAGACTAAGACAGAGTGATTTCCTGTGGAGGGCAGTCCCTTCGGATTGGAAGAAAGGAGGTTAGAGGGTAAGAGACTGAGGGGAGACAGGTCTTTACAATGGGCCTCCTGGTGATATTGGGAGCTGTGCCTGAGAATATCTTGGTGTCCCAATTATAGTCTCAAGGCCTAAAAAGATAATTACAAACATTAAAAAATACTAGTCGAATGTTTACATGCATCCCTTTTGTGAATGAACGTTCTTGACCTCCTTGTCTTTCCTGTGCCTTGGACACACACAAAGTCCCACTCCAGTGTCTCTGCCCCGGCAGTGCCCTCTGCTGGGTGTGCCCTCCTCTCAGATACCGTACAGCTCACCCCCTCTCCCTCCACCCCAGACACCACTGCTACCACCCTCCTCCGCTTTACTCTCTCCCCCCTTGCCTTCATGTAGCTTCATTTTTCTTCATAGCACCTGTCACCATCTGACCTAAGATTCATTTACCATTTACCTTTCCAACTAGAGCGAAGCTCCATGAAGGCGGTCTTTGTTTTGCTCACTGCTAGGTCCTGTGTGCCAAGAATGGCACCTGGATTTAGCAGTGCCTCCAGTATTCACTAAAGGAAAGAATGGATGGATGGATGGACGAATGGATGAATGTATGTATGTATGGATGAATCTATGTGTGTGACGGTGGGATGAGGGAATAAGGGAGATGGTAAGGTGTCAGTACTGAATAGGTTTCAGGGACAGAGAATTATCAATACAATGATCTTTCCCCAGTATTTCAGTTTACTGTGGTAATTGCCTTATGTTATGGAAGACGTGAGGTCACATTTAGAATGTGGACAAGAACATACCACCTCACAGTACTCAGGCCAAACGTTCAGCACAGTGCCTGGCACACAGTAAGTGCTCAACAGTAGTTAGTTATTAAATCTGAAATAGTAATTGTCATGCAAACTAAATTAAAACTGCTCTTCATCACTGGGCAAAGGGGAAAAATAAGAGGGCAAAGAGATCTGAAATAGAAAATAGGACCTTTCCTTGCCTCCTCTGTTAAAACTGGGGATAGTGTTCAAGTTACAGTAATTTCTGAAAGTACCATTTAAATACGTAAGTAAGCTAGTAAATGGTTTACTAGCTTACTTAGCTCTGTTAACCGAAGTAAATTATTCCGAAGACACAGTTTTCTTCAGTGAGCTTAATGAATGTTTTCTGTTTACCATTATTGATGTTTTTACAAATATCTCCTATGCCTCCGGTATGATCACGGTGCCAATGGGTCACTATGATTTCCTGGATGGCTGTGTTAAACTCTGTCAGAGCCTGCTTTAAACAGATGATATATTCTGGGATTGCTGGTTCTCCAGTGTCAATGAGGATTCTCCTGAAAATTAAATGGAAAATAATCATACAGTCGGAACACAGAGTTTGTATCAGCATGTTTCTCACACAGATAATTTACATTACATTTAAGAAACCACACAAATTCAAATTGCCTTGCTTCCAACGTGCTTGAAAAGCAGCTGCATGTTATTTCAGCTTAACTATAATCATCTCACCTTCAGAAAGTTCTCTGAAAAAAAACTTATAAATGTGAGTCTGAACAAGGAATAATAGCAATGGTATTCAACACTTACATAGCACTTGAAAGAGATAAGGCACTGTTCCAAGGACCTGACATATTTTAACAATTGTATTTCTCGTAACACCGTTTTAAAGTAGGCATTTCATTATTATATCCAGAAATTAAGTAACTTGCCCAAGGTTACTCTGCAAAGATAGGGCAGAAGCAACATTTGCACCCAGGTATTCTGGCGCCAGAAGACGCGCTTTTATCCACGCTGCCTTTGAGATCTTTTACAACATCCTCAAATGTCTCGGAGATATGAAAGAATCTGATTCGATGGTATCCCTAAGGAAACCCAGTCTTCTGCACTATACACAAAACCGATCCCCTAAGTTTTACACGGGCTACCTCACGTGAAAGTGCAGGCAGCAGGGAAGTGTCGGGGAGTCTCTGAGCTGCTTCCTTTCTCTACTCAGACCACCTCATTAGTTATCTTTTTCTGCTTGTGGTTCTGAACCCACCTTCTACTTTGTTTGCCCTTTCTCACTATTTTATGGGATGATGGTCTTTCCCTCTAAAGTTTTCTGGAAGAAATCAGGGTGACATTTTCCTCCTCCAGAACCAATTCACTGACTTCTTAAATTCACGCTGTTTCACAGGAATCGCTCCCGAATTCAGACTGGGGGAGAGATGATTCATCTTGATGCGAAGTTTCAGTCATTCTATTTGTGTATTAATTCATCAGTAACTGTTTATGAATGATCTGCTATGTGCCATGCCTTTCTTGCAAGACAAAAACCCATCTTGCCCTGGAGAAACAACCTGACTTTGTATGTTAATGATGACATCTGTAACAGCAATTTTAGTACATGAACGATGTTGTTGACTACAGCAATTTTAGTCATCTGACTCTGGTGGATGAATATTTAGGTAGCACAGGACTGAGGGCAGAGGGGACAAGAAAGGGAATAAAGTTTTGGATAGAGAGATTAGTCATAAACTCGGTAAGGAAACGTGGCTTTAGGGGGACTCAGTTTCACAGTCACTTGTCCATTCAAGACACACTGTGGGTCTCTGGAGGAAGTGGACTACATGGGAAGCACCTACAATCATTCTTCATGTGGCGTAAGTCCAACCTCAGCTGTAAAATGGAAAAAAAGGTTGTTCCCTCCTTAACAAACAGCAAGTCTATCAATGATGTCTGTGAAGAATTAGTGCAGAGGATCAGACACTGTCATCTCTAGGTGGGCTGTGTCCTTCACAGCCCAGACAATACCCTATCTTAGGATGTCATTTTGCAAATGTGAGTTATGCTAATCCAGGGGACAAGAGAAGAGTGCAGAAGAACCTGTACAGGTCTGTGACCAATTTATTCACCAGAGCACAGGGCCTGGCATGCAGTAACAATCTGCTACGTGAACGGAGAAAAAAATTCTTCAACTAACGGGAGTTAGTGGCATCAACTTTCTCAATTAGGTATTTTCTATCAACATTGAGATAGCTATTAAATGGTCTCTGTCAATTTGCTGTCCCTCTTACAAAATCATTAAGTACTTTCTGAGCACCTACTATAAACCCAGTATTGTCTGGATGTTATAAGGGAGGAAAAAGTGAGTAAAGTAATAGCTGACGTGCTTTCCCCGTTCTAGAATTTAAGTACTTTGGGTATGAATTTTCACTTAAATTTCACTGAATCCTCATAACATCCGTCTGAGGTGGGTACGATACAACTCTCACTGTATAGATAAGGAATCTGACGCTTAGTGAAATCGACTGTCTTATCAACAGCCATGAGCCAGGTACTGGGACCTGATAATCAGAGCCCAGCGTCTTAACCCCAACTAGTCCACTAGACTGCCTTTTCCTATTAAGAAGAAATAGTATACTCACCCTCAAGGTATTTACAATTTTAATAGTAAAGATTAAAACTCCATCTTTTAGAGGTTCTAGGCAGAGGAGGAATGTGGAAATACTCTTTGGAAGACCTAGCTATTATTGGTCCATTCAAATGTTTACTGAATACCTCTGTACTAGGCATCACGGTAAGTCTGAGTGCTTTAGGGAAATTCATTTGACATCTATGGGCTGATCAGAAAGAGGAAGGAAGACTGGTTAAAACTGCAGTTATCCAGCAGTAATAGAATCCTAACAGAGCAAATGAAGGGAAAAAGAGAATGCTCATTCATTCAGCAAATATTTACTGTACTATGTACAAGGCTCTGTGCTAGGTGCCAGAGATATAGTAATGAATAAGCCTTCATTGAATTTATATTCTAGTGGGGAGTGGAGTTGGGGAAATACCTTAAGCTTCTCCCTACACACAAAAAATCATTTTATTATTGACATAAGGGCCATGACAAGTATGGAATGCTAAGGCAGTGTACTACATTAACCTATCACAGTGTAAGGCGTCAGGGAAGGCTTTATTGAGGAAATGTTATTTTAACAGAGCTCTAAAGGATGAGTGAGGTTGGCTGGGTGAAGAGAAGGATAAGTGGGAGACAGAGAGGAAAGGAGGCATGAAAGCGCTGAGGCGGAGTGGATAGAGCCCATGTGGCCGGGATGGGAGAGAAGCTTGACTCAGGGTGATGACAGATCGGAGATCAGAATATCTCAAGGCCTTCTAGTTTCCATTTTCCAAAAAATCCAACTCTGTTATGTTGGTGAATCACAAAGTTTTAAATGCAGCCAGACACATCTCTTCTGTGACTTCTGATGTCAACTGAATGGCCACACCCTTACGAAACCTCTCCACAGTGACTAGATTAAAATCTTTAATTATACGGTGCCAGAACTCTAGACTTACTCTTCATCGGCCTCGTCAAATGGTAAATTATATATCCATTTTGGGGGCTATATGTTTTTGGGGTTTTTTTTTTTTTTTGGCCACACTGAAGCTAGTGGGATTTTAGTTCCCCAACCTGGGATTGAACCCAGACCCTCGGCAGTGAGAGCACGGAGTCCTAACCACTGGACCACCAGAGAATTCCCTGGGGGCTATTTGATTTATGGTATCTACAATTCGCCAAGCCAAGTGAAAGCAAAACTATTGTTATGTGTGTATTTTTTCTACCAAGTCCATAGGAGACTCCTAGTATATTGCCTGAGACACAGTAGGCACTTAGAAATGTTTCTACTATGAATGAAGGCTTTCTTTTTTATCAAATAACATTTAAAAGAGTCTGTAAGAAATATTATGTCTCCAAAAACTTTTTAAAAATACCAGAGGTGTTTTATTAAAGGGCAACTTAATCAAGACCAAGTTGTATTACTACTTTACAAACAGACCTCATTTTAAGCATACTGCAAGGAAAAAAGTTTCATGTTTCACCTACGTATAATAATGTCCCTTGAAATGTCACTTTGACGCTCCTCCCATCAAGGATGGCAGTCTGTTTCCGCATCCTTTGAGTAGGGACTTACACTGGGTTTTCCTACTGAAAAGACTGACATGAAAGTGATGGCTTGCCATTCGTAAGCCTCAGCCTCCAGGTCTTTCTTTCCGTGCTTCCTCTCACTCCACTGGAACCCTGAAACTAGCCAGTGAATAAGCTAGGCTACCCTGCTGCAGGATAAGAGACCAGAACACAAAAAACAAGAACCCCACAATACTCCTTTGGCTACATGGGGGAGAATGGATTGAACAGGGACAAAAGTAGATGCAGAAAAGACTGACTACTTTAAAAGCCTAAGCAAGAGTTGTACTGGCTTGGACTGGGTGACAGCAGTGAAAATGCTGAGATCTTCTTAATGGCTTGGATACATGTGTGCAGGAAGCAAAGAAAAATGTCAAGGAGGGTACGTAAGTATTTGCCTTGATCAAATGTGGGGATGGTTCTCTTTACCAAGATTTGGATGACTGGAAGAAGACCAGTGGGAAACAATGAGTTTCAAGTGGCTGTGAGGCTCCAACTAGAGATTTAAGAAACCAGTTGGCTATCCTAGTCTGAAGATGAAGCTTGGATTTGTCTACACTGGAGCTATAAATTTGGGAGTTACTAATGAATAAAACAGGTGAAGCCAAGGAAGTAGACAAGATCCCCTAGGTAAAGAACATAACAATGGGAACAGAAGAAAGAGTAGGATTGCCTTGTGAAGGGCTCATATACTTAAAATACTTGGTGAAGAGGATGATTCTAGAAAGCAAATTGTATAAGAGTACCTAGAGAGGTGAGAGGAAACCAGGAGAATGCGGTGTTAAGCAAATCAAGGAGGGAGTGGTAAATAGCATCAAAAGATATTGAAGTTCAAGTAAGATGGGAATGGAAAAATGCCATTGGGTTTAGTGATACAGGAGGCACCTGTGATCTTAGTGGAACAGATGGATACCATTATCAGAACCACTTACTTGGACCCAACTAATATTCATTCCTAGCCACCTAACATCTACTTTATACAGCAGAGCAGCAGCATCTGTACATCAACTTATTCTAGTTCAGCTACATGGGTTCACCATCACCTCTCTCTCATCTATGAGTGATTCCACTGGCCGTTCCACTCCCTAAGCTTATGTGGGTAGAAGTCTAAGCAGTGTAAGATGGAAGGCTGTGAATCTGCTCTTCCCTCAATCAGTTTCAGGTTCCTCATGTCTTTTAGCACCAGCACCTTGCCACGCAGAGTGTGATTCTAGTGTTTAAAGACACAGTATGGATTTTTCATACAACACGGCCCCTAAACCTAAGCCAACTTCTTCATCTGGTTTTCAAACAGAACCAGCCATCTGTTTCACCGCTGGAAGAAAAGCAGGCTGTGTTGAACTTACAGAGAGAGTACACTGATCTCCAACATAGTGTTTTCCTGAGAGACTTTCTAGGATAATTTTGACTACATGCCATTTTCATGTTAGGTACTGTCTTTTAGAGCTCGTTTAAGATGACACACTGAAAAGTGAAGAGCATATCTATGGACTTCCTAGGGTGAGGGAGTCTCAGCTAACCCAGACTCTACGCCAGATATCAGGTATTTTTGTTGCTTAATTTTCTGTTCTCCTCGATTCCGGAAGCAGCTCAAAGCTCTGACCCTGCCTTGTTTACCCTGGACTCAACTTGTTGCTTTCTGCTTGATGTGCAGTACTTCCAGACCCTCCATCCTGTTGCTTCTAAAATTGTGATTTACTGGAAAAAGGCAAATACAGTGGATACTTCAAATGAAAGCCCAATAAACTATACTTATTAAACCGTTTTTAGTAATCAACTATATTTTACTAATTGTAACACGTCTGGGCTGAACAATTAAATTCTGGGCTCAAGCGGAACTATATCTTATTTTCATTTTCTATTATCTAGAGTATACTAAAGACTAAGTACCATACAAAAATTGCTCAATGCACTTATTGTGCAGTAAATCACATGTTCCCATGTCTGCATAATTCCACTAAAATAGAATGCATCTGAACAAGAGAAAAATCTTAGAAATACAGACAGGCTATTCCCTCCGCAGAGTAATTTAAATAAGGCCACACAACAGCAACAAAAACAAAGTTAGCTTCTCTTTCCCAAGAGCTAGGGGACTCTTCAACAGACTCGAGCAACTTGAAGCAAGAAAATCCTGCCCTCTGCTGCTGAGTTAAGAAAAAGGCCTCAGCACAACGAATCGCTTTTGCGAAGCGAAGTTAAACTCCGGGCCAAACACCAGTGAAAGGTGTGGAAAGTAAACGCTTTCCTGGATTAACTCCAGGCGATTTCTAGTTTCTCAACAGCTTAAACACGCTCATCCTGGCATTCAATATCATGCAAAGTAAATTAGGTCTCAAAACCACGAAGTGGTTTTTTTCATTAGCCAGCTGTAAGTTAGAGAGTTGACCACCCAGGGTGGTCGTGATCTGGGGGTGGTCCCGCCCGCTTGGGGCGGGACGCCGTGGTGCCGGCTGCGGGCGCACAGCCTTTCCGCCCGCGGCGAGCAGCGATCGCAGCCCCAGCTCCGTGCGTCCCGCGGGTCGGTGTGTAGGATGCGGGGTTGTGGGGGGGAAACGTTTACCTGGGGCCGGTCCCCACCAGGTAGGTGTTGGTGCCCTGCAAGGTCATGGGGCCCGGGTTACAGCCCAGGACGCGAATCACCCGACTGGACAGCCGTTCCACGCGCTGCAGGGCGGCTGCCATCTCCCCCTCTGCCGCTCGCCCGCGCTGAACTAGAAGAGCCGCCGGAGCGCGGAACAAGCAACCAGGCCGTTGGGGGGGGGGGGGTGGTGGGTGGAGGGCCAGCTGTCACGTGACGCCGCGCGTGCGGAGCGGGCTGTGTCTCGGCTACTGAGCCCGGGGCAGAGGTCACGTGAGGCGCAGGGAAGGGCGGGGGAAATCTGCCGCTGTGCCGCGGGCGGGGCCCGCGAGCACGTGACGACGCGCGAGCGGCGCGGGAAGGGAGGGGAGTCGGTTGCTGCGCGAGGGGCGGGGCCAGCGGCCACGTGACACTGCCCAGGTTTCGCGGGCCGCAGCGCGAGGGAGTTCGTGGGCGTGTGGTGTGAGGCGCCCCGAGGTCAGGCTGGGTTCCCGGCCTGTGGGCGCTGCTGCCTGTCATAGAAAGTGGTGCCTTCGCAGTAGTTTGTGTCCAGGCAGGCGAGTTCATTCAAGTGCACGAGAGACCTTTTAACCGGGGAAGTTTTGTGATGGAGCGAGGGGTTTGGGGTTAGTTAACTGAGGACGAAATCCCGGGAAGGATCGCTCGTCGGGTTCTCAGGCGAGGGTGAGGGTGTGTGTGTGTGTGTGTGTGTGTGTGTGTGTCGTGTGTGTCCTGTGTGTCGCGTGTCCTGTGTGTGCTGTGTCCTGTGTGTTGTGTGTCCTGTTTGTGTGCTGTGTGT
>NW_021703770.1:60896976-61165269 GCF_005190385.1 Monodon monoceros | reverse complement strand
TAAACAGCAGTAACGAAGGTTTATTTAGTGCTTGCTGCTGTGCTGAGTGCCATTCTCTCATTTAAGCTTCCCAACGTGAAGAGGGAAGGCACTATTTTTATGCCCACTTCACAAACGCAAGACGGAGACTTGGGGACTTGCCCAGGTGAGCGTTCTGTGAGCCCAGCCCTGCGTCTGAAGCCTTGTTCGTCTCGCTGCCTTGCGCCAGCACCTGCCCCGTGCCCGCGGATTCAGGGAGCTCCTCTCCCGCCTCGTGCCGCTCGCCTACCCAGAGAAGCAGGGTGGCCTGCGTGTTGGGGGCTTGGGTCCAGGACGTGAAGTACTTATCTTTGTAAGGAGTCCTTTTCTAATCCGCTGAGCGTTAACTACCCCAGTGTTAACTAACCCTCCCCATTAAAAAAAAAAATCGAGTTACAGTGTACTTAAAAGGAAATGCACGGATCCCATGATCACTTGTATCCAGTTATGGCAATTATGTAACCGACACCCCAGACCCCTTTTTCAAAACAAGTGAGAACTTGACACATGAGATGCCTGTGGTTCTACAATTTGGACGTGCATTTTTTTTTTAATATACAAAGATTAATTTTGTTTTTATTTACTAGCAATAAACATGGACATGCATTTTTAACATCCTTTTTTGTCAGGAATTCCTGAAGGAAGGACTCTTGCTATTTATACAGTATTTATTTTACAAATCAGTTTAATACTCCAGATTTCTTGAAAACACACCTGGATTATGTGTGACAGATTTCTTTGCCTGTGTCTCAAAGGTCTATTTCTTCATGTGTTTCAAAAACCTTCATTGAAATAATCATGTAAATTATCCCCTTTGCAACGGGAAGGCAAGCAATAAGTCCTTTAAAAATTGCTTGGAATAACCATCAAAATTCCCTACATCAGGTATTTTCAGCTTACCAATATTTATTTATTTGTCTGCTATCTGTTAATAGCTCTTCAGGCAAGAAGCTGTTTTCCCTTTCTAAAAATTCTCTGCTGGAAAGTCAGCAAACCTTTGAAAAGAGGGTGGAACTGATTACATGGGCAGCTCCATTCTCTTGTCCCTTAGCTTTTTTTTTTTTTTTTTTAAATTAAAATTTCCCTTGTGCCTTCCATCAAGATTTCATTGAATTCATTGTCAAGCTCTTCACTGGGTAGATGAAGAAATGGGCCCAACAAATAATTTAAAAGTTAAGTGACTTGAGTAGAGTCATAGAAGGAGACATTAGACACTAGCAGAAGAGGAGGAACAGAGGGTAGGTAATGAACTTGTTTTAGACTAGTTTAAATTGTGGTTGTGGGATATCCCCATAAAGAAATCTACAGACATATATGGGTTGAGCTCAGAAGAAAGATATAGGCTACAGAGAGAAAATTGAGTCTTTGTGAATATGTTTAGCAATGAGACTTGAAGTTTAAGTTCCTCCCCAACAAATAAGACCAATGATTTTTACATTCTGTTCAGTTACATTTACTGTTGTGGACGTGTGGGTGTGTGTTAAAATGAATAAGATAGTTAGCTTTCTAGAGGTGTATTACCAGGAAGGAGATGTATATGATCTTATTTTAAAGCATATGTGGGTAAATCCTAGAGAAGTATAGCTGAAGTGATGGGATTGCAAGGAGGAGGGAGAGAATCAAATTGATTGGGAAGATCTCGGAAAACTTAGAGGGGGTGGGTTTTGAGCTGATTCTTAAAGACTGATAGGACTTCAGGAAGATGGAGGTAGAAGGAAATAGTAAATAACTTGAGCAAAGGCTTGGAAATAGAAGAACTGTAGTGTTTATTTTCGAAATAGAAACCAACAATCATATATTCTTGGGGCATAGGGTTTGAGAAGGTATATACAGTTTGAAAAAATAAGTAGGCTCTGTTAATGATAAATTCTTTATTAGAGTATTTCAGATTCAAGAATCTCTCTCTCCCTTTCAAACATGAATTGTCCACTTAGATATACTGTGAGGCAAGTTGTGTCTTCTTAAAACTTAATTGATAATACAGTAAAGGCTTGTAACCTAGTCAACCTGTAAAAGGAGCCATGTAATTCCTTCCCCCAATGTGATGGTTAAAAAGGAGTGTACTGTGGTCACAGTGATACAGACTCTGTTATCACTGGATTAGAAAATCCCACATATGACTAACAGGTGATTTCAGTTTCATTTTAGTTTCGACTTTCAAGGTTTACGCATCCCTTAATTATGCTTATTTTCAGTGAAGAAGAAATGAAAGATTCCCAGGATGAAGATTTTCCAGAACGGACTTTGAGTTAAAGAAGGCTTCTTATATGTAACAAGTAAGCCTGTATTTTACATGTTAAATTTGACTGATAAATGAAAGTCTGCTTGTTTGTATTTCTTTCAGGTATCTTCTTTATTGTGAAGAGATCATCTACAGTGGGCAAAGGTTATGTATTTTGGCTGGCAGCCAGGTAGCCACATAGCTGGGTTGACCTCTGAATGAAATTGTATTGAAACTGTCCTATTACGTCAGTAAGTGTCCTGAATTCTCTAACTGAAGTCAAATTTTGTAGGTGGCATTATTTCTGCTAAGGTGGTATTGGAACAGTGATCAAGTGTAGGGATAAAGATGAACTATCCTTCATGCAAGTTATACAACTATGTGGTTACTGAAGGAGCTGCAGGCCCTTTTTTATGAGAGCTGCTATGTTTATTATGTACTTTGCTGTGTAGTTTTCCTTCTAGTTGGCGTTATGTTCTGTTTCACTAAATTAGGAATTTAGAAGTTGCCAGATCAGACTAGTTTATTGAGTCTGATGTTCTGCCAGTAATGCAATTTCTAAGTTTCTTAGAAATTATTTTTTCCCATCTTGTAAATCTTGTCTCAAAATGGCTAGTGTTTTCCTTATACATGCCAGGTAAAGGAAGCTCTCTTTGTGGGGAGAGTGATTAAGAAATGCACACATGGAGGTCTACCTCGTTTTATTGCCCTTTGCTTTATTGTGCTTCTCAGATATTGTGGTTTTTACAAACTGGAGATTTTGGCAACCCTGCATTGAGCAAGTTGACCAGCACCATTTTTCCAACAGCATTTGCTCCCTTTGTGTCACTGTCACATTTTGGTAATTCCCGCAATATTTCAAACTTTTTCATTATTGTTATATTTGTTATATATTGTTATGGTGTTCTGTGATTAGTGATCTTTTACTCTTTTTTTTAAAAAAATATTTATTTATTTGGCTGCGCTGGGTCTTAGTTGCGGCACGTGGGATCTTTTAGTCGCGGCGTGCAAACTCTTAGTTGTGGCATGTGGGATCCAGTTTCCTGACCAGGGATCGAACCCAGGCCCCTGCATTGGGAGCATGGGGTTTCACCCACTGGACCACCAGGGAAGTCCCAGTGAACTTTTACTCTTGCAAAAAGATTTTGACTCGCTGAAGGCTCAGATCATGGTTAGCATTTTTTAGCAATAAAGTATTTTTAAATTAATGTATACACATTTTTTTAGACACAGTGCACACTTAATGCACAGGCTTTTAGACAGAATTGCACACTTAATAGACTACAGTATAGTGTAAACATAACTTTTATATGCAACCAAAAAATGTGTGTGACTCATTGCGATATTTGCTATATTGTGGTGGTCTGGAATCAAACCCGCAATATCTCCAAGGTGTGCCTGTATATTGAAATCAGTTTACTCATTAGAGATAACTCACCTAAATACCAACATCTCTAAGCCTCAGTTCCATGATCTGTAAAATGGGACCAATGATACCCTTCTTATAGAAATTTGTGAGAATTAAATAAAGTTTGTAAAACACTTCACACATAGAAAATACTCAGCAGTGGTAGCTACTATTCTTACTATCTATTCTTCCACTATATATGGCAATATTTTTTATCCTAGATAGTAAAGCTTAGGAAAGTACATTTTTTTAAATGATGTTAAAACAGGACTTGGGTACACATTAAACACATCCAATATAACCATGTTAAGGCATCTGCCAATATTCTGTGGAATTTTGTTCCACATGCTCAAAATCTAGTACATTAGACTTCCGAACTCACTATTCCTTCCACCTGGCAATCTTTTTCATATGACAGCCACATGGCTAATTTCATTACTCAAATGCCACCTTCTTAGTGAGGCCTGCTCTGACCATTCTAATTAAAATTGCAACCTGTGGTGCACCTGCCTCTACTCCAACTCCTGATTTCCCTTAACATTGCTCTGTTCTTTCTATAGTGCTTATCACCTTCTAATATGATACCTAATTTACTTATTATTTTTATCGTTGATTGACTGTCTTTCTCTGCTAGGATGTAAGTTCCATAATGGCAGGGATTTTTGTCTCTTTTGTCACATGATCTATCTCAAGAGCTTAAAATAGCACATGGTAGGTTTAAGTAAATATTCAATTAAACAGAACTTTTTGATTAAATCTCATCCTCCTAAGCTCCATGCTTATACTGGGCATGATGTCTTTCATTTTAAGATTAGAAACTTATTGCAGGGAAATTCGTGGCCTGCTAGATTGGAAATACTCAGATTTTAAAATTATTTTTCCATCCTGTTTGGCCACAACATTCTTGACAGGAAAAGTAGTGATAATGAGCTTTCGTTTTTTTCTGTAAGAAGAGTGAAATATCTTTTAATATTATTCTGAAGACTTTTAAACAAAATACTTAAAAGTGCTAAAATGACAAGAACACTGTTAAGTATTAGGTTGTGTGTTTTTTTTAAGTAACACTTTCTCCTCCTAGTTTTTAAAGTAATAAATGTTCTTTATAGAACACAGGGTGTTAGTCTACTCAGGCTGCCTTAACAGAATACAACAGACTGGGTGGGTTAAATTAATTTTTCTCACAGTTCTGGAGACTGAAAGTCCAACATCGAGGTGCCAGCGAGATTGGTTTCTGGTGAGGCCTCTTTCTTTGGGTTGCAGATGGCTCCTTTCTTGCTGTGTCCTTTCTTATAAGGACACCAGTCCTATTGGATTAGGGACCCATTCTTGTGACTTCTTTCAACCTTATTACCTCCGTAAAGACCTATCTCTAGATACAGTCACATTGAGGGTTAGCACTTCAACATATGAGTTTTGGGGGGAAAGTATTCAGCCCATAAATATAGAAAAGAATGAAGAAGAAAAAAATCATCTATAATACCATTAATTCCCCAGATAAAATCACTGCTAACATGTTTTGTATTTCTCCAGTCATATTTCCTTTGCATTTTCAAAGCTTTGAGATTATAACATAGTATTTTTTCACTTAACATTCTTTAAAAAGAAGTCAAAGATTGCAAATGCAGACGCTTACAGATGTCAGGCAGACAGGCAAGATAATAATGATAACTAACATTTATTAAGCCCTGACTATGCCAGGTACTTTTCTAGAGGTTTGTATGTATTATATCTATTATCTTTCTTAACCTTCACAGTAACCCTCTGTGGTATATACCATTATTATCTCCATATTTCAGAGGAAGAAAATAAGACAAAGGGAGGTAAAGGAGCATATTTAAGGCCACACAGCTATTAGGTAGGTGAATTGGCATTGAGACCCAGCTGTTGAAACGACTGAAGTGTGGTGGCTGGCTACTGTGGTGAACTTGAGAGAGCCTATGCCATTGGGGGGTGCCCACTGCTGATGAAGGAATGATAGTCTACTGTAGCAGATCTTTGAGTTTTTCAGTAGCAGGGAAAATTCTAGATTTTTGTATGAAATGTTAGCAATTAATTAGGGACTTTCCTGGTGGTCCAGTGGTTAGGACTCTGCGATTCCACTGCAGGGGGCATGGTTTCGATCCCTGGCTGCACAGCATGGCCAAAAAAAAAAAAAAAAGGACAGTTAAAGAAACCACTGTTGAGTCACACACATCTCATCTGCGGATTGCTTTTCAGCTTACGTTTATAAAATAGGGTTCACAATAGTAATATCTACCTCCTAAGTTTGATGTAAGAATTAAATGAGGACATTTTATGTACAGCATTTAGCTCAATGCCTGGCACATAGTGGTAAGTAAATGTTAGCTATTATTAGTAGAATAAATACTTTCTCCAGTCATCAAAATTCTTTATAAATATCATTTACTATTGTTTTTATTTTAAGAAATTATATAATACCTTAGTACATGTCTGTTGTAAAAAACTCAAACAATATGAAAGAATATTTAAAGGATTAAAATTGCATTTGCTTCCTACTCCCAACTCCTTTCTCCTCTCCATGTATAATTAGGAAGCATATATTGCAATATGCTATATTTATCCTTTTGGTACTTGCTTTTTTCACTTGATGTGTCTTTAGATCTTCCAAAGTAGGTTATACAAAGCTACTTCATTCTTTTTAAAGGTTGCATGGTGTATTCTTTAGTACGGATGTGCCATAATTTATTGAATTAGGCTTCTCAATTGTCATTTGGGTTGTTTTCAATTTTTTGCTATTTTAAAAAAGGTTCTGCAAAGAGCATATATCTTTGTGCACATTTGTAAGCATTTCCCTATGCTTGATTCTTAGATGGAATTGCTGTATCAAAGCATATTAAGAATTTTCGGGACTTCCCTGGTGGCGCAGTGGTTAAGAATCCGCCTGTCAATGCAGGGGATACGGGTTTGAGCCCTGGTCCAGGAAGATCCCACATGCCGCGGAGCAACTAAGCCCGTGTGTCACAACTACTGAGCCTGTGCCCTAGAGCCCGCGTGCCACAACTACTGAAGCCCATGTGCCTAGAGCCCGTGCTCCACAACAAGAGAAGCCACCGCAATGAGAAGCCCATGCACTGCAACGGAGAGTAGCCCCCGCTCGCTGCAACTAGAGAAAGCCCACGCGCAGCAATGAAGACCCAATGCAGCCAAAACTAACTAAACAAATAAATTTAAAAAAATGCTTTAAAAAAAGCAAATTAAGAATTTTCACAGCTACTGTACCTTTGTTAAATATATTTTTAGTAGCTTTGTAATCCATTTTATGACTCTACCATTATTTATTAATTCCTTTTGTTGACACTTTTAGATGATTTCCAGTTTTTTGCCACTATAAATGGTCCTGTGGTAAATGTCTTTGTGAGCAGGTTATGTGTTTTAAAAGGTAAGTAGTCTGAGAGGAAGTTGTCAACTATTAAGTATATCTCTGACACTTTACTTTCCCAAAGCTATATATTATAAAAAGTATATTTAGTGGTAATATATTATTTTTAGAAAAAGTAGGACTTTGATAAAGTCATGGCCTAGGGTTTTTAATACTATACTCAAGATTTTTAGCATCTTTTATGATGTTTCATTTTAGGTGTTGGCAGCTGTAATGAAGAACACTGTGAAACAGAAGATTGAATAAAGCCTTGTAACAACTGGATTAGAGGTTTAGAAAAGAAAGTTAAAATTAGTCACTTTGGTTTTAGTGTTCCAATTTCATAATATTTATTCTTTCTTTTAAATAGATTTAGGGAGTAGAAATTAAAATTCAGTGCTACATGAAAGGAGGCACTAATATTTGTTCTTTTTTTTTTCTTTTTGTATGAGAGAAGGAGGTAGATAACCAAGAGATATAGTGATTCATAATGAAATATACTAAGTTAAATTTTATGATGTCGGTTCTTGGCATTATAATC
Source organism: Monodon monoceros (assembly GCF_005190385.1). Lineage (NCBI taxonomy): Eukaryota > Metazoa > Chordata > Mammalia > Artiodactyla > Monodontidae > Monodon > Monodon monoceros. The sequence goes on along the minus strand of NW_021703770.1, from coordinate 61,157,702 downwards.
TATGTAACTGATTTAATTGTGGATATCTGGGTGTCTGTCAGGTTTTTCTATGAGGGACAGTATGTTTTCGGTATTTTAACAGTGAGCTTTATGCTCTTTGGAACACTTGTGGTCCAGTGTTTTAGTTATTCTTGGTTCAAGGACGATTTAAAGGAATCAGGCCAAGAAAGTCAGCATTGTTTTCTTCTACTTCATTGCTTGCAAGGAGGAGTTTTTACAAGGTGAGCATATACTTTTGATCATTAACACTATTACTCTTTTTTCAGACAGAAGCTACCTTTCTGTATCTGGGTAGTCAAATGTACAAAGGTTCCCTATTTGCATGTAGCACAAGGGTTACTTGCTTCTCACTAGCAGTGCTTGTGTGAGTCATTGAACTCTCAGAATTTTCCAGGTTCATTAACATAATGTTTTAATTTACCTAATTAAGTTACTTTTTCTAATATGTTATTACTTTTTATGAGAAGGAAAAGGACTCATTTCTATGTCTTGTGAATCTTTTCTCATCTATTTTATATTTTAAGACTGATTATGTAAATATAGCCTTTCACTTGCAACTCTGATAGAGCACTTAATTTTTTAAGTTAATTGTACCATTGATTTAATGAAGTGAAATTTTTACTGCAATAACGCAGTAACCATGTGGTTAGCTTGGTACAGAATCATCCACAGAACTAAAAACAACCTTAAGAATCATGTTGTTTAAAGCCTGTTTTCTGGTTAAAGGAAATAGAATCTAAATAAGCCTTGAGAATTCTGTGATTCTCCATATACCTAATTTCATATGACCTTTTCTTCATTATCTTAAGAGATTTAATTCTGTTCAAAGCGATATACATATTAAAGGTAAAGAGAAGAATTAAAGACAGATATAAAATCATTGTTTTTCATAGTAAATTTTATCTGTATAAACAGTTGAATTGAAGCCTAGCTGTTATGGCAACATGGTAATTCAGCTTTTGAAAATGGACATTTACAATGTATAAATGTAAAATTGCAGCTTATAGCTGTTGTCACTTTTTAATGTTATAATTGACCTTGCATGGTGTGAAATAAAAGTTTAAAGACTGGTGTAAAAAAAATAAAGACATATTAAGAGGATAACGTATTATTTTGCTACAGTTAGGTTTTGAAGTTGGGCCATTTTTTTTTTTTTTTTTTTGCGGTACGTGGGCCTCTCACTGTTGTGGTCTTTCCCGTTGCGGAGCACAGGCTCCGGACGCGCAGGCTCAGTGGCCATGGCTCACGGGCCCAGCTGCTTCGCGGCATGTGGGATCTTCCCGGACCGGGGCACAAACCCGTGTCCCCTGCATCGGCAGGCAGACTCTCAACCACTGCGCCACCAGGGAAGCCCTGAAGTTGGGCCATTTTAATAGCCATCTTTCCTGAGAAGGATTTTAGTGGCAGTAGAATTCTAGATGAGTAGTTATTTTCTCTCTGTATATTATATTCTCTCATCTTTTTGTTTCCATTGTCACTATTGAAGAGTTAAATGTCAATCTTACTGTTGCTCTTTAAAAGTATTTTGTCTTCTTTTTTTCCCTCTGGCTGCTCTTATGATTTTTCTCTTTATCTTTGGGTTTCTAAAGTTTATGATATATCCAGGTATACATTTACTTTTATTTCTCCTGCTGGGGATTTGCTGGTTCTCTTGATACTGTAGATTATTATCTTCCATGAATTCTGCACAGTTCTCAGCCATTATCTTTTCTAACATTTTCTTTACCATATTTCTGTCTCTTTTCCTTCTGGGACTCCAAACAAATTTAAGGTAGACCTTCTTGCTGTATCTAACATGACTGTTACATGTTAGATTGTTGATTTGAGATTTTTCTTGTTTTCTGAGGTAAGCTTGTATCACTATAAACTTACCTCATAGAACTGCTTTTGCTGTGTTCCACAGATCATTGTGTTTTCATGTTCATTTGTCTCCAGGTATTTTTTGTTCCTCTTTGATTTTGTCAGTGATCCATTGATTGTTTAGTAGCATATTGTTTTTGTTTTTTGCATTCTTTTCTCATAGTTGATTTCTAGTCTCATGCCATTGTGGTCAGAACAGATGCGTGGTATAATTTCAGTATTCTTAAATTTATTGAGACTTGTTTTGTGGCTTGTCATGTGATCTATCCTGGAGAATGTTCCATGTGCACTTGAAAAGAATGTATATCTTGCTGTTTTTGGATGGCATGTTCTATATATAATCTGTTAAGTCCATCAGGTTTAATGTCATTTAAGCCCAGTGTTTCCTTACTGATTTTCTGTCTGGATCTTATGTCTCTCCACCGATGTAAGTGGGTGGTTAAAGTCTCCTACTATTGTTGTGTTACTGTCAATTTCTCTCTTTATGTTTGTTAATATTTGCTTTATGTATTTAGGTGCTCCTATGTTGGGTACATATGTATACCCATATTGTTATATCTTCTTCTTTGATTGATCCCCTTATCATTATGTAAGTCCTTTTTTGCCTCTTGTTACAGTCTTTGTTTTAAAGTCTATCTTGTCTGATACAAGTATTGCTACCCCAGCTTTCTTATGATTTACATTTGCATGGAATACCTTTTCCTATACTCTCTCTTTCAGTCTGTATGTCTTTAGATCTGAAGTGAGTCTCGTGTAGGCAGCATATATACAGGTCTTGTTTTTGTGTCCTTTCAGCCAGTCTATGTCTTTTGACTTGAGCATTCAGTCCATTTACATTTAAAGTAATTATTGTTAGATATGTCTTATCGCCATTTTGTTAACTGTTTGGGGGTTGTTTTGTAGTTCTTTTTGGCTTCTTTCTTCTTCTTTTGCTCTCTTCCCTTGTGATTTGATGACTATCTTTAGTGTTATGTTTGGGTTTCTTTCTCTTCTTTTGTGTGTATATCTATTATGGATATTTGGTTAGTAATTACCATGAGGTTCATGTATAACAATCTGATCATTATACTGATAAGTGATTATTTTAAGGTGATGATGGTTTAAGTTCAAGCACTTTCTAACAACCGTGCATTTTTGCTTCCTACCACCCATGTTTACTGTTTTGACATCATATTTTACATCTTTCTGTTTTGTGTATCCCTTAACTACTTATTGTGAATATAGATGATTTTACTACTTTTATCTTTTAACCTTCCTACTAGCTTTATGAGTGGTTTATCTACTACCTTTACTGTATATTTGCCTTTACCAATGAGATTTTTCCTTTCATAATTTTCATATTTCTAGTTGTGGTCTCTTTTCCTTAGAGAAGTTCCTTTAACGTTTCTTGTAAAGCTGGTTTAGTGGTTCTGAACTCTTTTAGCTTTTGCTTGTCTGTAAAACTTTATATTTCTCCTTCAAATCTGAATGATATCCTTGCTGGGTAGAGTATGCTTGCTTGTAGGTTTTTTCCTTTCATCACTTTGGCTGTATGGTGCCACTCCCTCTGGCCTGCAAAATTTCGGTGGAAAAGTCAGCTGATAGTCTTATGGGAGTTCCCTTGTACATACAGAGATTCTTCATTCTTATTGATTTCTTTGCTTAGTAGTTAGGGATGTGGGGACAAGTAGGTAGCCATTTGGAAAAAAATATGTGAATTATAACTGGACCTTCATACAAAGTTCAGGGTTAGCCCATGCTCTAGCATGGCACGTGATCTTGAAAAGAGTTTAGCCTGTTCTGTGATAAAGGTGAAATCTTTAGAAGTATATTGATAGAAACATAGAGATGAGTACAGTATTGGGAGAGTTTTAAAATGTTGTAGTTTATGTCTTCAGCTTCCCAGTCTTTGATATGACAGAACATGTGCTCTAACTCCTCCTAACCAGAAGAAAATCTGAAAGGATAAACTGGCAGAGTTTTGTTTCTGGAGCAGCACTAGGCACCCCACCCCTCCCCAACCCCCAACACTAAATCCCAAACCACAAGGACAAGAAAATAGTTTTTTCCCCTGTTTGCCATTCAAGTGGACAGACCACAGATTGTAGAAATTGACCAGAATGGAAGTAAGAGGAAGCAATGGCCAGTATATGCAGCATAAGAACAGTAATGGTTTTGATTCACTTTAGAGTTGGGATAATTTCAGATTGCATGTTATGGACTATACATCTAGGTAAAATACCAGACACCAGGATAAATTTCAAATGAATCAAATATTTAATGTAAAAATACTTATATTATAAGAAAACATGGGAAACTTCCTTTATAGCCTTGAAATGGGGAAGGCCTTTCTAACCATAACTTAAAATCCCTAAGCTATAAAAATTATAGATTTGATAATAAAAAATGCATGCTAATTAAAAAAAGCAACAATCTCCCAAACAAACAAAAGCAAAGCAAAAAGGAAAACAGTTTTAACAGGAGAAAATATTTGCAATTTTGAATAGAAAAAGGGCTAGTCTTTTAGTATTTAAAGAGCTTCTGAAGTCAAAAAGAAAAAGGTCATCCACCCAATCGAAACATGGGAAAACAGTGAGGATAGTTCAGAGAAGAGGAAATGCAAACGGCTCTTAAGTTGTCTGAAGGATGCTAAGCCTTGTTCATAATTTTAAAATTGCCAATTAAAACTTCGCTGAGATATTCTTCACCTACCAGACTTGCAAAAATCCAAATGATAATACGCTCTCTTGGTAAGGCATGGGAAAACAGGTATTCTCATACTTTGTTGATGGGAGTATGGATTGGTTATGGGAGTATGGATTGCCCACCATCCCTGTGGAGGGCAGTTTGACCATATTTCAAATACACATACCTTTAGGCCAGAGGTTCCTCTTCTGGGAATTTATCGTGCTTGCAGACATGTAAAATGACATATGCACAGCTTTTCAATTGTAGTATTCTTTGTAACAGCAAAATATTAGAAACAATTGAAATGTCTGTTGGTAGAGTTTATGGTATACCTATGCAATGGCACACTACATAGCTATTACAAAGAATGATAAAGTAGTTTATGTACTGAAATGGAAAGATCTCCAATATGTACTTTTAAGTGAAATGACAAGGTGCAGACAGCAGGTATGATATGCTACAGTCTGTGTAAAACAAAGTGGTGAAAAGGCATATATACTTAATGCTTGCTTGTATATGCATAAAGAAACTCTAGAAGGGTACACATGAAAGTAGTAACCGTGAATTCTCATGGTCATAGGGGAGGGTGAAAACTGTGTAGTTAGGTCATAGGAGTGGCATGGAGTTTTTTTTTTTTTTTTTTGGCATGGAGTTTTTTCAGTGAATAACTTTTTAAAAAATGTTTGAATTATTTGAATATTTTGCCTATTCAAACAAAAAAAGAAGAAAAGGAAAAATTGAATTAGGTTTGCTGTTAGTGATAAACAGATTCTTGATAAACAGACACTTCCCTCTTTTTGTTTTTCTTTTTCTTTGTATTTTCTTAGTGCAGGAAGTGGCAGAATACTGAGATGAATAGTGAGAAATGAGCAAAAATTAAAACATAATTAATTTAAAACATAAGTTCATAAAAATGGGAAAATTATCCAAGGGTCTGTCTAAACTAAGTATGGAAAAACCTGAGATTTACTGAACTACAGATTCACTTCCCTACAGAATAGATAAATTGAGTTTGTGTTGGTAGATGAAAGACAAGGAATGTCAGCATGAATTATTTATTAGGTGTAAGTGCCTGTTGCTACTAAGTATGTTCTCACTGCTCAGGGGTCTGTGGAGTAGAACATTTCATTTTCCAGAATATAAATTAGGTGACACTTCTGTATTTCCATTTTATGTACTATTTGTGATAAAACCTTTCTCCTTGCCAAAGGAGACTTTTCCTTTGATGGGTACATGAAAGGCATTTGTATTATTTAAAATATGGAAGTTATTGTTGCTCTTTTAAAATAACTGGTAAAAAAAGTTCAAATCGTGTGAAAGAAAGTACAATGGAGATGAGTCTCCTTCCTTCCGCAGGTCCCTGGGCCCTTCTTTATGGAGTTTCTTAAATGGGCATTAAATAGTTGAACATTTTCTCTTACCTATTCTTCTATTTAAAATGCTTTAGAGAGAGGTCATCTGGTAATGTTCAAATTTCCTAGGGTGCAATATTTATGAAACTTGAGGATCTGGGCCCTTTACTTAAATCTCTAAATATTTGAGGATTTTCCGAGGTATCTTATTGTTGTTGATTTCTCATTAAATGTTGTTTTGATCAGACAACATAATTAGTGTGATTGTAGTCTTTTTACATTTATTGACTTGTTTTATGGCCCAACATATAGTCTAACTTGGTGAATATTCCATGTGCATTTGAAAAGAATTTGTAAATTGCTCTTGTTGAGTGTAGTGTTCTATAAATGTATAAATTAGGGCAATATGTATCAACATATTATTAAACATATTATTATAAAACATTATTATTAAACATATTATTAAACATATTATTAAAATCTGCTATATTCTTACTGATTTTTTTCTTTTGGCCTACCTTTTCTTTCAATTACTGAGAGATGAGTGTTAAAACACTCTAATATTGTGGACTTATCTTTTTCTCCTTGCACTTTGACAATTTTTGCTTCGTGTATCTTCAAATGCTATTATCAGGTACATTCAGATGTCTTCTTGAAAAATTGATTCTTATATCATTATGACATGACTCTTTATCTCTGTTAATACTCCTTGATTTGAAATCTATTTTGTCTGGGATACTAATATAGCCATACTAACTATTTTTTTGTGATTTCCTTTCAAACTATTTGTGTCTTTTTTGTTTTTTAATTTTATTTTATTATTTATTTTTGGCTGCGTTGGGTCTTCGTTGCTGTGCGCAGGCTTTCTCTAGTTGCGGTAAGTGGGGGCTACTCTTTGTTGCAGTGCGCGGGCTCCTCATTGCTGTGGCTTGTCTTTGTTGTGGAGCATGGGCTCTAGGTGCGTGAGCTTCAGTAGTTGTGGCATGTGGGCTCAGTAGTTGCAGCTCGCAGGCTCTAAAGTGTAGTCTCAGTAGTTGTGGCACATGGGCTTAGTTGCTCCACGGCATGTGGGATCTTCCCCTACCAGGCCTTGAACCCGTGGCCCTTGCATTGTCAGGCAGGTTCTTAACTACTGTGCCACCAGGGAAGTCCCTCAAACTATCCGTGTCTTTATGTTTAAAGAGAGTCTCTTCCAAATCATATAGAGTTGAATCTTGATTTTTTTATCCAGTTTGACAATCTTTTATTGAAACTTTTAATCCATTTACATTTCATATATTACTGTAATTATTGATATAGTTGTCTTCTGGGCCTACATATTGTTTTGTTTTTATTTTTTCTGTTTGGGTTCGTTGAGCTTTATGTTGTTTTTGATCAAATTTGGAAAATATTTTTCGCCAGTATGTTGTCAAGTTTTTTTTTTTTCCTGCCCCATTCTCTCTCTCTGTTTCTTTTGGAACTTCAATTACACCTTTGTTATTGAGGTTGTGTTAATTTTTTTCACTAATTTTTTCTCTCTGTGTTTTGTTTGCTAATTTCAATATCTGGGTCATATGTGGCTATGTTCCTATTAACTGATATGTTTCTATTAACTGATTGTGCTCTTTAGCGTAAGTTACATTTTCCTCTAAATTTGCATATCACTTAATTTTTTATTGTGTAGTGGACATTGTGATTGATACCTTGTAGAGACTCTGGTTTCTGTTATCTTCCGTTGAAGAGAAAGCATAGTTAGATTATTGGCAAATTACCTTGACGTGATACAGAGGCTTGCTTTAGGCTTTGCTAGGGAAGGTCTATTTTGCTTTTGTTCTTAGTCCTAGGGGAAGTCTTACAGACCTGAAGTATGGTCTTTACTCCTAACGTATCACCCTTTTGGCGTTTCAGTGGGATGCTTGAAGTATTTACCAAGCCCCTCCAGTTCGGTGGAACTTAAACTCCAAACTCTTCCCTGTGGTAGACAGCTGCCAAAATCTCTGCTCATTCTTGCCATTTTTCCTCAGTTCCTTGGAGCCTCACCCTAGATATACATAGTAAGGGGTTGGCCAAGGATTTAAGGAGGGTATATGCAGATTTGGGAGGTTTTTTACTCTGTGGCTCCCTCTTTTCTAGGATCCCTCTTAATTTCTAACCACTCTGGCAGATTCAACCTTAGTTCTCTCACTCTTTGAGCCAGTAATAATTCGACTTTCTGCTTGAGCTGTATCTACTTTTTGCCATTTGGACTGTGGGATGCTGGTAGAGGAAAAGCCAAATAAATGCATCTCATGCAGTGTGGTTCCCTTCTTTCAAGGGTTAAGTGCCCTCATCCTTCTTTCTACTTTTGGTTGCTCTTTAGTGCCTTGTTTTCTTTAATATTTTGTCTGTAATTTATCATTGTCATCAGTAGGAAGGTGAGCTTGATACAAGGGAATCTCTCATCACTGGAAGCTGTTTCCTCTTTATCTCAAATAAAAGAATACATTGTGATAAAATATGCTAAGAAAGCTCCTTCTGTTTCTTTTTCTTTGGCCTCTTCATCATTTCTCCCATAAAACTGAAACAATATCCTATTGATTAAAAAATTATATTCATACTCCCCTTCTCATGAAATTATCCTCAGATAAGCAGAACTTTGTATAGGTTTGCTATTAATTGCTACAAAATTGGAAAATATTCCTCTCTAAAGTCACTGGAAATATTAATGTGCACATCTGTAAACAGCTCCATCTTTTTTTTTTGTTGTTGTTGTTGTTGTTTGTTTAACAGGCCCTGATATACCACTTAACATGTGCCAGTTACTGGTCTAAACATTTTACATGTATTAACTCCTTTAATCCTCATATCAACCCAATGAGGTAGATATGATGATTACCCCCTTTTACAGATGAGGAAACTGAGGCATCACTAGGAAGTGATGGAGCAAGGATTTGAATCCAAGCGTCCTGGCTTTTTTAGAGTCTGTACACTTAATCACTGTACTCTACTGGCTTTCTCACTCTATGTGTCTGTACTGATTTTGTTCTAGGCATGTACTTGTTAATATTTGTGAATTTTTCAAGTTTTTCAATTAGCAGTATCTATCCTCCTGCTTTAAAAGGATAGATACCTTTAAGAACATACTGTATTACATATCAGTCTTACATAATATACATACAGGAACTCCCTATTGTGCCAGATACCCAGAAAAGGCTCAAACATAAATTCACTTACAAATCTCACCTATAAATCCTAGACAGTGTTAATCATTTTTTTTCCTATACTTTTACAACATAGTATTTACATTTCTGTTGAGTGGTTATTTCTTCTGCCTTGTATTGCAGCTAGCAGTTTATAGGCTTGACCTTCCTATTAGGTTGTAAGGTCATTGAAAGTGGAGGTCATGTCTTCATCATTTTTGTAGACATTCTACCCTGGCATCTAGTCCACATTGAATATAATGGACCATGTTATTCTAAAACTGTGATGGTAAAAATATATTTTTATTTGCTAGGTGAAGAATCTTTGCATACCCATATATGTATACATCTTGTTTAAAATGAGAATATCTTATATTTGTGTTTTACTTTCAACTTTCCAAAGTCCTTTCATATCTACTGTCTCTTTATCTTTATGGAAAGATTGTCATGAGCTCTCATTTATTCATTCATTCAGTAAATATTTTCTTAGAGCGGCTATGTACCGGTACTATTTTAGTTTCTCAGGATATAGCAGCGAACAAAACAAAGTCCCGGCTTTCATGCAGATTTCATTCTTGTGAGAAGGTACAGATAAGCAAAAATGTGTCAAGTGATGATAAAGAAAAATGATGTAGGATAAAGAGATAGAATGCGATGCATGGTGTGATCTGGAAAGACCTCTGTGAGGAACTGGTATTTGAATAGAGACCTGAATGAAGTTAAGGAGTAAACTTGCAAAATCTCTGGGGTTTAGGAGAGTTCCAGGAAGAGGGAGTAGCAAAGACAAAGGCCCTTAACTTGGGAAAAACAGTAAGAAAGGTACACTGAAATTGTGGGAAAATTAGAAGGAAAGGCAGATTATGGAGGGCTTTGTAAGATGGGGTAAAGACTTTGTGTTTTAGTCTAAGTGTGATGGAAATCATTGGAACATTTCGAGTGGAGGGATAACATCTAAATTATGGTTAACAGGTTCAATCTAGATGCTGTGTAGAGAATAGGATGTATAGGAAGCAGGAGTAGAATCAGAGAGACCAATTATGAGGCTATCAAAGTAATCCAGGCCAGAGATGTTGGCTGCTGAAACTAGGATGGAGGCAGTGGAAGTGATAAGATGTGTTTAGATCTGGATATATTTGAAGTTAGAGCTAAGAACCCACAGAACCTGCTGAGGAAGTTTTATAGGGTATGAGAAAAAGAAAGAAGTTGGAAATTATTCCCACATTTTTGGTCTGAGCAACATGGTGCATGTTAGTGCCATTTACTGAAATGGGAAACATTGACAGAAGGAGCAAGTTGAAACAGGATATATATCACTGCCCTCATTTTATATATGGGGAAACTGAGGTGTAGATAAAGAGTTTTGATAAGCTTTGGGCTAGAATCCTGGTTGTCTTATTGCTAGCCTCAGATATTTTTGAAATAAGTGTTTCAGTTATTTTTGTTATTAATTTTACTTGGATGATGATAAGTCATGTTCATTTAAAAATTCTTTGTAAAGAAGAGCCTGAGCAAGGATGTTTTAGGAGTCTTTGAAATTTTATGTTTTCCAGGGTGGTAATGGTCACAGAGCCTAGCACCTTGTAGATTATGGAGTACAGCTGACCCTTGAACAACATGCGGTTGAGCTGTGTGGGTCCACTTATATGCAGATTTTTTTCAGTAGTAAAGACTACAGTACTACACGATCTGAGGTTGGCTGAATCCACGGATGTGGAACTGAGGATACAAAGGGCCAGCTATCAATTATGTGTGGATTTTTTGACTGCACAGAGGGTTGGCATCCCTAACTCCACGTGTTCAAGGGTCAACAGTAATTATTTGCTAGATTAAACTGAAAGAAGATTGAATCTCATCTTCAACCTTGACATTATCATAAGGGCATGTATTTGTCTTTTAGTTAAGATAAATTGCATGAAGTGGAAATTGCAGTTTGTCTTTCAGAAAATAGTGGTTAAGACTAGGAATGATAAGATATAGGTTTGGACTTTAGGTCTGCCCCTTACTCTTGGCGTAACTTTCAGCAAATCACTCTACTGTTCTCAGCCTAACTTTTCCTGTCTGTGATTTGGGAATAATACCTACTCATCTCTCATAATAACTGTGAAGATGAGAGAAGATCATGTATGCTTAACAGTGCTAGCACACACTGGCACATCAGACATGCAATAAAAATTGTGGAGTCTTAAACCTCAATAAAGCTACAATGAAATATTTACATAGTTGAGAGAAATTTGTAGTAGAGAAAGTTTGTGGGAAAATTCTATTCTTAAACACATGTTGCTTTTTTTCCAAAATTATTATGTAAATTAACACACATGTTATAAAGAATCTATTACTGAAGATAAATATTCATGTTTACTTTACAGGTATTGGTTTGCCTTGAAAAAGGGTTATCATGTGGCTTTCAAGTACACCAGCAAAACGGATAACTTCGTGGAAGAACACATCGATCCTCATAAAGAAGTTATAGATAGGGTGACAGATTTGAGCATGCTCAGGCTATTTGAGACCTACCTGGAAGGCTGCCCACAACTTGCTCTTCAGCTCTACATCCTTCTGGAACATGGTCAAGAAAATTTCACTCAGTGTAGGTCTTTCTTAATAGCCTGTGTTAGATGGATGCCACTGATGTTTTATGTCAACTGTGTAACTCTTTGGCAGGTTTTAGAATTATTTTTATTGTTTTTCTTTTTAGAATTATGTATTTTTTTTTGAAAAAGAAGTACATGGTTCAAAGGTACTTTGAGGTATATAAAGGTATACTGTCTCCCTCCCCCTTCTTCCTTTCCCTTCCTTTGTCTGCCCAGAAAACAAACTATTTTTTTTGAACATTTTATTTATTTTTTATTTATTTTTATTTTTTAACAGATCTTTATTGGAGTATAATTGCTTCACAATACTGTGTTAGTTTCTGTTGCACAACAAAGTGAATCAGCCATATGTATACACATGTCCCCATATCCCCTCCCTCTTGAGCCTCCCTCCCATCCTCCCTATCCCACCCCCTGTAGGTCATCGCAAAGCACCGAGCCGATCTCCCTGTGCTATGCTGCTGCTTCCCACCAGCCAACTATTTTACATTCAGTAGTAAAACAAACTATTATTGTCAGCTTTCTGATGATTCTTTCAGAAAAAAAAATGTAAAAGCCTATCTTTCTCTTTCCTTCTCTCTCTCTCTCTCTTTTTTTTATAGAAATGGTAGCATAAAAGCCACCTTTGTTTTTTGCACTTAACATATCTTGGAGATCTAAACATATCAGTACAGAAAAAGCGCCCTCATTTATTTTTCTTATCAGCATAGTATTACAAATTATGGATGTATCATGAATTATTTAAGAGGCTCCCTCTTTATGTTAATTTAGGTTGTTTCTAATATTTTACTGTTGCAAAAAAGCTGCAGTGAATAGTCTTATGCATGCATTCTTTTGCATGTGTGAAGTTTAGCCATAGGGTAAATTCCAGAATCGCAATCATTGGGTGAAAGTGCAAGTGCTACAAAACTAATGAAAGTTTTGCAAATCGGTTGATATGTTGCTCTTTTATAGCAGATTTCCTCATTAGGGTTAAATGTACATTTTTAAAGGACAATTTGGTATTTCCATTAAGAAAATCTTTTAATAGGTGTTTAATTTGAGATGTTAAAAGAACTATTTATTTGCTAAAAATAGTCCCAGTTTTCATTAGTGACTAGGATTCCATGCAGACTTAGATTCACCTCAGAGTAACAGATTGTCCTCTCCCCTGGAGTTCCCTCTATGCTAGACTCACCTGTGAGAACACTTCATTTCCCCAAACAGTCTTCTTGGTCCCAGTTTCCCACAAACCTCTAGATTGTAGTCCCTTCTAATATTTTTACCTTTACTTTGATTGTTAGTGCACCACTGAAATGAACCTACTGTGTATGAGACCTCTTTTTCCTTGTGATGCAAAGAATTTGTGGGTTGGGATTTATTAGTCCCTGAAGCTAAAGTTCAGCATATAGAGTTTACAACCTGTATTATGGTAGATCTACTGATGTTAACTGTGGCTGCTTCTGTGTGGTGGGACTGTGAATGATTTTATCTATTTCATCTTCCTTATACTTTTCTGAATTTCCAAATTTTCTACAGTAACCGTGTATTGTTTTGATAATCAGGAAGAATAATTCAAAATGTAAAAAAAAATCAGTTTATATATAGAACTACTTCAGAAGACTGAACAAATACTTTTATCTTTGTTCCTTCTGAAATCATGCTAAAGAGGAGAGTAACAAGTAAAAACAGTATAAACCCATAAGGACAAAGAGAATGCAGAGTAGAATAGCAGATTAGAAATGTCAACAAATATTTAGAAGATGGAAAGCAGTTAGAAAACTTGGGTTATTCAAATCAGTTCCACCACCACTAAAAGGCTAGATTATTTGAATCAACTCTCCCCCTGAAATTATCTAAAACAATTGGTTAAGTACTTTCAAAAGTCTTCATAAAAGCTTAAAACAATCTGATACAACAGGCAAAAATATGCATGAAAGTGGGAATGCAGCAGGGTTGAGTAGGCCTGTGAAGGCTTTATACCCTGAGGGTTTTTACTGAACCTTATAAACAAGCAGATTCAGTTTTGATGGCTTCCCAGGGTGTGGAGGACTGGAGACAAAACTCAGGCTCTTCACAAGGGAGGGACATCTGGTAGAAAATCCTAATCCGTAAAACTGGCACTCCAAAAGTCACCCTCCTCAGGGTAAAAGTGAAGTTACCTACCTCTAAATGAAACTTGACTGCATAAACAGAAATAATACTATGTGGCTAAGAAAAAGATAGAATGAAGACAAGCAGTAGCATGAAAGTCAGGTGGAAGATGGATGGAGTTAAACTGTTTTAAATTTCTTGTATAGTTCAGGAGAAAGGTAAAGCAAAAGTGGATCCGCGTGTAAAACAAAAACAATTAGACCCTATTTTTGAAAAGAAGAATGTAATATTAGGAAAACAGAATTATGTTAGTGTGCTTGGGCTGCCGTAACAGAATACTATAGACTGGGCAGCTTAACCAACAGAAATATATTTTCTTACAGTTCTGGAGACTAGAAATCCAAAATCAAGGTGCCAGTAGGGTTGGTTTCTGGTGAGGACTCTCTTTGGGTTGCAGATGGCCACCTTCTTGCTGTGTCCTCACATGTCTTTCCTCTGTGTATGGAGAGAAAGAGAGATCTCTGGTATCTCTATTCTTACAAGGATACCGGTCCTATTAGATTTGGGCCCCACCTTTATGAACTTGCTTAACCTTAATTATCTCCCTAAAGGCCCTATCTCAAAGTATAGTCACATTGGGGGTTAGGGCTTTAACATATGAATTTTGGAAGAATACAGTTCAATTCATAAAAGACATGAAAGTAAGCATTTTTTAAAAAAGAAAATAAAGAACAGTAAATTACAGGGATAAGAAAGCTGACCAATACCACAAATTTCACAAGAGAAAGAAAAGTAATATATTTTTATTATTTTAATACTCTTTTATCTAATTTTTTTGGCTGTGTACTCTGATTGGGTTTTGATTTGATAATGATTTTATGATATAATTTCCACAGAGAGAAAAGAAAAATTCAATCTTTTTTTCTAGCATAGTTAATAGAAATTAGTTTTTTGTTTATTTTTAATTTAGAGAAGTTTCAACTTCACAAAGTATTCATAATATTATAAGTATATTTTTTGATTGTTGTCACATTTGGGGACAACTCTACCAATGTCTTCAATAATGTGGTATAAGATCAGAGTATATCAAGATTTTTTTTGATGAAGTAACTAATTTTAAATACTGTTTGAATTGACAGCACTTGTTTATTGTCAATGTGTCCTTTAGTGAATAGTGGGAGTCTTTTGTTTTCTTTACTGGTGTCAATAATGTCAAATTAGAAGAAATTAATAAGAATCTGTATAGATGTGATTGGGCAAGGTCATTTCATATCGGGAGAAACGCATAAGCAAAGGCGTGGTTTGGCAAAGACATGGAATTCCGTTTGGATAGAGTATAATGTACAGATTAGATTAGCAAAATGAGGAGAAAAAATATTGGAAACAGGTAGGTAAGTGGGAAATGGGAAATAATGTCAAACTAATAGTGCCAGCTGGATGAGGATAGACCATCATGCCTTAATATTAAGGAATCAAAGGCCTGTTGACAGCAAGATAGTGAAGTGTTAAGATCAGGCAAACTACTTGAGAATCCTAGATCTGTTACTTACTAATCATAATTATTCAAGCAAATCTTGTAAACATATCCCCCTAAGCCTAAACTATTCTCAACTCAATTTCCCTTTAGCCAGATCACCAAAATGACCACAGCTTGCTTCAATGCACCTAGGGAAAATGTGAGAGAGGAAAAGTAAGAGACAGGGAATTTTAGCAACTGCAATGAAAATACCTTATTTTTCCAACTTTTATAAAATATATATGACAAAGTGAACACATTTGCCAGGCTTGGAAGGAGTCTGGGCAAGTGTAGGTCCCTGAAATTTAAGCTTCACTACCTTCATGATAAATCTACCTGTGAGGTAAAAATACTGATTAACTTTAAACTTTGATATGTTTAATATGCATGTTGTGATTTCTAGGGAAGCCATCAAAGAATAAAAACAGCATATCTCCGAAGGATGTGGGTTACTAGATTGAAAGGTTGATAAAAACGGCCCATACCAAGTCCTTCATTATAACATTTCAGAGACGCAAAGATGAAGATAAGATTCTAGAAGATTTGAGAGAAAATAAAGATCATTTAAGGATAGGGAAATTGAATGGCTTTGAAATTCTTAACCATAACACTTGAGATTAGAATTTAATAGATCAATGACTTCAAAGTTTCAATGGAAAACATTTTTAAACTTTGAATTCTATTTCTGTTGAAACTGTGTATCAAACATGAGGGTAGAATAAAGACATTTTGAGACATACATGGTCTCAAAAGTTTAGCTTAGGTACAACTTTTCTCAGGAATGTCTGGAGAATGCTTGATCAAACCGTGAGAACGAAGCAAGAAGGAAATATTGGAACAGGAAACAGGAAGTCAGCACTGAAGAGAGGTGAAGGGAAGTTCTGGGAAGACAGGAAGCAAACCTTGACAGCAGCCACCTTTAAGCAGAAGGATCATATTATTAAAAAACAAAAAACAAACAAAAAAACCCTAATAGATGTATATAGGGGAGTTTAATTAATTAATTTGAAGAATTTGCTGAGAAATACTGATAAGAGTCATGAAAAACTAAGCAAAGTAAGTAACAATGAAAAGTTTTAAAAGAAAGGAAATATGATCAGAATGTAGTACTTGGCTGAGCAGTCAAAGAGGCTGTACTTATGTAGTCATAATAGGGTAAACACTGAATATTGATTTTACCAAAAATTGTGATGTTAGTCTTTTGGGTAGAAGGAGGGAGAGGAAAATGGAAGGAGGGTGTGTATATATGTGTGCATGTGCAAAAATTTCCCCTTCCCACGTAGGAAATTAATAATCAGAGTCTAAAGTAGATAAATTAAGAAATAACACAGTATGTGTTTCATTTAGAAATATGGCAATACATGTCAGAAGTAAAGGTAGAAGAGTTGATAGTAATTTTTTCTGAGAGTCATGGCTAAGAGGTGAGAAGGGGTAGAGCAGTCTACTGCTATTTTCTTATAAGTTCTTTAGCACTTACCAACTTTCAAAAACAATGTATATGTACTGGTTTGGTAGAAATTAAAACCAATTATAAAAAAGATATCACAGGGAAATTTAAGGGAAAGTGATGTTTTAATTCAAATATTTTTGAATTAAAGAAGAAAGAAAAGAAGCCCAACTAATTTTGCAGTTCAGAGTGGT
This sequence comes from Monodon monoceros, assembly GCF_005190385.1. NCBI lineage: Eukaryota > Metazoa > Chordata > Mammalia > Artiodactyla > Monodontidae > Monodon > Monodon monoceros. Next base: position 61,140,844 of record NW_021703770.1, on the reverse strand, counting down.
ATATGCTAAAACCAGGAGAGTTGACAAAGACATTTATAATCGTCTTCACTAGAGGATCTATCTTAAGTCTGCCTTCCTATCCTAATATATAGCCCTCCAGTGAGGCTAAATGGGAATGATGAGCATTCTCTATTTTACTCCAAATTATTTCCTTCTAATTCTCTAATATCTTTGCTTTCAGTTTTATAAGTCCCCAGCTTTGAGTTCACATCCTTCTACTCTACCATCTTGAGCTAATCTCAGTCTCCAGCTTTGAGAGTGGGGCTAATGACATGCCTTTCCAAAGTAGTAATGAACTTACTTTTCTGTTATTTGTTGGGGAAAAAATGGGATAAAGGTGCCAAGCCTACAGAAATTTGTAAGTTTTAGATCGTGTTTGTTCATTTGATCCATCATCTTAAAGATACGGGAAATTGAGCTGTTGATACCTCATACTTACATTAAATTTTCTGTTTAACCTCTCTCCCTTCCTTTCTTCCTGCCCTCTTCTCTCTCATGATGTCATTTCCTAGTGAATTAGGTATATGCCCAAGGTCAAAGCCAAAAAGACTGGAAAAGCTAGGACTATAACTGTAGTCTCTTAGAGAACTTCCAGAGTATGCAGTTTCCATTGTACCAGTTGCTCAATAAAATTTGTCCAGTGAATTTATTCACAGTCTTATAAAGCAGTCTGATGTAGTGGTTAAGCACACCAACTTTGGAATCAGGCAAATTTCAGTTCAAATTTCATCTCTCTGAAACTTGGTGGCTGTGTGACTTGGGTCAAGAAATGTATATATATTCTCTAAGCATTAATTCCCTCATATGTAATACAGGAATATTAATATCTATTTCAAAGGATTAAATGAGATGAGTATATAAAGTACCTGATGTGTTTATGGATGTGTATATACAGATGAAGCATGTATGGCATATAGTAATTTAATATTGCTATTATTATTCCTATAACTATATCTTAAAAAAATTTTTGTTTTGTAGATGCAGCCATCATGGTCTCTTGCTGTGCTATTTCTTGGTCGACTGTTGATTATCAAGTAGCTTTAAGAAAATCCTTACCTGATAAAAACCTCCTTAATGGACCCTGTCCTAAACTCGTATATCTCTTTTACAAGTTGTTTACATTATTATCTTGGATGTTGAGTGTTGTGCTTCTTTTATTCTTAAATGTTAAGATTGCTTTATTCCTGTTGTTATTTCTTTGGTTTTTAGGTATATTGTGGGCATTTAAAGAACAAACTGATTTTTGTTCTTCCATAAGTATGGAATTCATATACAGGATTGTTGCTGGATTCATTCTTGTCTTTACATTTTTTAATATTAAGGGACAGAATACCAAATGTCCAATGTCTTGTTATTACATTGTAAGGGTATTGGCCACATTGGGGATATTGATTGTGTTCTGGTCTTACCCACTCTCTGTTTTTAATTCAGACTATTTTATACCTGTCAGCATCACTATAGCTCTTACTCTTCTCTTTGGAATTATTTTTCTTATTGTTTATTATGGGACTTTACACCCAAACAGAAGTGAAGAAACAAAACTGGATGAAGTTGATGGAAAACCAGTTCAAAGAGATTGTAGAATGAAGTATTTCCTAATGGAATAAGGTATTCACTTAAGAGATATGTTTTCTTATTTTTTGTTTCATTGGTTAGTAAAGAAAAAGTTTGTGTATATGTGTGTTATGTCTTATTTTTGCCTTCTCTAATTTGAGGGCAGTTCTAGTACATTAATTATGAATGTTAGAGAGTATAATAATGTTCTTATTATCTAAGTTAATTTCTCACTTGGTTTTGAAGATCTTGGGTACTTAGATATATTTGCCTATGGCCTGGTAGAGTTGCCATCTTGAGCCTGAACTGAAAGAAATGGTCTCATTCCCATAATTAGAAGGCTGGAATTGAACTTCCCTCCAACTTTTCCCTCATTGTTTCTGAACTAAAACTGATGTAGTGGGGAAATAAAAGGAAGAGAAGAGCAGGATACTCATTCTTCTTTCCTCTATTTTCTTGATTCAGTGAATATATTTTGAGTTGGGGACAGATTGAGTAGAGGAAAAGGGAAAGGAGGGAAGAGGAAGAAAAAACAGAAAATTGACCGTTTTAACCCATCTTAACCATTTTTTTTTTTTTTTTTTTTTTTTTGCGGTACGCGTGCCTCCCACTGCCGCAGCCCGTTTGGCTGCGGAGCACAGGCTCCGGATGCGCAGGCTCAGCGGCCCTGGCTCACGGGCTCAGCCGCTCTGCGGCACGTGCGATCCTCCCAGACCGGGGCACGAACCCATGTCCCCTGCATCGGCAGGTGGACTCTCAACCACTACGCCACCAGGGAAGCCCTCCTTTTTAAAGGATGGATAATATTCCATTGTATATATATATGCCACATTTTCTTTATTTATCTATCATTGGGTTGCTTCCACCTCTTGGCTTTTGTGAATAATGCTATAATGAACATGGATTTGCAAATGTTTCTCCAACAACCTGCATTCAACTCTTCGGGATATATACCCAGAAGTGGGATTGGTGGATCATATGGTTTTCCTATTTTTAATCCTTTGAGGAATCTCCATACCGTTTTAGTATAATGTCTGCACCATTTTACAGTCCCACTAACAGTGCACAAAGATGACAATTTCTCCACATCGTCACCATCACTTATTTTCTGTTGCTGTTTTTTGTTTTTGTGGCGATAGTGGCTATCCTAATGGGTATGAAGTGATACCTCATTGTAGTTTTGAATTGCATTTCTCTAATTATTAGTGATATTGAGCAACTTTTCATATACCTGTTAGCCATTTGTGTATCTTCCTTGGGGAAATGTCTATATTTGATAAGGGGTTAATATCCAGAATATAGAAATAACTGCAACTCAACAACAAAACACCCAAAAACTTGACTAAAAAATGGGGAAACCACTTGAAGTAACCAAATCATATTTAAATAGTTTTCTGTATTATTCCTTCTAGTAAGAACTAAATTTTGGTCCTAGGAGTAATACGTAAACCAGTTGTGTTAGGTTGAACTCCTGGAACTAATGACACATTTTCCATCGAATTATCCTTTCTTTTTCAGTTCTTTACCCTTTCTTTTCCTTGGGTCAGCTCTTAATGAGTGAGTCCCCAAACAATAGCCTTCTCTATCACCAAGATAAACAAATGTCCATTTCTATATTTAGTCTTGTAACTTAATATAAAATTGCTGTATAGCTTTTGGGAAGAAGGGTTCAACTACCAAAGCTATTAGAAAATAATAAGTATGTTAAGCATTAACTCTGTGCCTAGCATTCTATTAGGTACTGTTGTGGATACAAAACAAATGTAGAATAGAGTTATGTTCCTTGAGAAGGTTACGTACTGAGCATTTATAGAAACTGACTTTCTGAATGTTTACTGTTTTCAATTTTGATTTTACACTAAATGAAACAAATAAATACTGAATAACAGAAGTGGTTATATTTATATACCTACATAGAGTATATAAAACTCAATCAGATGTCCCCTGCACTACTCTTTGAGAAAGTTAGGCAATGTGGAAGAACCATTTATTCTTGCAGGAGTTAGAGAATATAGAGTTTACTTTGGGCACATGATCTTGGTATGTGTGAACCGCACTTACTGTATTTCTCCCTCTCTCTGCATGTTTTATTGTGTATGTATATATGTATATTTGAGACAGTGAAGATGGGAAAAGTTAGGCTCATTTAGCAGCACTTGAGTCAGAACCTCTGAGTCATAAAAGACCAAAAGACTTTGAGTCATAAAATGAAAGTGCTCTTTATTCCTTCCTAAAGATTTAGATGTCCATGTGTTATTTCCCTTCAGCCATGAGAAATTCTTTTAGCATTTTCTGTTTAGGTTTGTTGATGATGAATTCTTTTTTCTTTTTCCTTTATCTGAACATGTCTTTATTTCTCCTTCATTCTTACAGGATTATTTTTGCTGGATATAGGGTTCTGGGTTGACAGTACTTTTTTCCTTTAAGCATTTTTAAAAATGCATTTATTTATTTTATTTATTTTTGGCTGTGTTGGGTCTTTGTTGCTGCACACAGGCTTTCTCTGGTTGCAGTGAGCGGGGGCTACTCTTTGTTGTGGTGTGCGGACTTCTCATTGCAGTGGCTTCTCTTGCTGTGGAGCACAGGCTCTAGGCAGGCTTCAGTAGTTGTGGCACGCAGGCTCAGTAGTTGTGGCTCGCGGGCTCTAGAGCGCAGGCTCAGTAGTTGTGGCACACGGGATTAGTTGCTCCGCAGCGTGTGGGATCTTCCCGGACCAGGGCTCAAACCTGTGTGTCCCCTGTGTTGGCAGGTGGATTCTTAACCACTGTGCCACCAGGGAAGCCCCTTTTCCTTTAAGCATTTTAAAGATAATTCAACTAATTTCTAGTATTCATTGTTTTTGTTGAGAAGTTAGTAATAATTCAAATCATTGTCACTCGATATGTAATTTGTTGTTTTTCTCTGGCTGTTTTGAGATTTTACCTTAGTTTTTGGTTTGCAGTAGTTTCACTACTATGTTTATGGGTATAGCTTGTATTTATCCTACTTGGGGTTGTCTGAGATTCTTGAAGCTGTACATTTTACCATGTTTAATGTTTCTGGTATTCTTCACATATTCTTTCTATCACTTTATCTCTCTTCTTGGACTTCACTAACACGTGGTAGACCTACTGATATTATCCCATAGACCCCGAAGGCTCTGTTCATTTTTTTCCAATTTATTTTCTCAGTCCTTCATATTAGATTTGTTTTCAAGTTCACTGACTTTTTCATTCATTCATTTAATCTGTTAAGCTCATCCAATGAATTTTTAAAAAAAAATTCAGATATTTTTATGTTCTAGAATTTTCATTTGGTTCTTTTTTATGGCTTCTATTTCTCTGCTAAGGTTTTATATTTTTCCTTATTAAGAGCATGTTTTCCTTTATATCTTTGATAATACTTATAATAGATGCTTAAAATCCCTGTGTGTTGATTCCAATATCTGGGTCATCTCAGGATTGGTCTCCATTAATCACCTTTTCTCTTGAGTATGGGTTACATTTTCCTGTTCCCCCTTATGTCCACTAATTTTGAATTGTGTCCTGGATGCTATGAGTGATGTACTTTAAATCCTCTTGATTGTTTGTTTTTTAGAGGAGTATTTTTTTTTTTAGCAGGCATTTAACTTGAACTTTAAACTCTGAACTCTAAACAACCTTTATTTGTTTAACCTTCAGTGTACTACTTGGAGCCTACTCCTCATGTATATATAGTTCAAAGTCAGTCAGAGATTGGGGAAGAGTTAATATATGGAATGAGGCTGTCTCTGTGTTGGCTGTCTCCTTTCTAGGATTTTAACCATCACTTTTCAGTTGCTGTGATCACTCCATACTCTGTCCTCTGGGACTTTAAACCATTAAGACTGCAGCTTTTCTATCTGGGTTTGTGTACACAGTGTACTGACTGGGGTCTATCTTCACTCAATGCCATTCCTTCTCCCCAGTGTTGACTGCTTTCCAATGTCTGCCTGCTTTTTTGCTGTCAAGTGTTTTCAGGTAGTTTTTTTCATATTTTGTCCAGAGTTTACAATGGTTGTTTGTGAGAGAGTTTAAACAGTGGGAGTTATACCCATCTTTTTTATTAATCAGTAACATTTTCAGCAATCTTTCTGTAATGTTTGTATTCTTTCTGTGATATTTGCTTAAAATGATGTGTAAATTCCTTTTGTTTAACATTTAATCCTCTCATATCCTTACTTATTTGACCCTCACAAAAAACTGGGCAATATAGTTATTATTATTATCACTACCCTTTAGCTGGGAAAAGCAAGCCTCAAAGAATTTAAGTAACTTACCAGAGTTCACACAGATCAAATCTCATAACTTTTGACGTCAAGTCTAGTTTACTTTCATTCTGTTCTTTATCTGATAAATAGATGAACTGACCATCAGCAGCCTAGAGCTGTACTAAATTAAACATGATTTTAAAACTATTATTAAATTACTTATTTGCCCACAAAACAATTTTTTAAAAGTCTGGCCCCAATATTTTTTGGCCTTAGTTAAGCATGGGGCTGAGGTTGTGTCACTGATAAGTTTGAATAATTCAACTAACAATATATGTAATGGGAAGTAGCAATTTATGTAATGAAAAAATGGGTAGAAAATAATATACACCTACTAAAGAGTCTGAATATTAAATGCCCCATCCAAACCTGGCTTGAATATTCATTCCATTCAACAAACATTTTTCCATTGATTTTATATCAAAGAAACAATGTAGTGGTTAAGCACACCAACATGGATCTTGGATCCTGGTCAGATGTTTTGGCTAGTTAGCCAGCTCTTAAAGTGAACTTTTAATATCGAATTAATTTACCTTTATTCATTTTATCCTATTTTCTATATCATTCAGTTATAGATTTATAGCACTTTTAAATCCCCCACCGACTAAGTGTCAGCTTTTTCTAGATTATTCCACACATATGAAGGGCCTAGGAATAATTATGAATAATTATGAGCAATAGTCTCATAAAAGAGCACTCATATGCACTGCCCTAGTCAGGGTTCTCCAGAGAAACAGAACCAATAGGATATATATGGATGCCTGTAAGAGGGGATTTATTATAAGAAGTAGCTCACATGGTTTTGGAGGCTGAAAAGCCCCACCATCTGCTCTCTGCAAGCTGGAGAACCATGAAAGCCTGTGGTGTAATTCTGTCCAAGTCTGAAGGCCTAAGAATCATGGGGCTAATGATGTAAACAATGATCTGACTCCAAAAGCTTGAGAACCTGGAGAACCAATGTCTGAGGACAAGCAAAGATAGATGTTGTAGTTTGAGCAGAGAGAGCGAATTTGCCCTTCTTCTGACTTTTTGTTCTATTTAGGCCCTCAACAGATTGGATGACACCCACGCACACTGGGCAAGGCATTTTCTTTACTCAGTTCACCAAATCAAATGCTGATCTCTTCAAGAAACACCCTGACAGACACTCCCAGGAACAATGTTTTAACATCTATCTGGGCATCCCTTAGCCCAGTCAAGTTACCATAACATTAACCATTACATGCGCCTATATACTTCCACATTTACTTCAAATACAAATAGAATGCTTCCCTTAGACTAGTGGTTCTCAAATGTTAGTGTACATCAGAATCACATGGAGGGGCCATTAAAACAGGTTACTGTACACCATCCACAGAGTTTCTTTTCAGTAGGTCTTAGGTGGGGCTTGAACTTTGTTATGTCTAAGAAGTTCCTGGATGTTGCTAATGCTGCTGATCTGCCCATCCGGCTTTGAGAACTGTTGCTGACTTTTGAAGGCAACAGTTATATATAACTGTTAATAACTAGTTCTAAAATAGCCACTAGGGGGCAATGGAACCACAGACAAATTGGATGTGCAGCTTAATAGGTTCCCTGGTTTATGCTATCAGTTACAGTATTGGCGCAAGCCATAAGAAAACCGAAGCCAAACATTAATTTCCTGTACAATATCTTGAGGCTCATTCTCAACTGTAATATAAATCAAAGCTTGTCTTTATGATTGCGGGGGTCATAGAAGTATAATGCAATTCTAACTCTGGCTGATGCCTGTTTTGTGATCACAATAAATTAAAAGTTGGACTTTTCTAAGTGGGCATTTGCATATATACCTAGTAGTTTTGGGGGTTAACATGAACAATTTGTGGTTTCCCAAAGAGACTACATTTTGATAATAGGTTTAGTTTGTTATGGAGATAATTCTATACTTAAGTGGTATTTATTGTTTTAAGACATGCACTTTTTATTGTGTGAAAATGAGACCTAAGTACTTTTAAAAAAATGTTAAACCTAGTATACACTAACCTCAATTCACAGAACATAAAGATTCACAGAGTATAGGGAATTTGTAATTATTTTCTCCTAGATATATTGTTTGATGGTACAAAAGGACTAGAGAAAAATCAAAAGATGTAGTTTGCACGGTGTTGTTATGTTTTCTTTTTCCTTTTTGCTTTGAAAGCCCAAAGACCTGAGTTATTCCGTGCCTTGACATTATTACCTGGATGACCTTGATGATTTAATCTCTCTAAGTCTCAGTCTCTATATATGTAGAGCGAGAATTATATAATACAACTATCTCTCTGGGCTGCTGTGAAAAATCAGTGAGATACTATATATGATAGTATTTTATAGATTGTAACTATCGCTGAAATTTTCTATTTTTGACATACTTCCACCAGCATGCAGTATATTTTGAACTTGGTTTTGATGCCATTGTTATACCTTTGTAAAATTGCTTCCACACGTATAAAACAGTAATACTCATATAAAAAGTTTGGAATTATATGGCAAAGAAGTTTAATTTTTTTGCATGTAACATCTTAGTTTTTCATTAGTTTTTTCTTGTGTGGTAAGTATTGTTCCTGATATGTAGAAAATATAATCTACAGGGACTGCTAAATACAACTAGTTAGTACTGAAATCAGGATGAAGCTTAAATTGCAAATCATTTTCTGGCCTTTGGAAGTATACATGAATATGTGTGTGTGGGGTGTAGATGTGTGCATGCACTTAATGAATGGTAGGATTTCATTAAATATTTGTTGGTAAGTATTATTACTCTTATTTTTCTGGACCACAGAACCCCTTAGTTATGGTTGCTTTACGATTAAACATTAGTTTTACTTATAGTTTTTGTTATGTGTCTAACAGTATGCTTGCTAACTAGACTATAAGCTTGTATAGATCAGGGATTGTATTTCTGTGCCCGCTTGGAGGTCTTTGCATAGAGTTTTCAGGAGTTTCCAATAGCAACAAAGTACTGTTACTTTTTGTGAACCCCTGGAAAAGTGAATATATCTCATTCAATAGACTACTAGGAAAGTCATCTTATTCCTCTTCGGAGCAATTAATCAATCCAGCAGTTTGTACTTCTGAGCGCTGTCTATGTATTCAGCACGGTGGTAGGATAAGGCTTAGTAAATACCTGTTTCTTAATTGATTGGTCACCACTCCAGAGAGTGATTTGTGTGTTTTGGTGGTCTATGGATAAAAAGCACTTTTTAAAAAATTGTGGGAAAATTACTGTGGTAGTCTGTTCTTTTTTTTTTTTTAACAGCCTTATTGAGATATGTCACACACAACTCACCTACTTAAAGTGTACAGTTCAGTGTTTTTTAGAATATTTACAGACATGTTCAACCATTACCACAGTCAATTTTAGAACATTTTCATCACCTCAAAAAGAACTTCAGTACCTTTATCACACCTGTGATGGTTAATTGGTGTGTAGATTTGGCTGCACCAGAGTACCCTGATATGTGGTCAAACATTATTTTGGGTTTTCTATGAAGATGTTTTTAGATAAGATTAACATTTAAATAGGTAGACTTTGAGTAAAGCAGATTGTTCTCCATAACATGCATGGGCCTCATCCAACCAGTTGAAGGCCCGAATAGAGCAAAGGGCTGACCTCTTCCGGAGCAAAAGGGAATTCTGGCCTTTGGACTTGAACTGCAGCATGAGCTCATCTTGCTTCTCCAGCCTGTTGGCCACCCTTCAGATTTTGGACTTACCAGCTTCTATAATTGCATGAGTAAATCCCTTGAATCTTTTTCCATATATACACATCCTATTGGTTTCATTTCTCTGGAGAACACTAACTAATAACCCACCCTCCCCAATCCCGGCCTCCCCATCTTCCCTTCCACTGCTCCCAGCCCTAGGCAACCACTAATCTACTTTCTATAGATTTTCCTATTCTGGAATTCCATGTGAATGGAATCATATGTGGTCTTTTGTGATTGGCTTCTTTCATTTAACGTAACATTTTCCAGGGTCATTTATGTTGTAGCATGTATCAGTGCTTCATTCCTTTCTGTGTATAATAATATTCCATTGTATGAATATACCACATTTTGTTTATCTGGTTGCCCGTTAATAGATGTTTAGATTGTTTCCACTATTTGGCTATTATGAATAATGTTTCTATAAACATTTGGTACAAGTTTCTGTGTAGATGTATGTTTTCATTTCTCTTGGGTATATACCTAGGAGTGGAATTGCTGGGTCATATGTTTGATTCTTTGAAGAATTGCCAGACTGTTTTTCAAAGCAGCTGCACCATTTTACATTTTACTGTCAGTAGTGTATGAGGGTTCCAGTCCCTCCACGTATTTGCCGACAATTGTTATCTGACTTTTTGATTTTAGCTATCCTAGTGGGTAGAAATGGTATCTCATTGAGGTTTTGATTTGTATTTCCCTGATGATGAATAATGTCAGGCATCTTTTCATACAGGTATTATTGGCCATTTGTATATCTTCTTTGGGGAAATGTCTATTCAGATCTTTGCTCAATCTTTAACTGGGTTATTTGTCCTTTTATTATTGATGTGTGAGGTTTATTTATATGTTCTAGATTCAAGTCTCTTATCAAATATATGATTTGAAAATATTTGCTCCCATTCCTTGATGGTGTCTTTTGAAGCACAAAAGTTTTGAATTTTGATAATGTGCAATTCATCAATGTTTCCTTTTGCTACTCATATTTTTATTGTCATACCTAAGAATCCTTTGCCAAATCCAAGGTTGTGAATATTTGCCATTATGTTTTCTCCTAAGAGTTTTATAGTTTTTGTTCTTACCTTTATGTCTTCAATCTATTTGAGTTATTTTTTGTATACGGTGTGAAGTAAGAATCCAGTGCCATTCCTTTGCATGTGGCTATCCACTTGTCTCAGCACCATTTATTGAGAAGACTAGTCTTCCCCCATTGACTGGTCTTGGCACCCTTGTTGAAAATTAGTTGGCCAAAGAGGTATCGGATTATTTCTGGACTCTCAATTCTATTCTATTGGTCTGTATGTCTGTCCTTGTGCTAGTACCACACTGTTGTGATTACTGTTGCTTTGTAGTAAGTTTTAAAATTGGGACGTGTGAGTCTTTCTAGTTATTTCTTCTTTTTCAGGCTTGTTTTGGCTATTCTGGGTCCTTTGCAATTCCATATGAATTTTAGAATCAACTTGTCAAAGAAGTCAGCTGGCATTCTGATAGGGATTGTGTTGAATCTATAGATTAGTTTGGGAAGTATTGCCATCTTAACAATGTTAAATCTTCCAGTCCTTGAATGTAGAATGTTTTTCCACTTATTTAGATCTTTAATTTCTTTGAACAATTTTTTTATAGTTTTCAGAGTGTAAATTTTACGTGTTTGTTAAATTTACTCCTAAGTATTTTATTCTTTTTGACGCTATTGTGAATGGAATTGTTTTCTTGATTTCATTTTCAGATTGTTCATTGCCAATGTATGGAAATACAACTGATTTTTGTGTATTGATCTGGAATCCTGCAACCTTTTTAAACTCATTTATTAGTTCTAATAGCTTTTTAGTGGTAGGATTTTTTAGGATTTTCTATATACAAGAGCATGTCAGCTACAAATAGAGATAGTTTTACTCCTTCCCTTCAAGTTTGGATGCCTTTTCTTTTTCATGCTTAATTCCCTTGGCTAGAACTTCCCATACAGCGTTGAATAGAAGTGGTAAGAGCAGACATCCTTGTCTTGCTCCTCATTTTAGAGGGTAAGAGTTCAGTCTTTCACCATTAATTATGATATTAGCTGTGGGTTTTTCATAGATGCTCTTTATCAGGTTGAAGAAGTTCCCTTCTATGCCTGGTTTGTTTAATGTTTTTATCATGAAGGGGTGACGTATTATTTTCAAATTCTTTTGAGATGATTATGTGGTTGAGATGATTATGTGATTTTTGTTCTATTGATATGATGTACTACCTTAATTGATTTCAAATGCTAAACCAACCTTGAATCCTTGGAATAAATCCTAGTTGGTCATGGATCTTCTTTCACCTCTCCTTCTGGTACTGCCTGTATCTGTATGTTGGTGTGCTTAGTGGTTTCTCACATTTCTCTGAAGCTCTGTTTATTTTTCTTCCTTCTTTTTCCTCTCTGTTCTTTAGCTTACATAATCTCTATCAATCTGTCTTCAAGTTTACCATTTTTTTCTTCTGGTAGTTCAAGTCTATTGTTGATCCCTTCTAGCAAATTTTTTATTTCAGTTATTGTACTTTTAACTCCAGAATTCCATTTGGTTCTCTTTTAAAAAATTTCTCTCTCTTTATTGGCATTCTCCACTTGGTACAACACTGTCAGTATTCTTTCCTTTATTTCTCTAAATATGGTTTCCTTTAGTTCTGTGAACATATTTATAATAGTTACTTTGAAAAGTTTTTACGTTGAATCAGGCATCTGGTTGCTCTCATAGGAAGTTTCTGTTGCCTTTTATCTTTTTTGGAGTAGGGGGTTATAATTTCTTGTTTCTTTGCATGCCTCATAATTTTTATTGGTAGCTAGACATTTTAGATAATATGTTGTAGCAACTCTGGGCACTGGTCCCTTCATTCTGAGGCTTGTTATTGTTATTTGCTTGCTTATTTGTTTAGTGATTGCCTGGATCATTTTAGTGACGTCATCCTTCCCCCACCCTCCACCCGCAGTATTAAGCCTCTGATGCTGCTAGGCACAGCTTTAGGTTTGCCCACAGTCACTTTGGGATGACTGCAGCACTCGTAGGGGTCTTTTCCTCTCTGTCCCTGACCACACTCAGCTGTTAAAACTCTACTAAGTGTTGGCTGGTTGCTCTACTTTTTACAAAAATGCCCTGGAGCATAAATTGCTCTACAAATGAATCCAGTCAAATTATGGCTTTTTGGACAGAAAAGTTTCTGAGATCAGTGTTTGATATTTGTCTGACCCCAGAAAGACTCCCCCTAGCTGCCTTATTGCCCATTTCTCTCCTGCAAATTAGCCAGCCTACTCTAAGCTTTTTCTTTATTACACACAGAAATCTCCTCCCAGGTGCCTTTCATCACAGCCTCCACTGTTCTTGAGAGTGCTCTTAGGTTAATTTCTCCAAGCTCTGTTGCAAATGAAGTCAGTTTCTATGGGAAGAGATCAGGAGCTATCTGTTGATGACTGCTTCTCCCCCAGGTAAAATCTCTGAGCCAGGGCCCTGGAGCTGAGTGGGGAGGGACAATGGCAAGCTTCTCTCTGTGTGATAGCCCCACTGCCTCAGTTCCATAAGTGGGAGTGGGGTGAAAGTAGGGAGACCCCACCTCTTGACTGCGCTTGCCTGAGACTTATCCCCAGCCACAGGCAGCTGGGTGCAAGATGAGGAACACTGAAGTCTTGCTAACTCTCAGGAAGAAAGCGCTAAGAGGGAGCCCTGTGTTTCTGGCTGCAGGAGTCTTGAGTGGAGTGTCTGCTTCATTGTGCCGGGTGTGGAGTGGGGAGAGTGGTCTTGATTCAAATACCACAGATTCTCACCTTTCTTCTAGAAACTTTCTTAGGTTTTCTTGAATAGATGTTTCTTCATTTGCTGTTTACACTTAGGACCACTTCCAGAGGCTTTAATTGCTTGCTTTTTAATAATTCTCACAGTTTCACTAGGGAGTGATTCGGTGGAGTCCTTCATTCCGACATGCCACTATTCACAGCAGTGTGTTGTTCTTGACAGCTGTCCACTAGCCTGACATTATGAAGATTCATAAAACTCAAGCCAATAAGACAGTTCCTTGATCCATTGTGGGAATTCAGGGCCCTTCAGGCACCCATTTAAACATAACTCTTCTTCATAATGGAGCTGCTCAGATAACTTGAATCTAGGATGCTCTAGGAGACCCAGCTCCCACTTCAGTTCTTTCTATCTTTCTAAACACTTTTCTATGATACAATGGTAACATTTTTTGTCTTTCACAAATAACAGCTGTATTTAGACAGTATCCTTTTTAAGTCAGTCAGTCTTGATGACATAATTTCTTGGGGTTGAGATTAGAGTAGTTCAACAGTTAGCATTTTAAGTTGTCGCTCACCCTCTTGTTTATATTATCAGCAATAGCCAAGCCAGCAGGCTTGGGCAGTGCAGTTAGAGTAATAGCAGAGCACTGCATGTGTGGCCTTACCCTACTGGCACTTCACATGGAGCTGCCTGGCTAGTCAAGAGGCAAATCCCTGATGTTCTGGCCTGTGTTACTTGTGATTGTTAGGGATGAATTATGTAGAGGTCTGTCTAGCAGTTTGTGACAGGCAGAGATCTCTGAGTTTCCACTGCTAAATAGTGATGTGTAAACAAAAAGGGCAGAAGCCCTTTTTAACTGTATTGTATAGGGAAACATAAAATTTCTATTTCTGTCACGGAATATACTCAAATATCTTAAATCATATGTATCATTCTCTCTATAAAGGAAAAGATACTTTGCCTACCTAGAAAGCAAAACTGAGTCAGTTAAGGACTTACATAACAAGGAAAAATTTAAAATAGTTAGAGATAGTTTTAACAAATTTGGCAATATTGGTAAGAGACAGAATTCTTAGGTTTATGCTAATCACTCAGGTCTGATTTTTCTATATCTTTCACTGGGATTTGAAAATCAAACGTCAAGAAAATTTCCCACTCTTGGTTATAATATGCAAATGCCTGCTTTCATTAAATACTTCATCCCCTCCCTTTTCATGATTAGTACATTTGGGCTATATAGGGACTTCCAAAAGTCTTGAGAATTAAAAGTCTTTCCAATTTTCAGTTGAAATGGGTTTGTTGTTCTGCCAGAATTGTCTTGCCAACTGTTTTCTTTCTGGTAATGAAGAATATAAGCTTTTTTCAAGGAATTTTTCATCCAGCTCAGGTCCATGCAATGATACAGCTGAATGTGTATTGGCCCAGGTACACTAAGCGTTGTTAACAGGACTCACTTCTTCAGGAAATAACAGCTATTTTAAAAGGGGAGTGGAGGACAAGGAAGGGAAGGAAAAAAAGAAAAAGGAATCAGTTTTCTAAGGACATAGTTCAGTCATGGGATATGCAGATGAGATTTTTTTCCCCTTTTTATTGTGAGGAATGTTTGAAAATCATCTGTCTGACAGATCGTACATCATTCTTAACCTTGTCCTTTTAATCCAACAGTAAATAGAAAACAAATGTTTTTTTTCCCCTGGAAGGTATGATCATGACATCTTGCAACTTACATTTTTAGTAAGTTAAATTAAAGATAATAAGCTATTTTTCCTTCTGTCATTGTGTAGGAGCGGGACAGCATTCCAAGGAGTTGTTTTAATTACCCTATTGGTATGTACTGTGACATCTGGTGGCACTGGTGAGCTTACCTGATGGACCACAAAGAACCCTGATTTATGAACCCATAATTGGGTTTCCAATAAACATTTGTCAAAATAATGTATTAGTTCAAACCAAAGCCTTCTCTATTTATTCATATAAAAGAGCACTTAACTTTCAACAAAGAATTGCCTATCATCAAAAACACTCTATAAAGGAATCAGATTTAGGAAGACACGATTTTAGAGGGTGACTGCTCAAAGAACACAGCTTATTTTAACTCCTTAGAGGACTTAGTGTTCTAACGTGCTTGTTTTCACCATATTCCTTCATGTTTTTAAGTTCAAATAAAGATTTTAGTATTCACTTGTTAAGGTACTTGTTACAAAATGAATCTAGTGACTTAAAAATACTTATTCAGTTATGAATCTTTAGCAGGTATCATAGCTATTTCAAATTCTGTGATGACAACATATATCCATTCTTATTCAATTTACTTCTAAGTAAGAGCAAAACATACACTGCCCACATACTAGTTTGTAAATTGCTAAGGCTTCTGATAAGGGAATCATCATTGATCTTTATTTTAAATTTTACTTGTTTACTCTTTAACAGATTAGTCTTTGTTCCTGTTGGAGTTTCACGTCAATAAGTAAGATATGTTATTTACACAGCATGTATACCTTGGAGCCTTCACTCTGTACATTATTTTTTATTTTTTGTGGCACGCGGGCCTCTCACCATTGCGGCCTCTCCCGCTGCGGAGCGCAGGCCCAGCGGCCATGGCCCATGGGCCCAGCCGCTCCGCGGCATGCGGGACCCTTCTAGACCGGGGCACGAACCCGCGTCCCCTGCACCGGCAGGCGGACTCTCAACCACTGTGCCACCAGGGAAGCCCGCTTTGTACATTATTATAAAGCCCCTTATGAAGCATTATTCTAGTATTTAAAAGTTATTATCCTCTTTTTTGTTATGGTATACATAACATAAAATTTACCATTGTAACTAGTTTTGAGTATCCAATTCAGTGGCATTAAATACTTCACAATGTTATGCAACCATCATCACTATCTACTTCCAGAACTTTCTCATCATCTCTAACAGAAACTCTGTACCCATTAAACAGTAATTCTTCATTCCTCCCTCACCCTGCCCTGGTAACCTCTATTCTATTTTCTTTATGAATTTGACCATTCTAGGTATCCCATGTAGTTGAATCATACAATATTTGTTCTCTTGTATCTGGCTTCACTTGTAGTGTTTTCAGGGTTCATTCATATTGTAGCATACATGAGAATTTTATTTCTTTTTATGGCTGAATAATATCCCATCATATGTATAGACCACATTTTGTTTATCCATTCATCTGTCAATGGACACTTGGGTTGTTTCCACCTTTTGACTATTGTGAATAATGCTACTATGAACATTCATGTACAAATATCTGTTCGAGTCCCTGCCTTCAACTTTTTTGGAGTGGAATTCCTGGATCATATGATAATTCTGTGTTTAAGTTTTTGAGGAACCTCACTATCCCCTTTAAAAATTTATTAAAAGTGTCATTCCTTATGCTAAGTATTGGAGTCATCCTAAGTCATGATATTATTTGAAAAAGTTAATTTATAAACAGGTTGAGTTCAGCTGTTCACTTCAATAAGTATTTAAAGAACATTGATCATGTTCCAAGTAGAGTTCTAGCCATTGAGGTCACAAGAATAAATAAGATAAGGTCCCTGATCTTAAGGGGTCCTTATAGTCCCCGAGTCTTAGGAAATTCAGTCACTAGTAATATTCTCAAGTCTGCTGTACTTTATTTATTTGAGTTACGAACTAGAAATAAGTTTTTCATGCTCTTGTTATCCTTTTGAGAAAAAATATAGAGGCACTACTGAAATTATGCACCATATGTGGTAGATTTTGGGTAAAGAAAGGTTGATCCTGAATAATCTTGTGATCAGATCCAGAATAATTTTGTGATTGGAGGATGTAAAAAGGGATTTATATGAAGGAATCTCAGCTTGGGGTCTGTGAGAAAAAGATTAGAGAGGGAAAACTGTGGGATGTAAGGTAAATTAAGGGATTCCCACTGGTATATTCTCTACCTATAATTTGGGGGAAAGTTTAATACATGTAGGGGTGGAACATGGTTCACCACTGCTTCAGAAGAATGGTGATTAATTTTGAAAAATGTCCTGAGGCAGTGGTCTTGCTTACTTATACTTGGTCATGGGACCTTCTGGGCCTTTGTAGGATAGAGCAGGGATCATTCAGCTGAAGTTCTTTAAGAACCTATGGGTATCCTGTCAGTTTGTGCTCTGCTACTTTTCAGCATTTCTAGAGATTTGGGTTTGAGGTCAAAATTCCCCTGTAGGCTTCACCTGAAATAGAATTTATGATTGGCTGCTCTGGCCCTTGGGAGGTCCCAGTAATGTTTTCCTTCTATTTATAATAAATAATTTTCATAAACAGTGCATGCATTCAATTTATAGGTGTTTGAACTTTTTAGCCTACATGGAAATTTCAGATTAGAAATTAGGAAAAAGCAGATCTAGAACTTATTGAAAAAAAATAAAAAGAAATTCTTTTTCTCCTGCCATCTTATAGTATCAATAAGTATAAGGCCAGTGAGCTGTCTCCGTCTCCTATTTGAAGCACAAATGCTAACAGTGGTGTTGCTGCGGTTCAAATTAGTCTTCAAGTGTGTTGGGGGAGGGGAACTTATGCCCTAGTCTTGTGTTGATCTTGAGTATACACTGGCTGATAACTGGTGAGCTGGATTTAGTGGACTCCCATTTCTGGGTACTATATTGGCATTTGCTTCCGAAGTCTGCAGTGGATACAACTCCTGTAAATTTAGACTCAGCTTTGTCAGGGCCCGTTGGTTCACCGTATGGGTCGTGGCTTTACCTCAGCTCTCACTGACGCTGCCTTTGTCTCAGGTCTCTTGCCGTGCACTGCAGAGAACACTGACTGCCTCCTTGAGCTGCTTCTGTGGGTCTCTTGGCTCCACAGCATAGAAAGCCCTGTCATAACTGCTATCCTGTTAACTTCTCCTTCTTTCCTCAGGCGCATGTGGAAATCTTTGAGTTTACTCCGCTAAATGAGAGATTAGGAATGATAATTAGGCTTCTTTCTGCCTGACTATCCTTTTCTGCCTTCTTTACTCTGCTGGGGCTGTGCCGTGTTAGCATAGTGTTGCCTTTTGCGCAGTGGTTTTGTTCCTGAGACCCAAAGGGCAAAGAACCCCTTTGCCTTCAACTTTCCCTTTATCTCACCTGAAGATTCTTTTCCCCCCTCTGAGACTTCAGCTTGGAGAGGGTGGGTCAGGAGATACTTTTCTTTTGCTGCTTCCCTTTCCTCTGTCTTCCTTCCTCTTCCCAAAAGCCACTTGCAAAAGAAGGAATAGGATTTCACACTTCTTGCTGTCTTATCTGGACTTCTGTTATGTAAAAATCTCTGATCGAGTCAGCCAGATCTGCCTCTTCACCCATAAAAGAACCTTAAAAATCCTTTCTCTCATACAAAGCCTGACTTGCCAGATTATTTCCTATCTTTGTTGACTTGAAAATTCTATTTGGTGGCCCAAGTGATTACAAACTTTTATTTCTCTTTATATTAATGCTGCAATAATTCTGATCTCCTCACCTCATTTCTCAAGGAAGATGGATACTTTAGGATGTCTAAATGGTATATGTAAAAGAAGAAAGCCTGGTAATATATTTCAAAAAATATTATGTGTGCTATCTATGGATCAAGTGACTGTTTTAGTTCATCTGTCTTGCATGTGACATTAGCCTGTAAGTAAAGATAGGGTTAGACTAGCTCAGAAGAAAATGTGGCCTGTACTGATTGATTCGTAGGCTGGTAGTACCTAAAATGTCCCTCGACTGTATCCACTAATGACAGCTTATACATTGACCTTCAGATGATCCATTCTCACTTGTCAAGCCCCATTTCCTAAGATTTGGGTAAAGCAAATGGCCCAATCCTGCTGTAGAATGAATCTTTTAGGACCTGGCAAAAAGAGAATTCTGAATATTGACAAATCTTTGCAAGATAACTTTTTAAAAATAAATAAAAATTGGCTTATAAAAAAACCTAAGAAAATACTCTAAATAGGTTTTAAATAAACAAAATATACAAAATAAAAATGTTTTGTTTCCCGTGTGTAATGTTGAACACTTTCTTTTTTGAAGGAATTTTAATTTTATTTTTTAGAAGTTATTAGTATATTGTGTAAGAGGTGAGAATGACATTTTAAAAGTCTTTATTCTTGATGGGATTGAACTTCCATTATTTTCGGCCTTATGACTTCTCAAAATTTGAACAGTTTGCCTATAGCAGGTATTTCTTTTGTAAATCTCTTGGATAATAAGGTTCTTCCTACAGGAGAATAAAGAAATTCCAAGTTCTCCAAATATGTATATGTATATGAGAATATGGAAATTGTATAAGATAATGATAATTTTGTCAGAACTACCTTCAGTATGCATCCAATTATGTTTTTTTATTTAATTTAATTTATTTTTTACACAGTAGGTTGTTATTAGTTATCCATTTTATACATATTAGTGTATACATGTCAATCCCAATCTCCCAATTCATCCCACCACCACCCCCTCCCCCGCCACTTTCCCCCCTTGGATCTAGAGACTGTCATACGGAGTGAAGTAAGTCAGAAAGAGAAAAACAAATACTGTATATTAACGCATATATGTGGAACCTAGAAAAATGGTACAGATGAACCGCTTTGCAGGGCAGTAATAGAGACACAGATGTAGAGAACAAACGTACGGACACCGGTGTTGAACACTTTTATAGTTAGACTTTATTTAAGATGGTCCAGCCAAGCACCAAACTTATATTATACATGGCAAGTTAATGCCATAATACCAAGAGAATACCTCTTTCTTTGCATCATTACAGTATGTTTTCTCTACCAGACTATAAGCAACTTGAGACCAAGACTGTGTCTTATTCACTTTTGTAATCCCAGACTCTAAGGTGATAACTGGAACAATGTAAATATTAGCACGTATTTGCTGTCTGTTTAGATCTTTGCTGATCTCTGAACAAAAGGCATGTGAAAGAGAACCGAAAGGAAATGATGTATATCTCTTTTTAATGTTGTATGCTTGGGACAATACTCCATGACAAAGGAACCTAATAATTTGAGTTTTAACTTGTGTTGACCCCAAAATGAATTTGAATGGCCCAACTTAATAACAGGCAGGGCTTTGGGTGAAAAACAGATTTCTTGGCAATCTAATCTAGTTTATAACAGCATGAAATGCCTTGGTTAGCACAGTCTTCACAAGCTAACAAAGCCAGGAGTTCTATAACATTTATGATACTGATAGGAGCGTAAAAATGTGTAAGGTTTCATTTGATGTACTACAAGTACTCTGGATTGTGATATCTCCTGGTCATAACATCATACTGAAATACCATGGCAACTTAAAAAAAATATTTATACAAATGTTAAAAAAATAAAATTAAAAAAACCTTGTGAGATGAACAGCAAAATCAGTCCTTTGATTTTTAATTTATGAGTTGCAAGTCTTTGCTTTTTAGGACTTGAAAATGTTTCAAATTTCCCCATTTCTAAGGGGAATATTTTGGTATTGAAAGTTTAAAGAATTTTAATGGCAAGAATAAAGCATTGTTAGTTCCAATTGAATAAGTGTTTTGAGAATTGTTATTATTATTGTTTTATATAAAAAGGTTATTTGTGCATGTAAGGGGAACATATTTTTGTGATAAACCTGTCACATAGTCATTGTGCTATAACAGAAGTCTTGTTACTTTGTAAAAAGCCCGAATATTATGATTACTGAGTGCTCAGAAATGTTCCTTGAGTGGTTATAAACAGATCTGACCAATAGATACGGTGAGGTAAGCAGTTCATAACTGTCTTTGAGGGATTCTTAGTTTGGGTTGCCCAACTGAAAAAGGAGTATTATTTGACATGTCTATGGATATAATGGTATGCTGGGCAGCAGGTCTGTGGCCTAATTCAGCCAGAGAACGTGCATTAACAAATTGGCTCTGTCAATGATGGATTATGCCTGAAAGAAGTTAACTGAATACAGTCTACTGGTGTAGCCATAGAGCAGCTCAGCTTTTTTTCTTCTTCCCATCAGGCTGACTTTTGGCTCAGCACTTAACAAGCTCCACATGCAAAACTGGATGATCCTGGTTGCCGTAAAGCGCCCTCAACGTGTGCGTTTGGGGAAAGTGAAGAAATACTTGGATTAAATTTTGTGTGTTAATCTTTTGGAATGTGTGTGGATCAGACTCTGGGAAGGAAATTGATAGCTTCATGGTGAAATGTTGGCATACAATTTCTAACTTCCATTTGTCAGCTAAAACGGGAAGTGTTCAGGGTCAAAAACATTTATTTGCTACCTACAAAGATAATGAATGGACAAAAATGAGTGTGTTATTGTAATATTTGGAATTAAAGCCCAGCATAAAGTCAAGCCATTTAATTAGTCCTTAAGCCAGTTGGTTGCAATGGACTCTTCATTTCTTTGTAATTTTTGTTAGATTTAGTAAGAAGGCAGAGCATGGCTGTTAGTATGGGGTTGCCTTTATGCAGAATAGAAATATGGAGCTTTAAAATTTAGAGCAGTGGTTCATTAGAAATAACTCCATGCCATTCTTTTGGACTCTTTAATAGCACTTTTCAGTTTTTCTTTGCACTGCCCAGGAGATGAACACATGTCACCTTTAATAGCACATTTCTTCATTGAGGTTATACTTCTAATTTCATGCTTGATGGAAGTTCTCAACTGATGATATGCCAGCTTTCTGTATGAGAAGTGTCAGTAAGTCTTTACATTTCTAAGAAAAATAGCACTTGAATTGTGTAACCAATCCATTTATTACTGATCAGGCTAGAATATGCTTTAGTAACAAAGAATGCTTAAATCTCAGTGGCTTAACAAAACAAAGGTTTAACCCTCACTCATGCTACATATCCACAATTGATTGGCAGGATCTCTGACAGAGGTTCCATTTGGACAGACGCTTTCATGATTACATGGCAAAGGGAGCATGTTAAATCATATCCTGGCTCTTAAAGCTTCCTCCTCATATCCATTCACATTTTATTGGTCAAAGCAAATTAGTATTTGCCTACCCCAAAGTCTCAAAGATTTTTCTCCTATGTTTTCTTCTAGAAGGTCTGTAATTTTTACATTTAGTTTAGTGAGCCATTTTGGGTTATTTTTGTGTGTGATATGAGGCAAGGATTGAATTTCGTTTCTTCCCATATGGATTTCCAGTTGTTCCAGAATAATTTGTTGAAAAGATTGTCCTTTCCCCATATAATTATCTTAGCACATTTGTAAATAGCAAATTAACTATCTATCTATCTGTGTGCCTATCTATCTATCTATCATCCATCTGTCTGTCTACCTATCTATCTATCTATCATCTTTATATATCCATTACTGGGCTGTCTGTCCTGGTCCATTGCTATATATGTTTATCCTTAGGCCAGTGCATACTGTTCTGATTACTGTAGCTCTAAGTTTGAAATAAGTAGTGTAATTCCTATAACTTTGTTCTTTTTCAAAATTGTTTTCACTGTTCTAGGTCTTTTACAGTTCCATATAAATATTGTAATTAACTTGTCAGCCTTTGCAAAGAAGCCTCCTAAGATTTTGATTAGGATTGCTTTGAATCTTTGGGCCAATTTAGGGAGGGAGAACTTATATCTTAACCCAGTTGAGTTTTCCAATATGTCCTTATCTATCTAGGTCTTTAATTTTTTCTCAACAATATTTTATAATTTCAGTGTATACTATTAAATTTATCCCTAAGTATTTCATTTTTCAAACTAATGCAAATGGAATTATTTTCTAAATTTCATCTTCTAATTTTCATGCTAGGATATATAAATACAACTGATTTGTGTATATTGGCCTTGCATCCCATAAACTTGCTAAATTCACTTATTAAATTTTAGTAGCTTTTGGGGGCAGATTTCTCAGTATCTTCTATGTATATAATAATTTCTTTTGCATGGTAAGATAATTTACCTCTTCTTTTTCAAATAGTATGCCTTTTATTTCTCTTCTTGCATTATTTCACTAGTAGGACCTCAAGCACAATGTTGAACAGAAGTTGTTAGAGCAGATATCTTTGCCTTGTTTCTGATCTTTGGGGGAAACATACTGTCTTCACTATTAAGTGTGATGTTAGCTGTAGGTTTTTAGTAGCTGTAGGTTTTTAGTAGATGCTTTTTATCAAGTTGAGGAAGTTTTCTTCTAGTCCCAGGTTTCTGAGATTTAAAAGTTAAGGATGGGTATTGAAGTTTGTCAAATGTTTTTATGCATTTATTGAGGTGCTCAGATGTCTTTTCTCCTTCATTCTGCTAATACGGTGAATTACATTGATTTATTTTCAAATGTTATACCAATCTTATATTCTTGGGAAAAACCCACTTGGTCATATGTATTAGAATTTTTATGTATTACTGGATTTAATTTGTTTATATTTTGTTAAGATTTTTGCTTCTGTGTATATGAGACATATTAGTCTTAAATTTTCTTTTCTTGTAATGTTTTTGCCTCTTATTGTTTTTTTTCCTTTTACAATAGACATTCAAAAAACTTTACTTGTATGAAATAGACATTTCAATAGACATTGTGTAGTGTTCAAAGTATATACAATGGCTCAGACTTACCACTCAAATAGGATTTGATCAGCCTGCTCTATGGACTATGTAAGGTATACTCAAGTTTAGTACAATTGTTGAAGGCCTCAGTATTTTCCTTTTTTTTTCTTTAATTTTTTCTTTTTTTTTAATTAAAAAGAAAAATTTTTTTTGGCTGCCTTGGGTCTTTGTTGCTGCATGCGGGCTTTCGCTAGTTGAGGCGAGCAGGGGCTACTCTTCATAGCGGTGCGCGGGCTTCTTATTGCGGTGGCGTCTCTTATTGTGGAGTATGGGCTCTAGGCACGTGGGCTTCAGTATTTCTGGCACGTGGACTCAGTAGTTGTGGCTCCTGGGCTCTAGAGTGCAGGCTCAGTAGTTGTGGCGCACAGGCTTAGTTGCTCCACAGCATGTGGGATCTTCCTGGACCAGGGCTTGAACCCGTGTCCCCTGCATTGGCAGGCGGATTCCCAACCGCTGTGCAACCAGGGAAGTCCCAGGCCTCAGTATTTTCTTCCAGTTTAAAGATTTTTTTTTTTAAGATCTTTATTGGAGTATAATTTCTTTACAATGGTGTGTTAGTTTCTGCTGTATAACAAAGTGAATCAGCTATACATATACGTACAACCCCATATCCCCTCCCTCTTGCATCTCCCTCCTACCAAATACCACCCCCTAGGTGGTCACAAAGCACCGAGCTGATCTCCCTGTGCTATGTGGCTGCTTCCCACTAGCTATCTATTTTATATTTGGTAGTGTATATAGGTCCATGCCGCTCTCTCACTTTGTCCCAGCTTACCCTTGACCCTCCCCATGTCCTCAAGTCCATTCTCTATGTCTGCATCTTTATTCCTGTCCTGCCCCTAGGTTCTTCAGAACCATTTTTATTTTTTTAGATTCCATATATATGTGTTAGCATATGGTATTTGTTTTTCTCTTTCTGACTTACTTCACTCTGTATGACAGTCTCTAGGTCCATCCACCTCACTACAAACAGCTCAGTTTCATTTCGTTTTATGGCTGAGTAATATTCCATTGTATATATGTGCCATATCTTCTTTATCCATTCATCTGTCGATGTACACTTAGGTTGCTTCCATGTTCTGGCTATTGTAAATAGTGCTGCAATGAATATTGTGGTACATGACTCTTACTGAATTACGGTTTTCTTAGGGTTTATTCCCATTAGTGGGATTGCTGGGTCATATGGTTGTTCTATTTTTAGTTTTTTGAGGAACCTCTATACTGTTCTCCATAGTGGCTGTATCAATTTACGTTTCCCACCAAGAGTGCAAGAGGCTTCCCTTTTCTCCACACCCTCTCCAGCGTTTATTGTTTATATATTTTTTGATGATGGCCATTCTGGCCGGTGTGAGGTGATACCTCATAGTAGTTTTGATTTGCATTTCTCTAATGATTAGTGATGTTGAGCATCCTTTCATGTGTTTGTTGGCAATCTGTATATCTTCTCTGGAAAAATGTCTGTTTAGCTCTTCTGCCCATTTTTGGATTGGGTTGTTTTTTTGATATTGAGCTGCATGAGCTGCTTGTATGTTTTCAAGGTTAATCCTTTGTCAGTTGCTTCATTTGCAAATATTTTCTCCCATTCTGAGGGTTGTCTTTTCATCTTGTTTATGGTTTCCTTTGCTGTGCAAAAGTTTTTAAGTTTCATTAGGTCCCATTTGTTTATTTTTGTTTTTATTTCCGTTTCTCTAGGAAGTGGGTCAAAAAGGATCTTGCTGTGATTTATGTCATGGAGTGTTCTGCCTATGTTTTCTTCTAAGAATTTTATAGTGTCTGGCCTTATATTTAGGTTTTTAATCCATTTTGAGTTTGTTTTTGTGTATGGTGTTAGGGAGTGTTCTAAGTTCATTCTTTTACGTGTAGCTTTTATGTGTCTAGTGTTCCCAGCACCACTTGTTGAAGAGGCTGTCTTTTCCCCATTGTATATTCTTGCCTCCTTTATCAAAGATAAGGTGACCATATGTGTGTGGGTTTATCTCTGGGCTTTCTATCCTATTCCATTGATCTATATTTCTGTTTTTGTGCCAGTACCATACTGTCTTGATTACTGTAGCTTTGTAGTATAGTCTGATGTCAGGGAGCCTGATTCCCCAGCTCTGTTTTTTTTTTCTCAAGATTGCTTTGGCTATTCGGGGTCTTTTGTGTTTCCATACAAATTGTGAAATTTTCCGTTCTAGTTCTGTGAAAAATGACATTGGTAGTTTGATAGGGATTGCACTGAATCTGTAGATTGCTTTGGGTAGAATAGTCATTTTCACAATGTTGATTCTTCCAATCCAAGAACATGGTATATCTCTCCATCTGTTTGTATCATCTTTAATTTCTTTCATCAGTGTCTTATACTTTTCTGCATACAGGTCTTTTGTCTCCTTAGATAGGTTTATTCCTAGGTATTTTATTCTTTTTTTTGTTGCAATGGTGAGTGGGAGTGTTTCCTTAATTTCTCTTTCAGGTTTTTCATCATTAGTGTATAGGAATGAAAGAGATTTCTGTGCATTAATTTTGTATCCTGCTACTTTATCAAATTCATTGATTAGCTCTAGTAGTTTTCTGGTAGCATCTTTAGGATTCTCTATGTATAGTATCATGTCATCTGCAAACAGTGACAATTTTACTTCTTATTTTCCAATTTGGGTTCCTTTTATTTCTTTTTCTTCTCTGATTGCTGTGGCTAAAACTTCCAAAACTATGGTGAATAATAGTGGTGAGATTGGACAACCTTGTCTTGTTCCTGATCTTAGAGGAAATGGTTTCAATTTTTCACCATTGAGAATGATGTTTATGCCTCTTACTGTTATTGGGGAAAGACTTGTGTCATAAAATCAGCTGAGAAAATGTCCTTCCTTTTCTATTTTCTAAGAATTCTTTTTAAAGAACTAATATTTCTTTCTCTAGTATTTAAAATATTTCACCAGTGAAGTCATCTGGGCCTGGAATTTTATTTATGAGAAGAGTTTATTCTAATTCAGTTTCTGTAATTGATATGAGGGCTATTCAGATTATCTGTTTATTCTAGAATCAGTTTTTGTAATTTGTGTCTTTAAGGAATTTGTCTATTTCATCTAATTGATCAAAAATATTTTGCTAAAATTATTTTACAATAGTCTCTTCTTTTAGGTATCTGTAGGATCTTAGTGATTTTCCTTCTTTTAATCCTAGCATTAGTAACTGAGTTTTCTTTTTTTTTTTTAAACTAGAGATTCTTTTCAATTTTATCAGACTTTTCAAATAACTGGCTTATATTTCATTGATTTTTCTCTTTTGTTTGTCTTCTGTTTTATTGTGTTTCACTCTTATCTTTATTATGTTATATCTTTTTACATGTTTTAAATTTGAATCTATCAGTGTTTTTAATTTGATGTGAATTTATTGTAGATAGCATATAGTTGGGTCTTGGTATTTATTCAGTCTGACAATCCCTGCCTTGTAATTGGAGTGCTTAGACCATTTACATTTAATGTATTTATCAATATATTTGTGCTTAATTCTAACAATATAGTTTGTTTCTATTTCTATCTGTTCTTTGTTCCTTTATTGTTTATTTATTCATAAATAATTAATAAACTTTATTGTTTTAGTACAGTTTTAAATTTACAGAATTATTGAACTCATACATAGAGTTCCATATACTCACTACCTCTGTCCCCACAGTTTCCCTTATTATTAACATCTTACATTAGTGTGGAACATTTGTTACAATTAATGAGCCAATATTATTATGAACAATAGTTTATAGTTTACATTAAGGTTTATTTTTTTCGTTGTATAGTTCTGTGGGTTTTAACAAATGCATAATGAAATGTATTATTATTACAGTTTCATGTATAATAGTTTTGTTATCCTAAAAGTACCCTGCATTTCACCCATTCATCCCTTTTTTCATTCCTCCAGAACCCTTGGCAACTATTGATATTTTTCTGTTCCTTTTAAAAAATGTCATGTAATTGATGCAGGATCCAATCAAGGTATATATGCATTACATTTTTTTATTATGTCTCTCTAGCCTATTTAAATCAGAAGAGAACTTCTGCTTTCCCCCACCCCTGCCCCACCATGACATTGACATTTCAAGAGTTTGAGCCACAGATGTAGAAAACAAACCAGTGGGGAGGGGGAAGGGGTAACATAGGGGTTGGGGAGTGGGAGATACAAACTATTGGGTGTAAGATAGGCTACAGGGATGTATTGTACAACATGGGGATATAGCCAATATTTTGTAATAATTGTAAATGGAGTGTAACCTTTAAAAATTGTATAAAATATTAAAATAATTAATAAAAGGGAATCTCGAAAAGAAAAACGTCCTAGAAGAAAACATAGGTAGTATAGTCTTTGACATTGGTCTTGGCAATGTTTTTTTGGATCTGTATTCTCAGGCAAGGCAACAAAATTGAAAATAAGCAAATTGAACCTATTCAAACTAAAAAGTTTTTGCACAGTGATGGAAACTATCAACAAAATGTAAAAGGAACCTACTGAATGGGAGAAACTATTTGCAAATGATGTGACTGAGAAGGGTTTAATTCCAAAATGTATGAAGAACTCATACAACTCAAAATCAAAAAATAACCCAATTAAAAAATGAGCATAGGACGTGGATAGGCATTTTCCCAAAGAAGACATACAGATGGCCAACAGGCACATGTAAAGATACTCAACACCACTAATCATCAGGCAAATGCAAATCAAAACCACAATGAGATATCACCTCACACCTTTCAGAATGGCTATTGTCAAAAGACAACAAATAAAAACTGTTGGCGAGGATGTGGAGAGAAGGGAACATTAGTACACCATTGGTAAGAATGTAAATTGGTGCAGCCACTATGGAAAATAGTGTAGAGGTTCCTCAAAAAATTAAAAATAGAACTACCATTCAGTCCAGCAATCCCACTCCTGGGTATTCATCTGAAGAAAATGAAGACAGTAATTTGAAATGATATATGCACCCCAATGTTCATAGCAGCATTATTTACAATAGCCAAGATATGAAAGCAACGTAAGTGCCTATCGACAAATGAATGGATAAAGAAGATGTAGTATACATATGTACAATGGAATATTACTTAAAAGATTGTATCATAATATAATAACATATACTTTAAAAGACATTATAATATAATACTATATAATATTATATATAATATTCTAAAAAAGAATGAAATCTTGGCCATTTGTGACAACATGGATGGACCTGGAGGGTATTAAGCTTAGTGAAATATGTCAGACAGAGAAAGACAAATACAGTATGTTTTCACTTATATGTGGAATCTAAAAATAAAAGAAATGAATAAATATAACAAATCAGAAACAGATTCATCTGTAAAGAACAAACTAATGGTTACCACATAGGGAGGAGTAAGGGGAGGGGGAAATGGAAAGGGATTAAGAGGTACAAACTACCAGTTATAAAATAAATAAGTCACAGTGAATGTAATGTACAGCACAAGGAATACAGTCAACATTTTATAATGACTGTATGGTGTGTAATCTGTAAGCATATTGAATCACTATGTTGTAAACCTGAAACTAATATAGTGTAGCAAGTCAACTATATTTCAAAAAACTGTCTTCTTTCACTCATCATAATCATTTGAGTCTTGTTCATGTATCAGTAATTTATTATTTTTAATGCAGAGTAGTATTTTATTGCATAGATATACCACACTATGCTTATCCATTTGTGCACTGATGGACGTTTGAGTTGTGTCCAGTTTTTGGCTTTTCAAATAAAGCTGTTTTGAACATTTGTGTACAAGTCTTTGTATAAACATATATTTCGTTTCTCTTGAGTAAATATCTATGGGTGAAATGGCTGGTTATATGTTTAAAATTTTAAGAAACTGAAAAACTGTTTTCCAAAATGATTGTATCATTTTATGTTTCTAACAGCAGTGCATAAGATTTTCAGTTGTTCCATATCTTTACCAACACTTGGTATGTTCATTTTGTTAATATTAGACATTCTAATTGATGTACAGTGATCTCTCAGTGTGATTTAGATTTGGGTTTTACTAGTGATGAATGATGATAAGCCACTTTTTATATGCTTATTTGCCATCTATAGATCTTCTTTGTTGATGTGTTTGTTCAAATCTTCTGTCCATTTAAAATATAGATTTTTTTCTTTAAATTTATTTTTATTTTTACTTTTTTTGCAGTATGCGGGCCTCTCACTGTTGTGGCCTCTCCCGTTGTGGAGCACAGGCTCCAGACGCGCAGGCTCAGCGGCCATGGCTCACGGGCGCAGCCGCTCCGCGGCATGTGGGATCTTCCCAGACCGGGGCACAAACCCATGTCCCCTGCATCAGCAGGCGGACTCTCAACCACTGCGCCACCAGGGAAGCCCTAGATTTTTTTTTATGTTGAATTTTGAGAGCCCTTTATGTCTTCTGGATACGAGTCCCTTATCAGATATGTGCTTTGTAAAGATTTTTTTTCCCAGTCTATGTCTTGTTTTGTTATTCTCTTAACAGGGTCATTTGAAGTGTAGAAGTTTTTAATTTTGTTGAAGTCCAATTAATCAATTTATTCTTTTATGGATTATTCTTTTTGTTTCATATCTGAGAAATCTTAGCCTAATCCAGAGGGCAGCAAACTATGACCTGTAGTCCAAATCTGCCCTGCTGATTGTTTTACATGATCTATGGGCTAAGAATTTTTTTTTAAAGTTGTTTATTTTGTTTATTTGTTTTTGGCTGCATTGGGCCTTCGTTGCTGCATGCGGGCTTTCTCTGGTTGCGGCGAGCAGGGGCAACTCTTCGCTGTGGTGCGTGGGCTTCTCATTGCAGTGGCCTCTCCTGTTGTGGAGCACGGGCTCTAGGCATGCGGGCTTCAGTAGTTGTGGCTCGCAGGCTCTAGAGCACAGGCTTAGCAGTTGTGGTGCACAGGCTTAGCTGCTCTGCGGCATGTGGGATCTCCCCGGATCAGGGCTCAAACCCATGTCCCCTGCATTGGCAGGCAGATACTCAACTGCTGCGCCACCAAGGAAACCCCTAAGAATTTTTTAATAGAAATTTTAATTGAGATAACTATAGGTTCATGTGAAGTTATAACAAACAATAGGAAGGCATCGATGTAAACTTTCTCTAGTTTCTCCCAATGGTAGAAGTTTGCAAAACTGTATAGTTTAATATCATAACGAAGCTATCAATACAATCCACAAACCTTATTCAGGTTTCCACAGTCTTACTTTTACTCGTTTGTGGGGGTAAATATGTTTTTTACACTTGTAAATGGTTGAAAAAATCAAAAGAATAATATTTCTTGATGTCTGAGTATTATATGAAATTCACATGTCAGTGTCTACAAGTAAAGTTTCATTGGAGTGTGGCTACATTCATTCATTTTTGTATTATCTGTGACTCTATTATAGCAGAATGGAGTAGTTGTGACAGAAACCATATGTGGTGATCCCATTGCCTTCCACTGCTGCTCAGTGCACTATAAATTGCAGTGATACAGTTATAGCTTGACATCATTTTGTGTATCACATATCCCTGTCCCATGACATTATTTTTACTTTTTAATTACCAGGGCATTCCCATTATGTCACAACAAGAAAAGAAGAGAAAAGTAGAATTTGAATATCATACTTTTAAGGCACAGTGGAGTATAACAATTTAAATTAATAATTTCTTAACGAGGTGGTGAAGCATTTATTTATTTAAAAAATTTTAAGATCTTTATTGGAGTATAATTGTTTTACAATTGTGTGTTAGTTTCTGCTTTATAACAAGTGAATCAGCCATACATATACATATATCCCCATATCTCCTCCCTCTTGCATCTCCCTCCCGCCCTCCCTATCCTACCCCTCTAGGTGGTCACAAAGCACCGAGCTTATCTCCCTGTGCTATGTGGCTGGTTCCCACTAGCTTTCTATTTTACATTTGGTAGTGTATATAGGTCCATGCCACTCTGTCACTTCGTCCCAGCTTACCCTTCCCCATTCCCGTGTCCTCAAGTCCATTCTCTATGTCTGCGTCTTTATTCCTTTCCTGCCCCTAGGTTTATTAGAACCATTTTTTTCTTAAGATTCCATATATATGAGTTAGCATATGGTATTTGTTTTTCTCTTTCTGACTTACTTCACTCTGTATGACAGTCTCTAGGTCCATACACCTCACTACAAATAGCTCAGTTTTGTTTCGTTTTATGGCTGAGTAATATTCCATTGTATATATTTGCCACATCTTATTTATCCATTCATCTGTCGATGTACACTTAGGTTGCTTCCATGTCCTGGCTATTGTAGATAGTGCTGCAATGAACATTGTAGTACATAACTCTTTTTGAATTATGGTTTTCTCAAGGTATATGCCCAGTCGTGGGATTGCTGGGTCATATGGTTGTTCTATTTTTAGTTTTTTGAGGAACCTCCATACTGTTCTCCATAGTGGCTGTATCAATTTACATTTCCCACCAACAGTGCAAGAGGCTTCCCTTTTCTCCACACCCTCTCCAGAATTTATTGTTTATAGATTTTTTGATGATGGCCATTCTGACCAGTGTGAGGTGATACCTCATAGTAGTTTTGATTTGCATTTCCCTAATGATTAGTGATGTTGAGCATCCTTTCATGTGTTTGTTGGCAATCTGTATATCTTCTTTCGAGAAATATCTATTTAGGTCCTCTGCCCATTTTTGGATTGGGTTGTTTTTTTGATATTGAGCTGCATGAGCTGCTTGTATATTTTGGAGATTAATCCTTTGTCAGTTGCTTCGTTTGCAAATATTTTCTCCCATTCTGAGGGTTGTCTTTTCATCTTGTTTATGGTTTCCTTTCCTGTGCAAAAGCTTTTAAGTTTCATTAGGTCCCATTTGTTTATTTTTGTTTTTATTTCCATTTCTCTAGGAAGTGGGTCAGAAAGGATCTTGCTGTGATTTATGTCATGGAGTGTTCTGCCTATGTTTTCTTCTAAGAATTTTATAGTGTCTGGCCTTATATTTAGGTTTTTAATCCATTTTGAGTTTGTTTTTGTGTATGGTGTTAGGGAGTGTTCTAATTTCATTCTTTTACGTGTAGCTTTTACATGTCCAGTTTTTCCAGCACCACTTGTTGAAGAGGCTGTCTTTTCTCCACTGTATATTCTTGCCTCCTTTATCAAAGATAAGGTGACCATATGTGTGTGGGTTTATCTCTGGGCTTTCTGTCCTGTTCCATTGATCTATATTTCTGTTTTTGTGCCAGTACCATACTGTCTTGATTACTGTAGCTTTGTAGTATAGTCTGATGTCAGGGAGCTTGATTCCCCCAGCTCTGTTTTTCTTTCTCAAGATTACTTTGGCTATTCGGGGTCTTTTATGTTTCCATACAAATTGTGAAATATTTTGTTCTAGTTCTGTGAAAAATGACATTGGTAATTTGGTAGGGATTGCATTGAATCTGTAGATTGCTTTGGGTAGTATAGTTATTTTCACAATATTGATTCTTCCAATCCAGGATCATGGTATATCTATCCATCTGTTTGTATCATCTTTAATTTCTTTCATCAGTGTCTTATACTTTTCTGCATACAGGTCTTTTGTCTCCTTAGGTAGGTTT
This sequence comes from Monodon monoceros, assembly GCF_005190385.1. Taxonomy (NCBI): domain Eukaryota; kingdom Metazoa; phylum Chordata; class Mammalia; order Artiodactyla; family Monodontidae; genus Monodon; species Monodon monoceros. The sequence continues at coordinate 61,107,522 of NW_021703770.1, read as the reverse complement.
ATTCCTAGGTATTTTATTCTTTTTGTTGCAATGGTGAGTGGGAGCGTTTCCTTAATTTCTCTTTCAGATTTTTCATCGTTAGTGTATAGGAATGCAAGAGAATTCTGTGCATTAATTTTGTATCCTCCTACTTTACCAAATTCATTGATTTGCTGTCGTAGTTTTCTGGTACCATCTTTAGGATTCTCTATGTATAGTATCATGTCATTTGCAAACAGTGACAGTTTTACTTCTTATTTTCCTATTTGGATTCCTTTTATTTCTTTATCTTCTCTGATTGCTGTGGCTAGATCTTCCAAAACTATGTTGAATAATAGGGTGAGAGTGGACAACCTTGTCTTGTTCCTGATCTTAGAGGAAATGGCTACAGTTTTTCACCACTGAGAACCATGTTGGCTGTGGGTTTGTCATATATGGCCTTTATTATGTTGAGGTAAGTTCCCTCTATGCCTACTTTCTGGAGGGTTTTTTTATAAATGTGTGTTGAATTTTGTTGAAAGCTTTTTCTGCATTATTGAGATTATCATATGGTTTTTCTTCTTCAATTTGTTAATATGGTGTATCACATTGATTAAAATCCGTGTTTTGAGGAATCCTTGCATTCCTGGGATAAACCCCACTTGATCATGTTGTATGATCCTTTTAATTTGCTGTTGGATTCTGTTTGCTAGTAGTTTGTTGAGAATTTTTTCATCTGTGTTCACCAGTGATATTGGCCTGTAGTTTTCTTTCCTTGTGACATCTTTGTCTGTTTTGGTATCAGTATGATCATGGCCTCATAGAATGAGTTGGCGAGTGTTCCTCCCTCTGCTATATGTTGGAAGAGTTTGAGAAGGATTGGTGTTAGCTCTTCTCTAAATGTTTGATAGAATTCTCCTGTGAAGCCATCTGGTCTTGGGCTTTTGTTTGTTGGAAGATTTTTAATCACAGTCTCAATTTCAGTGCTTGTGATTGGTCTGCTTATATTTTCTATTTCTTCCTGGTTCAGTCTCGGAAGATTGTGCTTTCCTAAGAATTTGTCCATTTCTTCCAGGTTGTCCATTTTATTGGCATATAGTTGCTTGTAGTAATCTCTCGTGATCCTTTGTATTTCTGCAGTGGTAGTTGTTACTTCTTTTTCATTTCTAATTCTATTGATTTGAGTCTTCTCCCTTTTTTTCTTGATAAGTCTGGCTAATGGTTTATCAATTTTTTCATCTTCTCAAAGAATCAGGTTTTAGTTTTATTGATCTTGGCTATTGTTTCCTTCATTTCTTTTTCATTTATTTCTGATCTGATATTTATATTTTTTTCCTTCTGCTAACTTTGGGGTGTTTTTGTTCTTCTTTCTCTAATTGCTTTAGGTGTATGGTTAGATTGTTTATTTGAGGTGTTTCTTGTTTCCTGAGGTAGGATTGTATTGCTGTAAACTTCCTTCTTAGAACTGGTTTTTGCTGCATCCCATAGGTTTTGGGTTGTCATGTTTTCATTATCATTTGTTTCTAGGTATTTTTTTGTTTCCTTTTTGATTTCTTCAGTGATCTCTTGGTTATTTAGTAGTGTATTATTTAGCTTCTATGTGTTTGTAGTTTTTGCACATTTTCCCCTGTAATTGATATCTAGTCTCATAGTGTTGTGGTCAGAAAAGATACTTGATACGATTTCAATTTTCTTAAGTTTACCAAGGCTTGATTTGTGACCCAAGATATGATCTATCCTGGGGAATGTTCCATGAGCACTTGAGAAGAAAGTGTATTCTCTTGTTTTGGGATGGAATGTCCTGTAAATATCAATTAAGTCCATTTTGTTTAATGCATCTTTTAAACTTGTGTTTCCTTATTTATTTTCATTTTGGATGATCTGTCCATTGATGAAAGTGGGGTGTTAGAGTCCCCTAATGTGATTGCGTTACTGTTGATTTCCCCTTTTATGGCTGTTAGCACTTGCCTTATGTATTGAGGTGCTCCTATGTTGGGTGCATAAATATTTACAATTGTTATATCTTCTTCTTGGATTGATTTCTTGATCATTATGTAGTGTCCTTCTTTGTCTCTTGAAATAGTCTTAATTTTAAAGTCTATTTGGTCTGATATGAGAATTGCTACTCCAGCTTTCTCTTGATTTCCATTTGCATGAATATCTTTTACCATCCCCTCACTTTCAGTCTGTATGTGTCCCTTGGTCTGAAGTGGATCTCCTGTTGACAGCATATATACAGGTCTTGTTTTTGTTTCCATTCAGCCGGTCTGTGTCTTTTGGTTGGAGCACTTAATCCATTTACATTTAAGGGAGTTATTGATATGTATGTTCCTATTACCATTTTCTTAATTGTTTTGGGTTTTTTATTGTAGGTCTTCTCCTTCTCTTGTGTTTCTTGCCTAGAGAAATTCCTTTAGCATTTGTTGTAAAGCTGGTTTGGTGGTGCTGAATTCTCTTAGCTTTTGCTTGTCTGTAAAGCTTGTAATTTCTCTGTCAAATCTGAGTGAGATCCTTACTGGGTAGAGTAATCTTGATTGTAGGTTTTTCCCTTTCATCACTTTAATTATGTCCTGCCACTCCCTTCTGGCTTGCAGTGTTTCTGCTGAAAGATCAGCTGTTAACCTTATGGGGATTCCCTTGTATGTTGTTTTTTTTTCCTTTACTGATTTTAATATTTTTTCTTTGTATTTAATTTTTGATAGTTTGATTAATATGTTTCTTGGCATGTTTCTCCTTGGATTTATCCTGTATGGGACTCTCTGCACTTCCTGGACTTGATTTACAATTTCCTTTCCCATATTAGGGAAGTTTTCAACTATAATCTCTTCAAATATTTTCTCAGTCCCTTTGTTTTTCTCTTCTTCTCCTGGGATCCCTATAATTCCAATGTTAGTGCATTTAATGTTGTCCCAGAAGTCTCTGAGACTCCTCATTATTACCCCTGAGGGTAATAATGAATTTATTTTCATTCTTTTTTCTTTGTTCTGCTCTGCAGTAGTTATTTCCACTATTTTATCTTCCAGGTCACTTATCTGTTCTTCTGCCTCTGTTATTCTGCTATTGATTCCTTCTAGAGAATTTTAAATTTCATTTATTGTTTTGTTCATCTCATTCTTTGTTTGGTCTTTAGTTCTTGTAGATCCTTGTTAAATGTTTCTTGTATTTTCTCCATTCTGTTTCCAAGATTTTGTATCATCTTTACTATCATTACTCTGAATTCTTCTTCAGGTAGACTGCCTATTTCCTCTTCATTTGTTTGGTCTGATGGGCTTTTACCTTGCTCCTTCATCTGCTGCGTATTTCTCTGTCTTCTCATTTTGCTTACCTCACTGTGTTTGGGGTCTCCTTTTCGCAGGCTGCAGGTTCATAGTTCCCATTGTTTTTGGTGTCTGTCCCCAGTGGCTACAGTTGGTTCAGTGCATTGTGTAGCCTCCTGTTGGAGTGGATTGGTGCCTGTGTTCTGGTGGATGAGGCTGGATCTTGTCTTTCTGGTGGGCAGGACTGCCTCCGGTGGTGTGTTTTGGGGTGTCTGTGACCTTATTATGATTTTAGGCAGCCTCTCTGCTAATGGATGTGGTTATGTTCCTGTCTTGCTAGTTGTTTGGCCTAGGGTGTCCAGCACTGCTGCTTGCTGGTCTTTGAGGGGAGCTGGGTCTTAGCATTAAGATGGAGATCTCTGGGAGAGCTTTCACCATTTGATATTACGTGGACCAATGTCCTGAACTCAGCTCTCCCACCTCAGAGGCACAGGCCTGACAACCAGCTGGAGCACAAAGACCCTGTCGGCCACATGGCTCAGAAGAAAAGGGAGAAAAAAAAGAAAGAAGGAAAAGTAAAATAAAATACAGAAGTCATTAAAATAAAAAGTAGAAAATTTAGAAAGTAATAAAAAAACAAAGAAAGAAAGAAAGAAGAGAGCAACCAAACCAAAAAATAATTCTACCAATGGTAACAAGTGCTAAAAACTATACAAAAAAGAAAAACAAAAACGGACAGACCGAACACTAGGACAAATGGTAAAAACAAAGCTATACAGACAAAATCACACAAAGAAGCATAAACATACACACAAAAAGAGAAAAAGGAACAAATATATATATATATATGTGTGTGTATATAAAAAAGGAAGGAAGAGAGCAACCAAATCAATAAAGAAATCTACCAATTATAATGAACTCTAAATACTAAACTAAGATAAACGTAAAACCAGAAACAAATTAGATGCAGAAAGCAAACCCCAAGTCTACAGTTGCTCCCAAAGTCCGCCTCCTCAATTTGGTATGATTCGTTGTCTATTCAGGTATTCCACAGATGCAGGTACATCAGGTAGATTGTGGAGATTTAATCTGCTGCTCCTGAGGCTGCTGGGAGAGATTTCCCTTTCTTGTTTGCACAGCTCCTGGGGTTCAGCTTTGGATTTGTCCCTGCCTCTGCGTGTAGGTCCCCTGAGGGCCTCTGTTTTTTGCTCAGACAGGATGGGGTTAAAGGAGCAGCTGATCAGGGGGCTCTGGCTCACTCAGGCCGGGGGGGAGGGAGGGGTACGGATGTGGGGCAAGCCTGCGGCGACAGAGGCCGGCGGGACATTGCACCAGCCTGAGGTACGCAGTGAGTTCTCCTGGGGAAGTTGTCCCTGGATCCCGGGACCCTGTCAGTGGTGGGCTGCACAGGCTCCCAGGGGGGGAGGTGTGGATAGTGACCTGTGCTTGCACACAGGCTTCTTGGTGGCTGTAGCAGCAGCCTTAGTGTCTCATGCCCGTGTCTTGGGTCTGTGCTGATATCCACAGCTCGTGCCCATCTTTGGAGCTCGTTTAGGCGGTGCTCCTAATCCCCTTTCCTTGCGCACCCTAAAACAATGGTCTCTTGCCCCTTAGGCAAGACTTTTTCCAGACCTTTTCCAGGACTCTGGAAAAAGCTGTGGCGCACTAGCCCCCTTCAGGCTGTGTTCATGAAGCCAACCCCAGCCCTCTCCCTGGGGTCTGACCTCCAAAGCCTGAGCCTCAGCTCCCAGCCCCAACACGTCCCAGCAGGTGAGCAGACAAGCCTCTCAGGCTGGTGAGTGCTTGTCGGCACTGATCCTCTGTGCGGGAATCTCTCCGCTTTAGCCTCTGAACCCCTGTTGCTGCGCTGTCCTCCGTGGCTCCGAAGCTCCCTCCCCGCCACCCCCTGCCTCTGCCGGTGAAGGCACTTCCTAGCGTGTGAAAACTTTTCCTCCTTCACAGCTCCCTCCCAGAAGTGCATATCCTGTCCCTATTCTTTTGTCTCTGTTTATTTCTTTTGCCCTACCCGGTGCGTGGGGAGTTTCTTGCCTTTCGGGAAGTCTGAGGTCTTCTGCCGGCGTTCAGTAGGTGTTCTGTAGGAGTTGTTCCACATGTAGATGTATTTTTGATGTATTTGTGGGGAGGAAGGTGATCTCCACATCTTACTCCTCCGCCACCTTGAAGGTCTCCCTGCATTTATTTATTGTGGAATGAGTCAATAGCTGTGCTGAAAGAATGCAATATACATTGATTATACATTACCAGACTATTCACCACAATATTCTCAACTCATAGGAGAGAATAGTCAGGAAAAATTAGACATTTTGATATGAAATATCTCATCATGGCAAAATTTCTTTTCAAAGATAAAAAAATGAGGCTGCAACCGAAGTAAGTTTTCAAGTGGTCCATCTGTTAGCCAAGCAGAGATTTCTGATGGTGAGTTAATTAAATCTTGTTTGTAGCAGCTGAAGAAGAAATGTGTCCAGGGAAAACATTTGTTTAAAACAGTTAGTTGTTTGGCAAAATCGGTTGCTCAAAGAGTTGAGGACATTAGGAGGAACATCAGTAGTTAAAAAAGAAGGCAAATGATGTCAAGCAGGTTCCCTTGGCTCTTGACGAGTTGAAAAATGTTACTGATATTCCTTAATTGTTATTGTTTTTTTCAAAGAATCAATACCAAGTTTGAAGTGATAAAGTATTAGCCCAATGGAGAGTCTGCATGGAACAACTACAGGTGAGAATATTTTCAAATAAGTTATGAAAACACTAATTTAGTACAACCTGAAGGTACTAAAATGTGTTACATCTGATGGTGGTAAAAACACGAGTGAAGCAGGAAAGGTTTGGTTGAACAAATTAACAAAGCTTTTGAAAATAAAAGTTGTTTAAAGCCTTTGGTTGTTCAGCGGTACTTTCCAGAAAATATTTGAACCTGTTATTTGTTTTTCAAACAGTAGTGTTAACAGTGAACTTCATTCACTCTCATGGGCTTAATGGTTTTGAGTTCTGTGAATTTTTGTCAGAAACAGAAGCAGAATATCCTAGCTTGGCCTTCCACATGATGGTTCAATAATTTAGCAGTGGTAGAGTTCTATTGTGATTTTTCTGAGTTCAGGGCTAAGATTGCAATTTTTCTGAAAGCGAAGAACCTCTTTGAATTGTTATTATCAAACACTGAATGGCTTTGGAAATTAGCTTTTGCTGCAACTTAACAAAGTTTATTAATGAATTTAATTCAAAATTACAAGGAAAACAGTGCTTACATGAGTAACTTATAATGAGGCAAAGTCATTTTGATTTTTGTTGTTGAAATCTCAAGTAATGTCAAACTGCTTTATCCACTTCCTATACTGTCCAATGTTAAAACAAGAAATGAGACCTTCATTCCTACAGAGATTTGTAGCAGGTATCTTTTCCAGAAGCATTTTAAGACTATAATGCAAATGCAAGAGAACTTCCATGTTTCAAAATACATTTAACTGTGCAACTGAGGAGCTTCCACCTAACCTTCATTTGGAAGTAATTAATCTGCAATGTAATGACATGCTGAAAGGAAAATACCAAGAAAAGAATCTAACAGAATTCTGTAAATGCCTTTCAAGTGATGAATATACTCAAAATCACATGATTTTGGATTGCTATCAGTATTTGGTAGTACCTATCAGTGTGAAAGACACTTTCAAAGATAAAAATGTGTAAAATCTCATTACAGATTAGCATTAAAAATGTACTATTGCAATTAATTTTTTAAATTTATTTTTTATATTGAGATAGAATTCACATTATAAAATTCATCATTTAAAGTGTATGTTTTAGTAGTTTTTAGTATTTTCACAAGGTTGTACAATTACTATCTGTTCCAGAACATTTACATCAGCACCAAAAGAAACCCCATACCCATCAGCAGTTACTAATTCTGCCTTCCTCTAACTGCTATTTACTTTCTCTCTCTATGGATTTGCTTATTCTGAACATTTAATATAAATTAAATTGTTTATGTGGCCATTTGTCTGGCTTCTTTCCCTTAGCATATGTTTTCAAGGTTCTTCCAGTTGTAGCATATTTCAGGACTTCATTTTATGGCTGAATAACATTCTATTATATGGATATATCACATTTGTTTATCCACTTATTAATTGATAGAAACTTGGGCTATTTCTACTCTCTTTGCTGTTATGAATAATGCTCCTATGAGCATTCATGTACAAAATTTTGTTTGTACACCTATTTTCAATTCTCCTGGGTATATACCTAGTAGTGGAATTGCTGGTTGTCATGGGTTGAATTGTATCCCCCCAAAAGACGTGCTGTAGTTCTAATGTTTGGTGCCTTTGCTATGGTCTTGTTTGGAAATATGATTTTTGCAGATGTATTAAAATTAAGATGAGATCATACTGGGTTAAGGTGGATGCTAATCCTGTGATGGATGGCCTTATAAGAAGAGGGGAATTAGGCCACATGGAGACAGACATACACAGAGGGAAAACAGAAGCAGAAACTGGAGTGATACAGCGACAAGCTGAGGAATGCTAAGGATGCTGGTAACCACCAGAAGCTAGAAGAACCAAGGAAGAATTCTTCCCTAAAATCTTCAGAGGGAGCATGGCCTGAAGTCACAGCCTGATTTTGGATTTATAGCTTCCAGAACTGTGAGAGAATAAATTTCTATTGTTTTACATCATTCCGTTTATGTTAATTTGTTATGGAAGCCCTAGAAAACTAATACTGGATCATATGATAATTCTATGTTTAACTTTTTAAGGAAATGTCAAACTGATTCAACAGCAGCTGTGCCATTTTACAATCTCACCAGCAGGATATGAGGACTCCAGTTTCTCCACATTTTCCCCAACAATTTCTTTTTTTTTTAATTGAAGCCATCCCAGTGGGTGTGAAGTGGTAGCTCATGGTTTTGATTTGCATTTTCCTGATGACCAACTATGTTGAGCATCTTTTCATGTGCTTGTTGGCCACTTGTATATCTTCTTTGGAAAAATATCTATTGAAATTCTTTGCCCATTTTAAATTGGGCTATTTGTCTTTTTATTGTTGAGGTGTAAGTGTTCTTTATATAATCTGGATATTAGATCCTAATCAGATATATAATTAGCAGTATTTTCTCCCATTCTGTGTATTGTCTCTGCACTTTTTTTTTTTTTTTTTTTTTTGCGGTACGCGGGCCTCTCACTGTTGTGGCCTCTCCTGTTGCGGAGCACAGGCTCCGGACGCGCAGGCTCAGTTGCCATGGCTCACGGGCCCAGCCGCTCCGCGGCATGTGGGATCTTCCCGGACTGGGGCACAAACCCGTGTCCCCTGCATCGGCAGGCGGACTCTCAACCACTGCGCCACCAGGGAAGCCCTACTTTTTTTTTTTTTAAATTGAAGTATAGTTGATTTACAATGTTGTGTTAGTTTTCAGGTGTACAGCAAAGTGATTCAGTTATACATGATCTATCTATTTCTTTTTCAGCTTCTTCTCCATTATAGGTAATTACAAGATATTGAATATAGTTCCCTGTGCTATACAGTAGGTCCTTGTTGTTTGTCTATTTTATTTATAGTGGTGTATATCTGTTAATTGCAAATTCCTTATTTAACCCCCCACCCTGCTTTCCCCTTTGATAACCATAAGTTTTTTTTCTATGTTTGTGAGTCTGTTTCTGTTTTGTAAATAAGCTCATTTGTATCATTTTTTTTTAGATCCCACATATAAGTGATATCATCGATATTTGTCTTTCTCTGTCTGACTTACTTCACATAATATGATAGGGTTTACTTCTTGAATCTCACTTCTATTTCATTGATCTATATGTCTATCATTATGCCAAGACTACATTATTGTAGCTTTGTAGTAGAATTTGAAATCAGGAAGTGTGAATCCCCAAACTTTGCTCTTCTTTTTCTAGATTGTCTTGTCTTTTCTGGATCCCTTGTAATTCCATATTAACTTTAGGATAAGCTTTCCATTTCTGTGAAATAAGGCAGTTGGAATTTTAAAAGGGATTTTGTTGCATCTCTGGATCAATTTGGGGGGTATTGCTATCTTAATAATATTAAGTCTTCCAATCAATGAACACAGAATATCTGTATCCACCATTGATATATTTAATTTCTTTCAATGAGACTTTGTAGTTTTCAGTGTACAATTCTTATACTTCTTATGTTAAGTGATACCTAAGTATTTTATTTTTGTTTGATGCTTTTTTTTAGATTAATTTGCTTTATAAATTTCATTTTCAGATTGTTCATTGCCAGGGTATAACTAATTTTTGCATATTGATTCTGTATCTTGCAACCGTGCTGAACTCATTAGTTCCAATAGTTTTTTAGTGGTACCTTAGGATTTTCTGTATACAAGTTAATGCCATTTGCAAATAGAGATAGTTTTACTCCTTCCCTTCCTATCTGATGCCTTTTATTTCTTTTCTTCTGTCTGATTGCTTTGGCTAGAACTTCCAGTACATTTTGAATAGAGGTCTTCTATTGTCTTGTTCTTCATCTTAGGGGAGAAGCTTTCAGTCTTTCACCATTAATTATTATGTTAGCTGTGTATTTTTCACAGATACCCTTGATTAAGTTGAATAAGTTCCCTTCTATTCCTAGTTTGTTGAATGTTTTTATCATGAGAGGTGATAAATTTTGTTAAATGCTCTTTCTTTTTGTACTGTCTTTTAAAAACCTGTATTCTATTATATGGTGTATTATATTGATTGATTTTTGTATATTGAACCAACCCTCATTCCCAGGATAAATCCCTCTTGGTTGTGGTGTCTAATCTACTTCTGTTAAATGTTTTTGTGTATATATTCATAAGAGATAGTGGTCTGTAGTTTTCTTTCTCTTTCCTTATATTTTTGCAATGTTTTTGTCTAATTTTGGTATCAATCAGGGTAATACTGGCCTCATAGAATGAATTAGGAAGTGTACCCTTCTTTTTTGTTTTCTAGAAGAGTTTATAAAGAATTTGTATTAATTCTTCATTAAATGTTTAATAGAATTTACCAGTGAAGCCATTTTATCTGGGTATTCCTTTGTTGGGAAGGTTTTTGATTACTAACTCTATCTCTTTACTTGTTATATAGGTCTATACAGCTTTTGAATTTCTTCTTGAATTAGTTTTGGTAATTTGTGTCTTTTTAGGAAAATTTCTACTTTATTTATCTAATTTGTTAACATACAATTGTTCATTATTCATTGTATTCCCTTATAATCCTTTATATTTGTGTATGGTTAGTAGTAATGTTTCCCCTTTCATTCATGATTTTAGTATTTGAATCTTCTCTCTTTTTTCCTTTGTTAAAGTTCTGTCAATATTGTTTACCTTTTCAAAGAACCAACTTTCCTTTTCAACTCTAGAATCTCTGTTTGATTCCTTTTTATAATTTGTATTTCTTTATTGATAATCCTCTATTTAATGAAACATCATTTTAATACTTTCCTTTATTTCTTTAGGCATGATTTCCTTACTCTTTGAACATTTTCAGAATAACTGATTTAAAGCCTTTTTCTAGTTTGTCCAATGTCTGACTTCCTCAGGGACAGAATATATTGATTACTTTATTCCTGAGTTTGTATAAATCTTTCTTGTTATTTGCCTGTCTTGTAATTTTTTTTGTTGAAACTGGACATTTCAAGTACTATATGTGGCACTCTGGAAATTAGATTCTGTCACATTTTCAGGATTTGATATAGCTGCTACTTGTTGTAGTAGTTTTTTGTTTGTTTCGTGGCTTTTCTGAGACCTAATTTTGTGAAGTTTCTATCTTTTCTTTTGTGTGTGGCCACTGAACTATCCATTGGTTAGCTTAGTGGTCAGCTAATGATTAAACACAGATTCCTTAAATGTCTGGAATCATTAAGTCTCCCAGTATTTTTCAAGAGACGGTGGGTGCTTTTTGAGGCGTGCCTTCAATACTCAGCCAAGAAGTTTACAACTCTACTCTATACTTTGCTTCTTTTCTTAGCATATTTACAGCCCTGGGTATTCATGTGGCCTTCTGTATTCTCAGGAATATGCCAGATCTTTTTTTCAAAGCACATATGGACAACTTAATCAAGCTTTCCTCCAGGTTTTCCTTTTAAACCTTTTTGTTAGTCTATTGTTTGCCCTGACTGTTATCCATTGCCTCAGGCATCTATGATGTTAAACATTTGACAAATACTCCTCAGGGTGAGGCATTTAGTACTGGGTCAGTTCAAGTAAGATTAAACACAGCTGTCCTTTGGTATACGCAGGGATTGGTTCCAGGAGCTGCTGCAGATAGCATAATCCATGGATGCTCAAGTCCCATAGTTGGTCCTCTATATCTGTGAATTCAACCAACTGGGGATTGTAAACCTGTTAGTATATGTATTAAAATATGTCCACGGGGGCTTCCCTGGTGGCACAGTGGTTGAGGATCCACCTGCCAATGCAAGGGACACGGGTTTGAGCCTTGCAGGAAGATCCCACATGCTGCGGAGCAACTAAGCCCATGTGCCACAACTACTGAACCTGTGTGCTGCAACTACTGAAGCCCACGCACCTAGAGCCCATGCTCCGCAACAAGAGAAGCCACTGCAATGAGAAGCTTGCGCACTGCATTGAAGAATAGCCCCTGCTCACCGCAACTAGAGAAAGCCCATGCGCAGTTATGAAGACCCAACTCAGCCAAAAATAAATAAATAAAATAAATTTATATAAATATAAATATATATATATATATATCCACATATAAGTGGACTTGTGCAGTTCAAAGCTGTGTTTGAGGGTCAACTATAAATGCAAGCATTTTGAATGGGGAGCTACCAGACGTCAAATAATAATCCTTTGAGAATGTAATCTGTTCTGCTCCCTCTGGTACTGGGAATGTGAGCTGTGATTTTTCAAGACTGCTGCTGGGCTGGGTATGGGACGTGTGCAAGTTAAGACAAAGCTTAATTTCTTACTGAGATTTAGATTTTTTTTTTGATTAAATGTTTCCTGGATTGCTGCAAGCCTTTGGTTAATTTCTAGAGTTAAGAAAAAGCTTGTTTTGACATTTTTTGCTACTTTTTTTGCTGCTTTTCTGGAGGGGCAAACTTTTGGAGGTCCTTACTCTGCCAGTTTTCCTGATGTTGCTCTGCAATTAATTTTGTTTTTAGGAAACACTAACTTTGACCTCCAATTAAGTGAAATATTATCCTCCTCAAAGAATTCCATTATTCATATTCTTATCAATATTGTGGACCTGTATTACAAATAAGTTGCACTTCGTTATTTAGTTCCACTAAGTTTGTGGAAATATTTTTCTTTCTTATTATGTATGTACCTATAGACTATCCTCATTTTTTCTTCTTGGTCCAAAGCTTAAAATATTTACTCTCTGACCCTTTACAGAAAAATTTTGCTGACCTCTGGTCTAATCCAAGGTACAGAGATTTTCTTCTATGTTTCTTTGAGAATTTTATAGTTTTAGGTTTTAAATTTAGGTCTATGATCCATTTTGAGGTAATTTTTGTATACATTGCAAAGTATGGATCCAAATACATTTTTTCCTATATTGATATGCAATCATTCTATCACAGTTTGTTGTAAAGGCTGCTTTTCTCCACTACTTTGCCTTTGAACATTTGTCAAAAATCAGTTGTCTGTACATGTGTGGGTTTACTTCTGGAATTTTACTCTTTTCCATTAATCTATTTGTCTTGTCTTTATGCCAATACCATGCTGTTTTGATTACTATAGATTTATATTAATTCTTGAAATCAAGGAGTGTAAGTTCTTCAACTTTAGTATCAGTTTTTTCAGAATTGTTTGGCTATTATAGGTCTTTAACATTTTTATACATAATTTAGAATTAGCTTGTCAATTTCTACAAGAAAGTCTTGCTGAGATTTTGATTGGGAAGAATTGACATCTTAACAATATTGGGCTTTTGGAGCTATGAACAAGGCATATCTCTTCATTTATTTAGGTCTTCTTTGATTCTCTCATAAATATATTGTTTCTAATCCCAGGGCCTTGGAATTTAAGGACTGCACCTATGGCAGTGCTAAGTGAGAGCATACGAGCTCTTTTTTTTTTGCGGTATGCAGGCCTCTCGCTGTTGTGGCCTCTCCCATTGTGGAGCACAGGCTCCGGATGCGCAGGCTCAGCGGCCATGGCCCACGGGCCCAGCCGCTCCGTGGCATGTGGGATCTTCCCGGACCGGGACACGAACCCATCTCCCTTGCATCGGCAGGCGGACTCTCAGCCACTGTGCCACCAGGGAAGCCCCACATACGACCTCTTGACTCTTAGGCCTGGTTGCCTGCTTTTTCATTCTAGCTAGCTGTGTGATCTTGGGGAACTCACTGACCCCACTTTGCTTCAGCTTACCATTTATAAAACAGGAAGGGGGACGATAGTACTTATTCATAGCGTTAATATGAGTTAATGTATATAAATTGTTTAGAAGACTTTCTGGCAGAGTACTATGTAAAGGTCAGCTTTCGAATGCTGTGATAAGAAACTCATGAATACATAATTTAACTAATACTCTTACTACCGAGGGATGAGTATGCCTAAAACCTTCTTACTGTATAAGGGTAAGTAAAAATGAAGTACATAGAGCAAGTGGCAATAACTGCAAAAACTTTTTTTGTGCACAGTCTTTAAATTCACAGGGTGGTAATGAGTCTAAGTGACAGTAAAGTCCTTTGAGGCTTGTGAATAAAAACAGTTTTATAATAATAATAGTTTACATTTGTAAAGAGCTTTTAGCCTTTAACTACTTTCATGTGTATTTATTTGAGCACATGATGACTGTGAACAGCTTTTAAACTACAGAAGAGAAACTCTAGATTGCTAGCCAAAAAACATGAGTTAGACTATTTCTTATTTTGATTTTAAAATAAGCACACAAAAATCCTTAACTTTAATGAATGAATGCTTTGTATATAACAATAGACAAACAGACTGTGATTTATAGTATATGTAGCATGATGGTTACGAGTATAAGACTCTGAAGCCTGCCTGACTGGGTTCAAATATCTGCCTCATCACTTTCTAGGTGTATATGTGCAGGCAAGTTACCTAACTGCTTCATGTCTTGGTTTCCTCATCTGAAACTAAGGATGAATAATAGTACTAACTTCATAAGTTTGTATTATGATTAAATGGATTAATAGATGTAAGATATGTTTATATACTCATAGTTACATTCTGTTATTTATTATTAGTATAGTAGTAGCAATCATAGTAGCATTTTGTTGTTATTGCTGTTTATTAATTTTTTAATAATTTTTTTTGCCCAACCCTATCCGCACTGGTTACAGATTTTGCTGTTTCAGTTGTATAGGATCCTATGAAGTTGTCATCTTTGTAAATGAGAAATGGTTGAATATCAGAAATTTCAAAAGGTTCAACCTCATACATAATAGCATCTAACACTGTAGGACAGCTACAGTTGTAGAGAGGGTTGTGTGTGTCTGTGTGTGTGTGTGTGTGTGTGTGTGTGAAAGGTGGGAGAGAGAAAATGGAAAATTGTGAGCATTTTATACTCCTTGGGGAACCCCAGCTGAAAACCTTTATTCTAGTTTGTGGTTTTAGGCATTCAAAATCAAATGCAATTGCCCTAGTGTGCTTTCCTACTTCCAATTAATACAGAAAATAACACTTTTTTCTGATTATAAAAGTGATGCCTGTTACTGATGGAAAACAGAAACAGTTCTCAAAAAGGAAAAGAAAATCATTTATAGTCCTACCTTCTGAGATAATTGCAACTAACCCATTAGTATATATGCATCCAAATTTTTTTCACTATTATAGTAGGGTTTACTTTCTTAAAAATAAAATATGTGGGATCGCACTATATATTTTCATTTTGTATTATTTTTTTATTCAGGTTTAAACTTTTGGGAGAAAATAAATTTTGGTCTCCTGAGTTTCTCAGCTTCATATGTTAGTAATTACATGGCCAAAGGCAAGTTTACTACCTTTCTATGCCTCAGTTTCCACATGTGCAAAATAGGGTAATCATTAAAAGAAATTAAATGATATTGTACATGTAAGGTCTTAGCATACACCTGGCATAGCATACACCTGGTATATTGCTGATATCATTAGATAAAAACTGGGAAATAACTTGGAAATATAAGGTGTAGTAAAGGCTGGTGGTAGATACGTTTTCCATGGATAACAAACAGGGCCAAGGAATTACAAAACATATCCTTTTCTCTAAAAATGAGAGTTTTACCCGAAATGGGAAAGGAATTTGAAAAAGAATAGATACTTGTATATGTATAACTGAATCACTTTGCTGTACACCTGAAACTAACACAACATTGTTAATCAACTATACTCCATTATAAAATAAAAATTTAAAATAGAAATAAATAAATTGGAAACATAAAAAATCAATAAAATGAGAGTTTTTATATAGTAGCTGAACCTAACATGTAATTACCTAGCAAATTATACCGGTATAGAAGCTAAGTCCATTGGTTAGTCAAATAACAGGCATTAGTTTTTTCAGTTTGAGCAACTAGAGAATAGTGACAGAGATACTCCTTTAAAAATGTTTGGTGAAGGAAAAGTATAGGAGCAAAGTCTATTGGGACACCCTTGAAATGGAATTGAAAATGTGACTGGGAGGTCTGTACCAGGTGATCACAGTGGTGAGGGAGGCTGCATGTTGAGAGGAAGGAAGGAGGCGTGTGGATGGGACAGATCTTTCTCAAGATATCAATAGATTCAGAGGCCTTTGTTTCTCTCAAAGGGTGGATACAAGTCTGGTTCTATGCAAGGTTATCTTCTGTACATTCAAATCCCAGGCCAGATATTTGGGTAGAGGAGAGGTGTTTGTGATAGAAAGGTAGAGGGTTAATAGATATCCACCCTAGAAACCAGTTGGTCTTAAAAAACATGAAGAATTTCTAAGGGAATAATAATGACCAATATTTACTGAGTGCTTCCTTTGTATAATGCACCATTCTAACTCATTAGAATATGCTTAAGAAGTATTAATTTATTTAATCTTCACTTCAATCCTATGAGATAGCTATTATTGTTGTCCTTATTTTCAGAAGAAACTAAAGCACATATAGGTTAATTCACTTGCCCAAAAACACACAGAAATTTTAAAAGCTTCAGTAGAAACCATGTAGTTTGGCTCCTTAACACATTCCTTCTATTTTCAGGGTCACCTCATAGTGCAAGATATCTGCTGGAGCTCCAGCCATCTCATGTATTTCAAGAGAGCAGTAAGAGGAAAGGGAGAAAGACACTAAGAGCATACCCCCTCCCTTTTAATGACTCTTCTCACAAGTCTCATACAAGACTTCCACTTGTATTTATTTGGCTTGGAAGCTAGTCAATATGGCCACACCTAGCTTCAAGGTAAGGATTTTTCATTTAGTTCTGTTTTTTACATCTGGGCAGAAATAGGCTCGGTTAATAATGGCTTACTATTACTGAGGAAAAAGAGAAGGGCTGGGCAACTAGTAGAGTCTGTAATACCCATCATCCTCAAACCGTATTGAAACATATCTTCCCTATACCCTCCTTTAGAGGACCCCTGAAACTCTTGAAAGGCAGTGTGCAC
Source organism: Monodon monoceros (assembly GCF_005190385.1). Lineage (NCBI taxonomy): Eukaryota > Metazoa > Chordata > Mammalia > Artiodactyla > Monodontidae > Monodon > Monodon monoceros. The sequence continues at coordinate 61,090,760 of NW_021703770.1, read as the reverse complement.
AATGGTTAGGAGTGTGGCTCTGGAGCCAAACTACAACAGTGGCATCAGACTGGTGTTTTTCTTCTTGTCTCATTCCTTCCAATCCATTTCCACATACCAATGAGGAGAGCAAGTGGTCTTTTAAAAAAATGTAAATAGATTTATGTTAGTCTTCAGTTTAAAATACTTGACCGATTTCCCATTGGGTTTATAAATAAAATCAAAACTTTGTGTTGTGGATTATGAGGTCTAACATGTTCTACTTACCTTTCTAATCTCAATGTTCTTCTCTTTGCTTATTATACTCCATCCACAGTGGTCTCCTCTCAGGTCTTTAGATACCATTCTGTTTTATGCTTCAGCACTTTTATTCAGGTCATCTGCTTGGAATGTTTTTAATGTAATTTTTACATGATTATCTCTTTTTCAGCTTAAATCCTCAGAAAGTCCTTCCATGGTCAACCTAAAAATCATTCCCCATCCAGGCACTGTTACTTCTTGTTACAGTGCCTTATTTATTTATTTATCTTTTGGAGCACTTTTCTTACCTTATAATTACATTCTTTTAATTTAACAATGTACCTGTTTATTGACTATCTCTTACCTAGACCATAACCTTCATGAGTGTAGAGATTATGACTTTTATTTATTGTGATAAACCAACACAAACTATGACTGTTTACCACAGTATAATTAGTGTCTGGCACTGTTTGTTAAATGAATGAATGAATCTATCTGAAGATCCTCAGAGATTCTGGAGAAATCTATGAAATCTGGGGGCAAATGGCCATATGTATTGGTAGCATTAGACAACATTTGTGCTGCGTTGTGCAGAATACATTTGATGGTCTGGGACTTCTGTGTGCACTAAATTGCTATAGGGAAATGTAAATGGGGCTTGAGTGGTCTTAGAGACTGTGCCATTTTGACATACCTCTGCTAAGTCATTAAGAGAGAATTGGGTTACACACTGGTGTATTGACAGTGTGGTTGCAGTTTGGCAAGGCCAAGTCCATGGCCGGCCATCTGTGTCTTAGGTCCTTCTTTAGCTCTGGAATGGTGAGACAAAAACACTCCTGTCTTTCTGAAGCTGATGAATAACAGACTTCTTCCCTGGCATGGGGCCGAATGGTAATGTGCCTCTAAGGACTGCACTGAGTAAACCTTTAGAGCAAGGTACAGTCAAAACTGATTAAAATCACACTATTTCATAACACTGCTCACAGGCAAAGACATACACCAGGAAGCTGTGAAGAAAGAGAGCTGACTGCCCAATCAACAGCAGCCTGGATCTGTTCTCTCACCACTTGAGCAGTTTGTTTAGCACTGCATGGAAACAGATTTCCTGGTTTGTCTATTACACCTCCAGCTTCCCTCCCTGTCTGACTTATTGATAAGATGCCTGTAGATGTCTAAGAGTTTTCTACCTTGAGATTGAAAGTTGAGATAACACTCTTGTTTCTCTGTTGCTTCCTTGAAAGAAAATATTTAGTGATATCTTAGGAAAATTGAGAAAAAGAATCATGCCTCTTAGAAGTCTTCAGTATGTTACTAATATATAAAAAGTTGCCATTCTTTCTTTGATAAACTGGACTATGTTTCCAGGAAGCCATCCACTGGTTTTCTAGTATTCAGTCTTTTTCTGAGTGGTGATGAAAAGAGTGTTGTTCCTGGAATTTAAAGAAGGGTTCAAATTATGACTCTGGCACTTAACAATTTGAGGACTTTAGGAAAGTCTCTTAACATCTCTGAGCCTTAATTTCCTTTAGGTAAAATAGAAATAACAGCTGCTCTACCTAGCTCATAGAGTTGTTTTGAGAATCAAAATAATGGATGCGAAGGTACTTTGTATCCTGTAAAGCTCTTTGCAAATGTAAAGTACCATTGTCCTTGCCAAGGCTTTTTTTCTCTCCGTTCATTAAAGAGAATGTTGACATTCTCCAACCATTAGTTAATCATTCCTCTAGGGCCCCACTTTTTTGCAGACAGAACAGGTGTCAGGCTCTAAGATGAGATTTGGAGGAAAGTAGAGAAGAAACCCCAGAGTCTTTTAAGTGACCTTCCAGCCTTCAAAGAAAGGAAGGCTGGTTCGTATAAAACCCTTTTCCTTGTCATGTCTCTTCTACCGAGGCCCCTAAGGAAATACAAATTCCAATAGAAACCATACACTTGGAAGAATATCGTTAGTATGTATTTATTAAAGGGGAATTATAAATGCATTAATTTAATTGACTTAACCCATGACTTCATTGTAAAGGAAAACATATATCAACCTGATTAAAAATCAGTTTAATTCACCGTATTGTGTAACATTTTAATGTTTTTTTCCCCCAAGCAACAGTATGTTGATTAAAAGCAATCTTATTTTCCTTCTCTAAATTTCATCAGGACAGTTTTAATGGTTTAATTATAAGTCTTGTCCCTTTATCATAACTGTCATAGAAGATCTTGTCAAAATTATTTCATATAGTTTGGGAAGAACAGGAATACTTGTGGCCATGAGTAATACAAGTAGGAGATGAAGGACTCTTTTCTTTATATTTGAATCTGCTAGTTTTCCCCAAGCTATTACACTATTTAAATTTGCCTCAAAAGTTAGGAATATAGTTTAGTGATTATATTTTTATAATAATTAATTTAGTAATAAATAATATAATAATTTATATTAAGAAAAGAAAAGAGGAATAGATTAAAATTCTGGCAGCACGAATATAGGTTAGATAATCGCTTTAACTTAAGGACCGCCCAGGACAGTGAAATGAGCACTTTCAGTACTTAGTGGTTGGTTCTGTGTAGGAAGTTTAGCTTTAGCAGCAAACATGACTTGTTTCCATTCATCCCTGCTCCCCACCCCAGACTTAAGATTTTACCTACTCTTAAAATGCAAACAGAGTAGACCCCCCATCCACCCCACAGTCCCAAAACACACACACACACACACACACACACTCCCACACACACGCACCCCCCCCAACACACACATTGAGAGGGCCAAGTTCCTGAAAATCTCTTTGACAGGAAAATTCACACTTAAAGAACATAAGACATTACCAGATAAATTGAATTAGAAAGATTGAAGTTTTTAGTAGATGAAATAAAGAGAACACTCAGCGTTTCAACCCTTTGATATGAATAATGGATACTTTACAATTAATTCCATCAGTCACTGCTTGCTGCTGGAACATTTTCAGGATCTCTATCTGCTAGAGTTTCAACGAGAGGTAAAAGAATATTCAATTTGCCTTATAGGAGATAACACATATACTAAAGGGCTGTTTCTTTTGTGTCTGATGCCCTGTCTGGATCCAGAATTGTTGACTCCAGTTTCCCAGACAGTGGTCCCAGAAATGCAGCATAACATAGAGACTTGACATTTATCAAGCTTTGGGTAACCTTTGTCTTACATATTTGACCTAACTAAATAGATATTTCCTAAATTATGGATCAAATTAAAGATTCTATACCTTGGCTCTAATCACTGCAATTTGCATGAAAACACACCACCAGCTCTTATGTGTAACTCAAATTCCTCCCTCCTTACAGAAGTAGAGTGCAGTTTCAAAGCTCAAGGGTACTTTTCCTCAGCTGCCTTTATCTCTGGAGAGGGGTCAGTGCAAAAAGTTCTATACCTGCTCTGCCATCCACTCAATCTTTTCTATTCCTAATCACTGGTTCCTTCTTTTTCTACTTATCACTGATGGGAATGATTTATAATCTAAGTATTCGGGAAATCCAATTCTAAAAAATGGTTGCTAATAAAAAGTATACAGGAGACTAGAATTTCTTGTAAGAGAATATTGCTGCTGGGAAAAGATTCTTGTGCTTGGGTGAAGATATTTTTATTTAGTATTTTAAAATATTTTCGTAGCTCAGTGAGGTAGGTTTATGAGATTGTCCCTTGAAAGAAGTTTTGGACGGCGATGGGGAGAAAGGTTGAGTCCTTGGCCAAGTGGACAGGGATTTATATGAAGGACTTGGGGTGATGCTGAAGGAAGGGCACTAGCAATGCTGAAAATCAACTTTACCCATCTCACTACTTTGCCTAAAATAGAAATAAAGTCTCCATTCTCCAAGAACTTGAAATCCAGTTTCTATAGCAAGAATTTCTTGCCGTGGAGTTGTGAATTACTAGAATATATTATCAAAATAATTTGTAGTCGTTTGAAAATTTTTTTAATGAAAAAAGTTAGAGCACAATATTTTTAGAGGTAGATTGGATTAAATATAATACTGCAGAGAATACTGGAAAAAATGAGCTTATATACACTATGACTCTGAGATAGTGACTAAAGAAATACAAAAGATCATTTTCATTTAGGGAAAAAGAGACCATTTTCAGTCATGGTGTATTTTAGAGAAGGAATATCTGAATACTTGGTTAATTTTATCCCCTATTTTTTTCCTGTTTCAAATGTCAGCATGGTGTCTGGCACATAGCAAGTACACAACACTTATATGTTGTTTTTAGCACAACTATAAGGACAAGATTATTGTTTTCAGTCTAGAATCTGGAGAAGTTAAGGCCTATGCCTGCTTTTCTCTTTTTTTCATTAGGTTTTATAGCTCTGTCCTTTATCTAGGGCTAACCCTTCTTATTTGGCTCTCTGTTTCCTAGCTTAATAATTTTATTCTCAAGTTTTTTCATTAGCATTGTATTAGTTTGTTAAGGCTGCTGTAACAAAATACCACAAACTGAGTGGTTTAAACAACAGAAATTTATTTTCTCACAGCTCTGGAGGCTAAAAATCCACGATTCAGGTGTCAGCATATTTGGTTTCTTCTGAAGCTTGTCTCCTTGCCTTGCAGATGGCCGCCTTCTGGCTGTGTCCTCACATGGTCCTCCCTTGGTGTGCATGTATGTTGTTTGTATGCTAATCTTTCCTTCTTATAAGGACACCAGTCATATTGGATTAGTGCCCACTCCTATGATCTCATTTTACCTTAGCTACCTCTTTAAAGGCCCAATGCAGTTTGGGGTATGGGGGATGAGGACTTTAACATATGAATTTTGGGAGGACACAATTTGGTCCATAACAACCACCTTGAGCAATGCCTTTTATCGCTTCAGGAGTTCAGATAGACGCCCCCCCGACCCCAAATCGGCCTGTGTAAAAGACCAAGATGAGGACTATGTAGATTTGAAAATCTTCTGTTAAGATGATCATATCCTCTTGCCAACTACATACCAAGAACCAGAAGAAATTGAGCACCAAGTCTAAATAAAGTTATATATTCTCATTCTCTCTCTCATTCTATATAGTAGCCATGGGCAGACATTTATACCTTAGAATATTAGGAAGGACAAAAAATGGTGTCTGGTGAATATCTATGATTACATGAAGAAAGCTATTTTATAGTCTTGAATTGTGGTTTGTGGTCTTAGATTTTGCTGGGCTTGATTTAAATGAAAGAAGCACTTCTTGGGAGACGTAACTCTCAGGTACAAGGACTCATTAGGGCAACAGATACTAACTAGTATTAATAGAGATGTTAATCATAATTACTGAGGTCCTGCAAGATATCACTGCTTTCTCAACCCTCAAAGGAAGATTAAAATGTTCAATATGCATGGTTTCAGTGGCAAGAGGATTTAATTTTGAGTTGAATCAAGTTCCACATTCATCATGATTCTCTGAGTTCTTTTTGTGGCTCTCTGAAACATGGAGTTCTGATCTTTGAAGTTTTTCTAAGTTCTCTTTCCTCTGTTTGGTGAATGATAAATTGTTACTCTATAGCTCTTCCCGTGTACCCCTCCCACTTTGACCCACTCCATTACTGATCATAACCTCAGGCTTTTTCCTGCTGGAGTTCTCAGCTGGACTTGGTCGGCTATCTTATCCTTACCTCATTGAGTGGCCTGCTCAGATACCTTGAAAATTTGTTAGCTGGCATTCTTCTCTGAGTCCCTTGCCTGGGAGATTTATTTCTTCCTTTTATGCCTTCCCTCAAAGTTTTCCTGGAATAGAATGTTTTAAATTCATATAAGTCTCTCACAGAATCCTGACAAGATATCTTACCTTGAAAAAATTATCTTCAGATTCTAGTAAAATGGACATTTCCTTGAAGACTGACTTACTGGTTCTGTCTTCAGCTTCTGAAAATACCAAGTTTCTATAGTTCTTTCATGGGACCACCCTGAAGAGCTTCTTTTGTTGAAGATTCAGTCACTTCTGTGTCTCCCAAAGAAATTGCACAGCCATGTCTGTGAATGTCATTGCTGTCCTCTAGAATTTTAATAGATAAGCCATGGGGAAATCTACTAGACACCTGGAAAGTTAAGGATCCTTTGAAAATTGATCATTCATTTGTGGGATCTATGGACATGCTCTATTAACTATCCACTTCCTTCCTCTTTCCTCCTCTCCTGCAATGACCATGCTAGAAAATGGAATTTGCTGCAAAAAGATTTAAAAATGAATTATACTTCCTTCAGAAAGGTCCAGTTTGTTCTTTTGGAGATATATATACATATATATATATATAATTTAACTTGTAATTGACTTTTAAATTAGAGGATGTAGTAGAATAAATAATTCATCAGGAAAAAATTGACCTCAGAATGGTAGATAAATGTATGTTGATAAAAGTGAGTTTCTATTACAGCTTGTTTTGGTCTTTGTTTTCTAAGGGAAGACTATTAGCTGTGTGTTGGGCTCAGGCATTTGTATAATAAATGCTCAGATGTTAAATTTTATTCTCATTTCCCAAGTTTTGACTGGGTCTTGAGTCAAAACTGAGTGTGGACTGCAGAAATGAGACGAAATTTGGACTCATCAGTTTTGTGTTGTATCAGAGCTTTGTAAAATGTCTCTTTGTCTTCTAGTATTAGCAGAATCAAACACTGACTTCTTTTGGTTTGTTTACTATTTTTTTTTTCGTCGTTGAGCATTCTTCATCCAACAACATAATTAGATAACAAAAATTTTGCCTTTTTTTTTTTTTTTTTTGGTTAGAAGATATCAGTTTAGCCTAATTTAAGTCAGACAAAATGGCTTAAATGGTTCTTATATTTAAATTATGAGAAATTTAGAGGCATGGAAACTTGCTTTCTTCTACCCATATAAAGTCTTTTATATTGGTTTATGTTATTTCCTTTAAGAATTATGATAGCTCAGGCTGGTTGATTTTGCAGGCTTTCTATTGCCCATACATATAGAGAAGATCTTTTTCTGTTATAGCTAATTTGATAAACTCTTCAGGTAACGTTGCTGTTCTAGTCTCAAATATTTTATAAGTAGAAATGGAACTTAGCTGTTTAATATGTTGATATAAGTAAAGGATTATTAACTTCTTTTAAAATAAAAGTGCTCATGTTGTAACATTAAAATGAATAAGTTTGTAGTGATACATTTGTATCCTATTCTAAGTGTAGTTTAAGAAGAAAAATAATTCCTTGAAGCTTTTTTTTGAGACCATTAAAAAAAAAGAGGTTAACAAGTAAAACACAATGCAGTCTACAGGCTCATAATATGTAGCTTCTCTAATGATCCCTCAACTTTTAAAATTTGTTGGACATAAAAGCGGTGCTAATCTGATTAGTAACTGTGATTGAGTAAATCTACTGTAAAAATGGACCGTGTTCTGGTTTTTAACATGATACCATGAAAGTCATTTGAGAACTGCCTCTGTGGAACATAAAAGTCTCTTTGATGGAAAATTTATTCCATGATTAAAAACTATATTTATACATACATATACACATAAATACATATATGTGTGTATATATATGATTTGTGTTGTTTGTGCGCATAAATAGTTATAAAATTTAGTTCTTAGAAACTGATAGGCAGAAAAGAAAAATAGTATGACACAAACAAACATCAGTCAAGTCTGGATGTGAATGAGGTTACCAAAAATTAAGACCCAAGATTATCCAGATTATCCAGTACTCTTTTTAACTTCCATCCTGCCCTTCTCCAGACGTATGTAGGGAGAAGAGAACTAATATCTGAGAGACAGTTGTGCGTAGGCATTTTACATATGGTAACTCATTTAATTAGAAGAGTAAGAAGGACATTTGGAGCTCCTGTGATGTTGAAAAAAATCTGTTAGCTATATTGTGAGACATTGGAAATATTCCTCAGGCCATCTATCTAGTTTGTAGCATATTTTCACATGTCGCTTTAGCAGTCACGGATACTTCTTTTAAAGCAAAGAAGTTCATTCCTTGGCCTCCACATACACTACAATTAGACCTTTTGCAAATGCCAAAAATCTCCGACAGTTTAAGCAAAGTCCACAGAAATGTCAGCACTGCTTATTAATGTATTTATTGGAAAAAAAGGAGTTCATTTTCAAATTGTTAATATGTATGAATATATACCAAGAGAGGAAGGTTTTAAGGAAGTAAAATAAAATTGCTTAATTCATAGTTAATCTGGAATTTAAACTGAACCTTCCATTTTTATCACAGTAGATTATCTATTAAAATGTCAAATTCTGTGATCCCATTTTAATATTTTTTATAAATCCAGTGAATACCTTATTTATAAATAGAATCACTTTATACTTTTATAAGGCTTTTTGCACAGGAATTTTGTTATTAACAATGTTACAAAGCATGAGTGCAGACATCATGAAAGACACTTTATAATATGTGAGATGGGAGCAATTGGCTGAACAAAGTTAGGGTTTTGTTTCAACTTGGCCATTTGGCATTTTTCCTTAGTTGTGTGGCAATTTTTGAAAGAATTGATCAAGTTTGCTCCTATTTTAAGGATTGCAAACAGCACACTTTGTTTTGTGCTGGAGTCTTCCATCTTCAAAGAAGATGAAGATTAATGAAAAGTTTTCTGAGAATAAAAAAGTAAATTCCAAGAAGATTTGCATTTTTAGATGCATTTTACTGTGAAATCAGCAATTTCTATATCCCTTAGTTCACAGTTATACGAACACATGAATTGTCTCCCTTCTGTAGCTTATGTATATATAAGGAAGAATGGAGTAGTGGGGACACTGTATGGAGATTGGGACAAGAGCTTTCAGTTTGGGTGGGGCCTTTGGGTTGACTACCTAAACATTTGATTTAATGTGTAGGGAGGACTGGTGGCCGCTGGGGATAGTGGTTAGGAGAATAGAGTATATAACAACCATCATGGTTAAATTATCCTTAATTATATTACCCATTGGGTCACTAAAGAGTCCTGAGCGTGAAGTCCAAGTTCCTATTCCAAGATTTTTACATGCATTAATTTTTCCATCTCTACCTGTTACTTCCCCGAGGAAGGATAATTTTCAGTTATCACCTTTTAGAAGAAATAAACTGTTTTCACTGCCAATGAAATTCAATCTGTTTCTAACCAAGAAGGAGAAATTCTCCTATTGAAGACCACCGTAACTTTTACCAACAAAATAAATGGCACATATGATATTTCTTTGGCATTTATTGTCACAAATTCTTGAGTTGTGGTTTGGCTTTTAAATAAAAAGAGAGGAATTTATTGTCCAAGTGTGAACTAAATCCTAGCTCTTCTACTTACCAAATGTGTGACGTTTCATAAATTACTTAATCTTACTCTTCCTCAATATCTTATTTGGGATAAGAAAATAATAGGGCTTCTGTATAGATTAAACAAGAAAATACAAGTAAGTCACTTCAAACAATGAGAACTAGTTAAGTGCTGGCTACAACTACTATTGTTGTTGTTGTTTGTTATTGCATACTTTAATTTCCAGGAATTTCTGGGGGTCCTTAGGACTGATCTCTGGGTTAGGAAGTAGAATTTTTGGACCAAGGAGTTTATTTCTAAGCCTCTTCATAGGTATTACTGAACTGCTTTTCTAAAAAGATTCTACTAATTTATGTTCCCAACGTACCTGTGCAAGTTTCCATTTCACCTGTACCAACACACCATTATATGTAATTTTGAATCTTTGCTAAGTAATGCTCAAACATGATACCACATTATGGCTTTAATTTTCATTTCCTTGATGATTAAATAGGTTGAATTTAAAATGAGTTTATTTATTTGTAAAAGGTCGTTGTTCTGTTTTTCTTTGCAGTCTGATTGTTTTGCTCATCTATTTTTATGAGGCCTTTGTTTAAGGATATTAGCCCTGTGTCATATTTGTTGTAAATATTTCTTCCTTTTAATTTTATATTTCATGTATATGGAAATTTTGTGCTTATATTGTGAAATCTGTTGATCTTTTTCGTTTGTGATTTCTTCCACTGAAAATCTACCATTCTTAAGATTTATGAAACCTGCTGGTTCAGACTAAGTCCTGATTAGAGTAGTATAGAGAATTGTTTGCTCATCAGTTTCAAGGACTTGGAGTCATTTATTTCTGTGAGCTTAGGAAGTCACTTACTCTTACTGTAATTAAAACTTATCATCAGTCATCATAGCAAACATTTCCTACTAAATATAAATTTATATTTATATAAACCAATTAGATACCCAGTTTATGTTGATATAGCACATTATAGTTTACAAAACACTTCTAACATGCATTTTGTAATTTTATTTCACTCTTCATGACAACTTTATGAAATAGAATAAGATGGGTATTATTACATTATTATATTTCCATATCTCAGAAATGGTTGGCTCTTCTAAGGTTATGCAACTAATAAATGGCAGAGTTTGGACTTGAATAATCTACCGAGTAACTTTTTAAGGACTTAACTTCTTTGGATTTTAAAATTCCAAATTTTTACTGTTCCAGATACCTTGCTAGAGAAGAGGAAAGGAAACATTTGTTGAGCTAATATTTATGTTTAAAATATTTACATTTGAGCCTCTACCTTGATTAAAGTAACCTTTAATTTGTTTTAATATTCCCTTTGGCAGGAACTATATAATTTCCTATTAGTAAAGACTTCTTTTCATTAATCTCATTTCCATGTTAGAAACTGTCATTTTTTTCTTTTAAATCATCTTTCGGTAAGGCTCTGCATTTTTTCTTCTGTAGAAATTAGTGCTCATTTTTGCCAAATTAATCAGACTTCTTTTCCTTTCTTTCCAAAGATGAAGCTGATTTTTGGCTCTTATAAATGTTTAGTCACAGGATGCTTTACATAATCATTATCTCCTTTAATTTTCAAAATAGTATATAAGGTTGATATTATGATTAAGTTTTCCACTTTACCGGTAATGAGCAAACTTAGACAGATTACCTAACTTGCCCAAGGCCTCACCCCTAGGAAATATCCATGCTTGAAACCCAGGTATTTCCCTGCTGCATCCTACCACCTCCCTGGCAGGGATGACTGAAATTCTTTTCACCTGTTATGATCCTAGAAGCAGTTTTTCTTATGTGAATGAGCAGCTGTAAATGCACTTCTTGGTTCCCATCCCATAAACCTAATTCCATCTCAGGGTCATTCTGCACAGCTTGACTTACACATAAAAGTTAACTTTTAAGAGGTTTACTTTAGCTTGATAGCCATCTATTCACTGATCTAGAAAGCAGGTATCCTGAGTGCAATTTCCTTTCTATAAATGAATACATTGCCCCACTCTTCTGTGAGCTCATTCTTATAGAGTATCACATTTGCATTATTGTTCCAGACTAGATGAGGGCATACAGACCTACAGTTCTCAAACCCTCTTGGTCTTCAAATTTCCACAAACAACTGGGCCTGGACATTCCTGGGACCCGGACATTGAATTTTTTTCTCTTTTGGAGAAAAGTAAAAGAAAAGAGAAATGGAAAGTACTTGGCAAAAACAGCCACAAATTGATCTTGGAGTGGAAGAAAAGATTTATAGAAAAAGATGAAAAGGGCTGAATTCCCACAACACGGACAAAAGATGATTGAGGGGGGAAGTCTTTACTTACATGGTTGACATTAAAAAGGAATTCTGCTGAGGAAGTTTAGTTGTAGCAGCGTGTTTAATGTGAAACATACATATTTATATATATATATAAACTTGGAATGCTGTGTAATCACTGGATTATTCATATTAATATTACTAGCTAACCCCTATACAGTGTTCCTGTGTGCTAGACAGTTAACTTATTTAATCCTCAAAATCATCTTGTGAGTAAGGTATACTTTTATCTCTGTTTTATAAATGAGATTTAGAGAGGTTAATAACTTGCTCAAGGTCACAGAACTGGCAAGTTGTAGAACTGCTGAACAAACCCTTAGTAGCACTTACCATGCTCTGTAATTATTTATGTGCTTACTCTTCATCTCCTCCACTAGAATGTAAGCCCCATGAGGGGAATCCAATGTTTATCTTTTCACTGCTTCTCAAAGTGCAATCTAAATATAAGAAAAAAATCATATAATACTTAAGACATACAAACGATTTAAAGAATAATGCAATGGGTATCCGTAGACTCACCACCAGATTAAAAATATGGCATATCACCAAATTACAGTTGAAACTCTCTGCATAGTTCCCCCAAATGAGCTCACTTCCCCAAAGTAATCATGTATTTCTGTCTTTTTAAAAATTATATACTTATGTATTTCTAAGCAATATATAATATCATTTTGCATTAAAAATTTTGAACTTTTATAAAAATGTTCATATGTATATATTGTTCTGCAACTCACTGTTATGTTTGTGAGATTCAACTAGGTTGATATATGACACTTTAGTTCATTCATTTTCATTGTTACATTGTATTCTATTATAATAACTATAACTCTGTTTATCATTTCTCTGCTGGTGGACATTTAGGTTACTTCCATTTATTTTAATGTAGTCCAAATTCATATTAGCTTTTGAATAACCAACTCATAATGTTAATTTTTATATGTGCTGTCGCTAATCTATGATTTTCCTATCTTGTTTCAGTTTATTTTCTGAAAAATTTTAATGCAAGGCCTTGTATTTTGCCCCATTATATTTTACATTTAAATTTTTGAGGTAAATTTTTCACTTAAAAATCGATCTTGTTAGCTTCACATAATTTTTCGGCTTGTTAATTTTGGGGGGATTGTGGTTTGATCACCTAGTTATTTTAACTCTCCTTCCATCTGAACGTTATTCACAAATTTGATAAGAAATCCTTCTATATATTCATTCAAGCCATTGATAAGAATTATGTTGAGTAGGATAGGAACTGTTACAAAATGAAGCAGAGTCTATAATTTACCATGCTATTGTCTGGATTTAGCACAGACCAAAGCAAAGCAAAACTGGTGAATTTATTGTTTAGGACTCAATTTGAGGAAGTAAAACATATGCTACTTTAAACTACCACAGATTCAAGAAAGATCCTGAGACAATACTGTGCTCTGGATTCTCTCCCAAGTATGATCGTTGAGTTGGATTAATTGATCAGATGAATGAGTGAGAATACAGGGAAATGGAGTTAAACAAAGTCATGCTGTTGCTTTTCACCTAAGAGCTAATCCTAATATGATCACATCATTTTGTTTCTTCTTTTTTAACTGTTTCTGCGGTTTGAATTTAAGGCTCTTACAGCTGTCAACCACGAGGAGGAGCTATGGTCTAATAAGGAAGACACTTGCTTCTTCAGGTTGGGAGGGGCAGCTCAAAAGATGATTTTTCAGAAAAGAGGCCATAGCTTGGAAAATTATCTTTATCAAAAATGACGTTTATATAAGAAAATCTAAATGTGTAATCTAGTCTTTATTTTCAAAAGGAAAAGAAACAAGACAATTATATATGATTAAAATAAAGCCCCTTCCACTAAGAAATAAGTGTTTTCTTTTCTTTTTCAATTGGTTAGATATATGGGACAGATCAATTGGCTCATTCTTTGATTCTTCACCCAGAACCGTAGGCTTTAGAGTGGACAGGGATCTCAGCGTCACCTGGTTCAATTCTTTGCTTTCAGGCATTCAGGTACTAAGGTTTTAAGAAATATAGTATGGGCTTTATAATCGTTTATTGAATGAATGAATGACCATTCATTAATGTAGGCCAGGTAGGTTAATTAAGTTGACCATGGGCAAACAAGTAGTAGTCAGCCAACGGGATAAGGATTTAGGAAGAGGAGAGATATCACACCAAATCCCAGGTTTCGAATTCCTTGGATTATACTTCATATTCAAAATCATGCTATCCCTTCTGCATCCCCTGCTTAAGTATAGTCTAAATGTAAGTTAACAAGCTATTTTTAGCCATGTTCAAAGATGCAGTAGTCTGCCTTGGGATATAGTGATCTTCCAGCCACTGTGCATAAACAAATGGAGGCTGGCACAATCTACTTGTTTTGGGAGCTTGTAGAGGAGATTCTTGCATTAGATGTAACTTTAGAATAGCTGACCTCAAAGATTCTTTTCACTTCTAATATTTTATTTTATTTTATTCTATTTTATCCATTAATTTAAAGAAAACATTTTATTATGGATAATTTAAACATACAGAAAAGTAGAAAGAATTTTACAGTGAATACCCATGTACTTACCACGCAGATTCTACTATTAACATTTTGGTACAGTTGTCCTGTATCTATTCATTTCTTTATCCATCTTATTTTTTGGTACATTTCAAAGTAAATTGTCGACATCAGTATACTTCTCCTTCACCACTTCAGCATGTATAATTTATAAGTAGAGCTCAATATTTGTTTCATGTTTTTAGGTAAAATTTTCACCAAAAAAGGCAGAAATCTTAATTGAACATTTGCTGAATTTTGATAAGTGAATACACCAGTGTAACCTAAACTCCCCTCAGATATAGAGCATTACTGTCACTCTAGAAGTTTCTGTCCTGTCCCTTCCCAGTGAATCCCTGTTCCTCACCAAGAGGTAACCACTGTTCCTTTTTTTTTAAGATTAGTTTTCCTGTGGTAGAACTTCATATAAATGGAAGTACACTATGTACTTCTTTGTGACTGGTGTCTTTTACTCAGCATACTATTTTGAGATTCATCAGTCTTGTTGCCTGTATCAGTAGTTTTTTCCTTTTATTTCTGACCAGTATTCCATTGTATACATACACTACAGGTGTTTTTTTTTTTAAATGCATTCTCCTATTGATGGATACTTGGTTTTTTCCAGCCCTTAGTTATTACAAATAAAGTTGCTATAAACTTTTTTTGTACCAGTATTTTTTATTCAGGAAACAAGCACTTACTGAATACCTTGTATCAGTCATTCTGTTAAATGTATTCCCATCATTTTTTCATTTCATAGCCTCATGACAACCTGCCAGATAGTTATGATTATCCCTACATTACAAATGAGAACACTGACGTTCAGGGACTTTAAGTAATTGGTTCAAATTCGTACATTCAGTGAACAAAACCAAACAACCCAGGAGTCAAAAGCAGTCACATCTTTCCTTGAAGCCCATGTGACCGCAAAGATATGGTGTTCCCTCTCTGATATTAATTTGTCCAGGTCACATAGTTAGAAGTAGAGTGAAGTTTCTGACTCTAAGTTTGGCTGTTCTTTCTGCTACATCCTGCTGCTGCCGCTGTGTGGTTTTAGTTTGTCTCTTCATTATGTCCTCTGCAAAGGTAGAGAAAACAGCTGAAGGGTTTGCTCTTTATGAGACATTTTCAAATCCATGTGATTAGGCGACCTTGTATACTCCTTGCTGCTAGACTAAATACTGTGACAGCAAATCCTTTAACCTTCACCTTATAGATCGTATTTTCAGCCTCTAATATTTTTGCGATAAAATAAAACATATGACATAAAATTTACCAGCTTAACCATTTTAAGTGTACAGTTCAGTAATATTAAGTATATTCACATTGTTGTGAAAAAGATCTCCAGAACTTTTTCATCTTGCAAAACTGAAAGTCTATACCCATTAAATTCTAATTCCCCCTGCCCCCAAGCTCTTGGCCACCACCTTTCTACTTTCTGTTTCTATGAATTTGACTATACATTTGAAACCTCATATAAGTGGAATCATACAGTATTTGCATTGTTATAACTGGCTTATTTCACTTACCATAATGCCCTTAAGGTTTATCCACGTTGTAGCATGTGTCAGGAGTTCCTTCCTTTTAAAGGCTGCTTATTATTTAATTTTTCCCCCTCCTGCTACTGTACATTAAAGAAAAAAGCACAACCTGGTATATTCTGAAAGGCTATTTCCCGATATAGAGGTACTGCAATATTCTCAAAGAGAAGAGTGTTGCTCTGAAGAATGAAATGTGGGTGAAAAAATATGACCTAATTCCATATTCATTAAATCCTATGACTTGAAGATACACTGGGCAGATAGAGAAATTTCATAGTCTAAAACCCATATTCTATGTCCTGAAGGACTAAATTTTACCTGCACAGCTCTACCTACAATATAAAGAAGTATGCTTCCAAGGAATTTCACTAAAAAAGGGAATTTTAACCTCTGTTTTGAAGGCTAAATTTACAGCTTTGTGCTTGGAAGCTAGTGTTGCTTTCTCTTTTCTTTTTATATACCACGTGGAAAATATATTCCCTGAGAGATTAGGGCTCTCAGGAGATTTTAGGACTTGGTCTTTAAATATATGCTCAGATGAACCAATGTACTGCATTTATGTCTACTTTTCCCAGGAATAGGAGTCATCATCCCTTTAATAAAATTTTGTTAGTACTTGCTTAAACATGAAGACTATTTTATCTGTAGGATTTTAGTGTGACCACTTGGACAAAAACTGATATTCCTGCAAAATGTGTTTGTCATCTATTTTGTTTCTTTTCTATTTGTATTTTGAGATACCCTGTTCAGCTTCCTCTGGAGAATTTTATATCTGTCTAATCAACAGAGAAGACAGTCTATTTTTAATCATGAAAAAGAAACTACCACTGGCTAAATAATTGCCTGTGGGTCGGGGGTAAGGCACAGTCCCTAAATTTCAAGGGTCTCTGTCCCTAAGAAGAGAGCCACCAGCAGATGGCAATCCCCCTACATGGAATCTCCTTCCAGACAAATGGCAAGTACCTAAGTAATTTGATACTCCAGTGAAGTCACATGCCATTTCAGAGAAACCTGATAGCTTTGGCTGGGTTGGAACCCATTTAAAATTTTCTCTCAGCTATTATCTCATCTCTTCCTTCCTTCTGACAGTTCTCCAACTCAGCATTTTGTGTATACCATCTGAAAGGTCAAGCATGGCTACTAGGATGGGTGCTTTGAACGTGGTCCCTGGGTTTCATACTTGGAGCAGACATTTTTAATAGGCATCTTACGTTGAGTGCTCTCCACTGCGACCTTGATGGGGCTATTTGCTGTACTCACTTCTGTGATCTCCGAGGGCTTGGCTAACCCATGTTTGGGGTTGCTAAGCATTGAAATACAGGAACTTAGGAGCAAACCCTGAGGCAGAGAATGTTGACGTTTTATTTAAATAAGAAATGTGGAGCTTCCCCGGCTCCCCACAAGAAAAGCTGTGCTTTTGAATTTGATTGGTTGGTTTAGCTCTTTCTATGCCCCTCCTTTCCTCTGTGAATTGCGTCTGCTGGTGGGCTTCTACAATAATTCCCCACTCTTTTGCTTACAAAAATCCACCTGCACCATACTGTAACCTTCCAGAAACTGGTTGAGATCTGGAAACTCTTAAGAAATTTGAGGCCTATGGCTGATACTTTATTTTATTTTTATGCATATTTTAAGATTTATTCTATTTGCAGGAAATTTTCTCTGATCTTATACCTCTTCATTGGTGTATATGTAAGAAGATGCTTTTGGCTGCAACAGAAAACCCATCTTAAATTGATTTAAATATTAAGGATATTTGTTATTTTCTATAATAGAAACTCCTGAGATAAAGCAGTCTGCAGGGTTGGTTAATTCAGTGGATAAACAATGTTATTGGACACTGAGATTCTTCTATATCTCCACTTTGTCATTCTTAGCTTTGGCTCCATCCTTAGGCTCCTTCTTATGAACATAATATGGTTTCTAGCAGTTCAGCATCATCCAGGAGAAAAAGACTCACTTTTTTTTTTATTTTTATTTTTTGTTGGGGTATAGTTGTTTTACAATGTTGTGTTAATTTCTAATGTACAGTGAAGTGGAGTTCCCTGTGCTATACAGCAGGTTCTCATTAGTTTCCTATTTTATACATATTAGTGTATATATGTCAATCCCAATCTCCCAATTCATCCCACCCCTCCTTCCCCCTCTTGGTATCTATAGTTTGTTCTCTACATCTGTGTCTCTATTTCTGCCTTGCAAACCAATTCATCTGTACCATTTTTCTAGATTCCACATATATGTGTCAATATATGATATTTGTTTTTCTCTTTCTGAGTTACTTCACTCTGTATGACAGTCTCTAGGTCCAACCACATCTCTACAAAAATGACCCAATTTCGTTCCTTTTTATGGCTGAGTAATATTCCATTATATATATATGTACCACATCTTCTTTATCCATTCGTCTATCGATGGACATTTAGGTTGCTTCCATGACCTGGCTATTGTAAACAGTGCTGCAATGAACATTGGGGTGCAAGTGTCTTTCTGAATTATGGTTTTGTCTGCATATATGCCCAGTAGTGGGATTGCTGGATCATATGGTAATTCTAGTTTTAGTTTTTTCAGGAACCTCCATACTGTTCTCCATAGTGTCTGTATCATCTATGACAAAGGAGGCAAGGATATACAATGGAGAAAAGACAGCCTCTTCAATAAGTGGTGCTGGGAAAACTGGACAGCTACATGTGAAAGAATGAAATTAGAACACGCCCTAACACCATACACAAAAATAAACTCAAAATGGATTAAAGACCTAAATGTAAGACCGGACACTATAAAACTCTTAGGGGAAGACATAGGAAGAACACTCTTTGACCTAAATCACAGCAAGATCTTTTTTTGACCCACCTCCTAGAGAAATGGAAATAAAAACAAAAATAAACAAATGGGACCTAATGAAACTGAAAAAAGACTCACTTCTATACCCCAAACCCTGAGAGGCCTATGCATCTTTGAACCAACTACTGGCAAGGGTATAGGAATCAGTATACTTGACTGGAATCATTTAGACTGGAAGGAAGGTGTTAAGGAGAAATTCCCAATGTTTACTGTAGTATCTATGGAACCCATTTGTACCTCAAATCTGTTTTTAAGTTCATCTATAAGCTCTTTCAATCTCTGTGAAATTTGAGGAACAAAGTCTTAAAAGAACAGTCATTTCTAATGAAAGATTAATTAAAAGACTTTTATATGAGTAAAAAAATTTGAGTCTAAATTCACAGAGTTTTGGGCAGGTCAGTGTCCTGATAATGTGTATCATTATGCCTATCCTTTACAAAAATTACTCAAGGTATTATTTGATCTGTGAAAAGCAGGCTTTTACTTTAATAATCTTAAGATATAAAAGAACAACCTCAGATTTTTTAAAAAGGAAATGTTATCTAGGTATAATATTCTGTAAGCCTGATAAAATCATATCATTCAATCTTTATTTTCTGGGCCTTAGTTTCCAGCTGTGTAAGGAAGGACTGGGTGATTTTTCAACTTTTTATTTATTTATTTATTATGTGGGAAAAGTGGCATTGTTTTACATTAAGTTCTTTTTACATAAATTTCCATCACTTTTTTTTTATTCAAACAGAAAGTCACAATAATTATAATCATTCTCATCAGTTCACTGACTCAATTTTTCAACTTTTAATAAGGATATAATTAAAAATAAATATTTTTGCATATTGAAGCATTTACTTAAAAAAATGAAGTATAGTTGATTTGCAATATTTCAATATATGTATATTCTTTTTCAGATTCTTTTCCATTATAGGTTATTAAGCATTTACTTTAATAAAGAAATACTTCATCAGATTTCCATGAACTTCCTGGTTAAAGTACAAATCACAATATGGTTTTATGCTCTATCATATTCAACATTATTTCATCATCTGTTTGAGATTTTTAAGAAACAATTTATTTGGTAATAATTTCAAACTTAAAGAAAAATTGCAAGAAAAGCACAAAAAGTCTCCTGTATACTCTTCACCTAGGGACCCCATTCAAGTATCACCAACTGTCCCCTTGATGTCCTTTATAGCATAAGGATCCAGGATCACTCCCTGCAACCAGTGGTCACCTCTCTCTAGATTCTTTCAGTCTGAAACAGTTCCTCAGTCTTCCTTTGAGTTTCATATCCTTGACTATTTTATGGTCACAGATCAGTCACTTTGTAGACTGTCCCTGAATTTCAGTTTTTCAAAAGTTTCCTCATGGTCAGTTTTTGGCAGTAATATTACAGAAGTGATGATGTGTTTTATCACTGTGTTCCAATTGGATGGCACACGATGTTGATTTGCCCTCTTGCCGGTGGTGTAAAGTCTGATCACTTGATTGTCATAGTATCTCCACTGTAAAGTTGTTTTGTTATCTTCGCAATTAAGTGTCTTATGTGAAAATACTTCAAAACTATATAAATACCAGGACCTGCTGTATAGCACAGGGAACTATACTCAATATTTTGTAATAACCTATAAGGGAAAAGAATCTGAAAAAATATATATAGATGTGTATATAACTGGATCGCTCTGCTGTACAACTGAAACTAACACAACATTGTAAATCAACTATACTTCAATAAAACATAAATAAAAAAGATACTATATAAATGCCCATTCCTCACCTCACCTTCACTCACTAGTTTTAGCATGCACTGATGTATCATGCTTGATATAATTATTACTATGATGGTTTCTAAGTGATGTTTTTTCTAATCCTGTCATTTTTCTACATTTATTAGTCAGTGGTATACTATAAGCAGAGCTTCCTTTCTCCCATTTATTTATTCATTTATTTATGTCAGTGTAGACTCATTGACTCCTATTTTATTCAATGGTTTATAATCTGTTATTGTCATTATTATTATTATTATTTTTGGCCACACCACGTGGCTTGTGGGATCTTAGTTCCCCAACCAGGGATGGAACCCACACTCCCTGCAGTGGAAGCATGGAGTCTTAACCACTAGACTGCCAGAGAGGTCCCTGTAATTATTTTGATGTTCAAATTGCCCAGATTTGGCCTAAGGTGCCCCTTCAAGCTAACTTCCGTGTCTTTTTGAAGTGTCTTTTTTGCTGTTTTAGCATTTCCTTATCTCTTGGTGCCAAAATACACGTTTCAGGCCCATCTTGTACTTTCCTTGCCCAGCCCTGGATTCTGCCATTACTTCAAGAATCCCTAGTTCCTTTTCGTATACAGTAGAATTTAGAAACCAAGAACTGGGTGCTAGGTGTGCTCATTGCTATTGGGATACCGCTGATCCTAGGCCAGAACTAAAAAAAATATGCAGAAGTACACACATTCCTTTACATCTATATTTATGTATTCTGAAACTATATTTTCACACTGTTAACACCAATTCCAATCCAATACCATAGGGTTCTTCTCAATCACTGAGAAAAATGGCTCCCATTGTCATGAATATATTTACTCATTTGCTCAGTCTTTTGTATGTAGCCAGCTACTGACCTTGTAAGACTATCCCTGCTTCTCTTCCCCAATACCATCTTCACATGGGCTGTCATTGCCAGGTGTAACCAGACTGCCCCTGCCACCTGGTTCTAACACCATCTTCAAGGGGCACCTTTTCTGAGCTGCTCAGGCTGCCTTTTCTCCCCAGCTCTGATATCATCCTTCTACAGGCCACTATTCCTGTCCTCATGGGGTCTGCCCCATGAGTTTTGGACTAAAGAAGGAGAGCAAAAAGGAAGGAAGAAGGAAAGAAGAATGGAGAGCTAAGAAATTATGGGTTAAAATAAATAACAGGGATTTGAACTATCATTAGAGTTAGGATCTATGTCCATGGTTTGCTGTTTATTCTTCACTAGTTTTTTAAAGTTTCATACTAAAATGTACTTTAATAGAAAATTAGCATAATCCCTTCTTCAAAAAGAAATATACAGATTTAAAATACTATTAAAAAAGCACAGTGGAAATGATTGCATATAACCTGAATTTGGCATATGGTGTCACAAATACAAGTCATACACACACCTAATACAACAGATTAATTCAGGCTTACACTATGAATATAGTGGAATTATGGTAAGTATAGTAAGTATAGCATGGGTTCTGGCTTAAATTGCCTGAGTTGCTTCATATATGACTTTGGTTAAGTTACTTAAACATTTTGTTCCTTAGTTTCCTCACGTGTAATATGTGAATCATAACAGTACTTATCTTTCAGAATGATTTTGAGGATTAAATGAGTTGATAAATGTAAAGTCCTTAGATTAGTATCTGATACTTAGTAAACAGTATCATAATCGGTGCTGCTATTATTTTATTATCATTATTTGTATTGCTGTATCCCTTTTTTTCCACAAATATTTGTCATTTGAGTGTTTACTATCATATCTCTAACTTCTTTAAAAGTTGCCCTAACTAACCTTTTGTAGACTTTATTTACAATATTTCCCTTTTCCTATGAGCTGGTGATCAAAATTTTCTCCTCCTTTTCCTCTTTCTGCATAGGCATCCTCTTGGCAGTTACTCAATCTAGCCTCCTCACCTCTATAACTCTGCTTTGTTTTCACCTTTTTTTTCCCTCCTGCTTGTGAATAAATGCCTTACCCAAGTTCTGAGGGCTTTGCAGAACTTTAGAAGATTAAATTGTTCTTTTGTTGTGGGTCCTGGACTTGGCTGTGTGACCTTGTGAAAGTTGCTCAACTATCCTGAGCTCCAGGTTTCTTCAACTATAAAATGAAACTACACAGTTTTGCCTCATTGGGCTACTGTATGGTTGGTTGGTTGGTTGACTGATTGATTTAAAAAATTAGATCCAATTGATATGTAACATTATATTAGTTTCAGGTATAAAACATAACGGTTCAATATTTGTGTATATTGTGAAATGATCACTACAATAAGTCTAGTTAACATCCACACCATACATTGTTACAAAGATTTTTCTTGTGATAAAAACTTTCAAGACTTATTCTCTTAGCAACTTTCAAAGGTGCAATACAGTATTATTAACTGTAGTCACCATGCTGTACATTATATCTCCATGACTTATTTATTTTATAACTGAAAGTCTGTACCTTTTGACCCCCTTCACCTATTTCACCCACCCCCCATCCCCACCTCTGGCTGTCTTTTCTCTATGTCCATGAGCTCTGTTTCTGTTTGTTTGTTTGTTTTTAGATTCCATATAAGAGAGATCATATGGTATTTGCCTTCCTCTGTCTGACATTTCACTTAGCATAGTGCCCTCCAGTTCTAACCATGTTGTTGCAATAGCAATATTTCATTCTTTTTTATGGCTGAATAATATCCCATTGAAAATATATACCACATTTTTCTTTATCCATTCATCCATCAATGGACATTTAGGCTGGCTCCATATCTTGGATATTATAAATAATGCTGCAAATTAGTGTTTCATTTTCTTTGGCTAAGTAGCCAGGAGTGGAATTGCTGGATTGTATGGTAGTTCTACTTTTAATTTTTTAAGAATCTCTATACTGTTTTCTACAGTTTACATTCCCACCAACAGTGCATAGGGTTCGATTTTCTCCCAACGCTTGCTAGTTCTTGACTTTTTGACAATAGCCATTCTAACAGGTGTGAAGTGGTGTCTCATTGTGGTTTTGATTTGCATTTCCCTGATGATTAGTGCTGTTGAATACTTTTCATGTTGGCCATCTGTATGTCTTCTTTGCAAAAATGTCTACTCAGATTCTCTGCCCAGTTTTTAATTGGATTTTTCCTTTTGGCTATTGAGTTGTATGAGTTCTCTATATACTTTGAATATTATCCCCTTATCAGATATATGATTTACACATATTTTCTCCCATTCAGTAGGTTGCCTTTTCATTTGTTGATTGTTTCCTTTGCTGTGCATAAGCTTTTTAGTCTGATGTAGTCTCACTTATTAATTTTTGTTTTTTGTTGCCTTTGCTTCTGGTGTCAAATCCAAAAAATCATTGCTAAGTCTAACGTCAAGGAGCTTACTGCCTATGTTTTCTTCCAGGAGTTTTATGGCTTCACATCTTACATTCAAGTCTTTAATCCATTTTGAGTTACTTTTTGTGTATGGTGTAAGATAAGCGTCCAATTTCATTCTTTTGCATGTGGCTGTCTAGTTTTCCCAACGCCATTTATTGAAGAGATATACATTCCTGTTTTTTTTTTTGACAAATTATTCTTTATTGATTAGAAATGAATGAAACATGCAACAAAGTACAAAGTCATAAAAAGGGGAGGAGGGATGTCAAATGTTTTTACATCTTTCATAATCTAGCATACGTCATAAGGAGGAACCTCCATTTATTGATATGCCATTATTCTGTCCTCCAGATTATTAGGGTATCAGCTGGCTCTAGGATTTGATTCAAAACTTAAGCAAAAACTCAAACAAATCCATTAGTCATTTAGAAACACCATACATTTATTTCATAAACAGTCTTGGCACATATTACCTTGTGCTAAGTTAGTCCTTACCCCAGGGACCAGGGGTATATCCCCATTATATATTCTTGGCTCCTTTGTCATAAAGTAATTAACCATATGTATGTGAGTTTGTTTCTGGGCTGAATATTCTGTTCTATTGATCTATGTGTGTTACTGTGTGGTTTAAATGCGACAATTTGATAAAGTACTTAGCACAGTGCTCAAAAAATGTTAGCTATGATTATGATACTAAATTGGAGGAGTTAATTCTGGTCTTCTCCACTTTGGCTTTCTTCTCTTTTCTTGGATGCCTTTCTTCCACATCTTAAATATTTGCTGTAATGCTTCAAACAGTTGTTGGTTAGTTGTATCTGAAAAAACCTGAAATTTTGGATGTTTTAGAGTGATATGATGAATTTAGGATTGTGGAATCCAAGACGAACAACTACTGAGAGGCAGTATAATGATTTTAAGGGCATAGACTCTGGAGCCAGGTGGCCTGGGTTTCAACCCTAGTTCTTCCACTCACTAGGTGTGTCATCTCGGGCAAGTTACTTAACCTCCCTGTGCATCAGCTTCTTCACCTGTAAAGCGGGGTTGATAATAAAATACTTATTTCATAAGACTGTTGTGAGAATTCACCAAGTTAAAATATATGAAAGTACTCAGACTGGTGTCTAGCACTTAGTAAGCACTGTAAACACGTAAGCCCTTCAACTACTGATGGATCTGTAATGGCCTTTCCAGGAGCATGGGTGGTTTCCTGGGACCAAAACCACATCATTCTTATTTCCCATTGTTTAGATGTTGTTTTCCTTTGTATGTAGGAAGTTGAATTTTTGTAGTAATCATAGTACATATATATTACAATTACATACAGATTACAACTATGTTAGGTATATAATTTAGTTTTCTTATCAATTCTACTGATACGATATGATGGATTGATTGTGGTGTGGGAGAGATATTTTCTCTTTAGCCTCTATCCACATGACCAAGTGAGAAGGGAGTGGAGGCAAAGCACATCAGTGATGTGATTCACTGGAGGATGTCTGGATGGCTGAGAAGCAGTGACGGATGCCTCTCCTTTCTTCCATGAGACTCAGTTGCTTAAAGAGCCGTGGAGAACCGAGTCAGCCGAATGTTTTGGCTCAGTCCATCTTGTTTGTGGCGTAAAACCCCATAAAGTCTCTTAAATGCCTGGTGCTTCTTTTCCTGCCTAGCTGTTTAGTGCACCTGAGGTTAAAGTTTTGTATTTTAGACTTGAAGTCACTAGCAAAAGAGATGATTTTTTTGAAGGGGTATTGCAATATTTTGGTATAATACCTGTTTTTTGAAAAGTTTTTATGTTTTTCGGTTTATTTGTTTCAGATAAATTGGACAAGTACAGATTAGGCTTTGAATATGATTGTTCTTTAAAACATAGATTGTGATTAATATCTGTTTAGATTTTTCTTAAAGGCAGCCTATGATAAAAAGGACATTCATTCATTAAACAAATATCCATGAAGCTTCTAATAAATGCAGCCAACTGCTAACTGGTATTGTGAAACTGTTTTGTGTATGTTACAGGATAGAGCAAATAAGTTCAGTGTAAGAAGTAAGAAAACTGTAAAATTAAATATGTTAAAAAAAAACAAATAAATGTAGCCAGCTGTGCTGGGTGAAGAGAAAATATGTGTACACACACACATTGCCTCCCCCACTCACCAGATGAAAAGATATTTCTTCTCTTACAACTTCCATCTGGTGGGGAGACAGATATTAATCTAAGAATCATGTAAGTAAAAGAATAACTGTAACTGATGTAAGAACATGGTCTTGAGAGTATGTGTATTAGGAGAAATCTATCTACTAAGAGAAGCCACGGAAGCCTTCCTGGAGGCAGTGGCACTTGAGCTGTGATCTGAAGGATGAGCAGGAGATAACACTGCAGGGGCATTGGGGAGTGAAGGAAGGTGAATATTCCAGTCAGGGGCATAGAGGATGCAAAGGCAGGTAGCAGGAGGGAACATGGATTGTCTGAAGAGCATAAGGAAGGTCAGAGTTGCCCGAATTCAGAGGCAAGGAGGAGTGTGGTTGGGTCTTGTGGGCCATGTTAAGTACTTGTGTTCTCCCAAGTTTGTTGGAAAGGACCTCTCAGCTGTTGAGAGACGCTTAAGCCAGGGCTTACGGTACATGAAAAAAAGAAGAAATGTGAAAAAAAGCTAATAATTAGGGATCTCATTTTAATTCTCTCAGTATATAAAAATACAATTTAGTATAAGTAGGCTGTTCACAAGATAATTACAGAACTTACAAAAGATCAGTTAAAAGCATACTGTAGGTGGTAGAGGGTGGTAATGGGACACCACTTTGAAGTGGTATGTTGAGCACCTTCTCCCAACCCTGGCAGTGCGTCTCTGTGACTGTATATACATATGTCCTCATTTGAAGGTAGCGTCAAACTTGAAGCTTGTGGCTTTTCATGAATACGAGGCTGCGCGGCCTGCCTTTATTCAGACATGGTCTGAATAAGGAACTATTGAAATGTTGCAAGCAGGGGAAAGTGATGTAGTCAGACCTGCATACTGGAAAAACAACAACAACAACACTCAATGTAAACTGAGCAGATTTTAAAGGGGACAGTGAGAATTTGGAAAGATCAGTTAGGAGACTACTGCAGGAGTCCTGACAGGAGATGCTAGAGGCAGGTACTAGGGTGATAGCTGTGGAGCTGGAAAAAAAAGAAAAAAGGATTGTTTTAGTCTTTGTTTAGTTTGAAATGTATGGAACAACCATAATTTTGGACTTTATAGAATAATGTGCCCATATTGGTGCTAGAATTAGGTAACGAGTAAAAGTTAAGCAGAAATCTCTAAATTACACCAATACAGTGATTCTTGTTTTTCACATAATAATGTCTTCTCATGTTCATGTATCTAGATGTACTTTAAACTTTTCACTTTCCAAACAGCTATTTGCATCTATAAACAGTCACTTGGGTATGGAAATAACACAATTTGCCCATGTTAATACTTACACTTTGGCTTTGTTTTTAAATGCAGAAATGCCAACCAACATTTATTGAGCACCTACTATGTTTCAGGTAATAAAGGATCTTAGTTTATGATCTGTAAATTTGTATTTTTCCCCTACACTCTTATGACATTTTGATAATTAGGAAAAAATTTTAAACTAGTTCAACTTAGTTTTAAATAGCTTGGAGGTTAATAGTATGAAAATGTAAAAGGAAAAAGAAGTTAAGTTCTTTAGTTCTTGAATATTGTGTGGAAAATGCCCTGTTTTAAGAATCCTCTTAGCCTTTTCACCCCGCTTTCCCACTGTGTGCCCAGAATAATTGATTATCCATGAGTGATCCTACAAGCATTGCAGCAAAAAAGGGCAGAAAACAATGGACAAAGATAATGAAATTTCACATTTTGCCTTGTCTACCTTTTCTTTCCAACTAACCTAAGTTAATAAAACTTCACATAAAAGCCTTTGAAATTTCATCACGGGTTTTGTGAAAGAGGTGAAAGTTGACCTAGAAGCCTTGACCTATAACTTGGCGGCTACTGAAAGTCTAGCCTCATAATTCAGAGGTCCAGTGACAGCTTTGCCTATAAACTCCAGTCTTCATTTCACTGACATTTTCAGGTTTAGTCTCCTTGAAAATGCTGACAAAAGTGAAGCATATCATTCCTCTGCTTGGGATAGCAATGGTGATGTTTATGGAGCCATTTGCTGTCTCAGGGGTAATCTCCCGGATAATTTGGATTAACCTTATCGGGTCTCCAGATACCACATTACCCAGGGTGGATGATCTCCAGAATAACCTTTCCAGATCTTAAAGTTTTAACCCCAGTACCATGTTTGATCACAAAACTTTCAACAAAAATGCATTGAAAACTATGCAAGTAGACTTAATTATTTCAACCCTTCTGGTCTGAAGTGGCCTTCATCCAGTCAAGAAAACTTAGCTCCGTGAATAATTCTAATTGGAAAGCGGGACACCCTGATATCTTCTTCTGTAGTTTTTTTCCTAAGACAGTTGTTACGTATCAAAGTGTCTCGCTCCTCGTATTTGTTTAGGTTTTGAAACTGATTACCTGGAATAAAGGGAGGAGTGCTTTTGTTTATCTATTTGCTGGTAGAAAGAGTTTGCTTAAAGGAGTGAAGAATTTTCCCCAAGGAAGAATTTGTCTTTTGGGCTGACAGCAGAAAGAATGTTTCATTTGTAGTGATCGAAAGTCCTTCTGTGTTTGTGTGTGTGTGTATCTGTTGTGTGTGTGTGTGTGCGTACGTGTGTGTGTTTGTAGGAAAGAGGGAAGTCAGATGCCCTCCCAATCTGGGATCAACCCTGAAATTCTGTCCCACTCAGGATGTCTACATCCTAATAAAACTTGCTCTTTTTAGATCTAATTTTAATTAGATTAATAAATCTAATAATAAATTAATAATAATAAATTGTTAATAATAAATTACTTCTTAGTAGCATAAGGCTAGAGCTTACAGTTCAGTGTAAGGCTATGAATTTCACTATCTCAAAACTAAAAAGTAGAAAAATGAAATAAATTAGCAGTTGTGATTGTAATGGGGTGAGAAGGTGAGCCCAGGTGGTTCACTGCAGTTTATGTGGAAAATCTTCATCCAATTTGAATGAGTTTAAAGTGGTGGAGCAGCGTGGGGTGGTTGGTAAATCTAATGTCCTATCTGTAATGGTTGGGATACTTCATGGTGTCAATCAAAAAGGATAACAGAAGAAAAATTCACTTTGCATTCTTCATCTTGAAATCTGGCCTGTACTTCTGAAAGTGAGCTGTCTGTAAACTTTTACCCAACGTGCATCCATTTGTTTCTAAAAATGAGAGTCTGAAAGTAAGCACTTGAGATTGACCGTGAGAAAATGTTGGCTGCAGTTGAAGTTCTGTGAAGTCAGTGACGTTAGTTAGGGTATTTTTTACATGTATGGTCAAGTCAAAGAAAGTGTTGAGGTTGTCTTGTTCAAAAAACAAGATCCTATTGTTGATTTACTTTATAAAATAGCCTCAAAGTAGCTGTGTGGTTTTAGACAAGTCATGTAACTTCTCTGGCCTCCAATATTCATGTTTTTCTTATTTTATCCTCAGGTACTAGTGCAGTGCTTGGCAGATAATAGGAATAAAAATGATATATGATATAAATGAGGAAGCTCAGATTGCTAATTTTTAGAATTAGAATTTAGAGTTCTAATTTTTAGAATTTCTTTTCAGTTCTAAATTCTGTGATTCAGGCATAGTAATTTTGGTTTCTTTATTCTTTTAATGAGGAAAATCATGCCAATATCTTTGGCAAGGCTATCATGAGAATTAACTAATGTGACATTTTCCAAGATATGGAGGTCCTACAGAAAAAGCTAACAAGACCACATCCTCTTTCCTTTCAAATAGTTATACTTTTTATTAATATTTTGCAAAGAAATAAAAAAAATATTTTGCATTGATCAAATGTCACAATTATGTCAGGTACCATAGAGAAAATAGAACCTTCTTAGCAAGTTCATAATCTGAATACAATTTCAAGGCACTAGTATTAGTCACTGAGCTTAGAAATGACTGCATGCCAATGTCTGAGAGAGTCTGGTCACAAATATCGTAGCACAGGAAAGAATCAGACTGTCATGAGCCCAGACATGGCCAGAGGGTAGAGAGTTCTCTAAAAACCTATTCTATTAGTGGGGCTTTTGCACTGCTTTTTATCTTTGTGGTTTGGAATGGCAGCCACCATTTTGTGGTCTCAAAAAATATGGAAGCCAGTTGCTTTGTGCTCCAGGCCATGAGTGGGTTAATAATCCATCTTGGTTCTCGGTTAATCCACTTTTGAAAAGTTGATAGTAGCATTTACACCATCAGTTTATTATGGATTCATAATGAATGGCTGTAGAATAATCTGAGAAAGTTCTATTTCTATGACAACTATGTGGATATTACCTATTTTCCAAGTCTGTGAAAAGATCGAAATAATTTAGAAGCTCATATTTACTAAAATATTCCAAGTTGAACTTGGGCCCTGTGATTTTGTCACTCACTTTCCTTTGCTAAAAGCCTTACTAACAAAAGAAAAGAAAAGAAAAGGAAAATAATGGGGAGACAGTCTGTTTATCTACTGGCAATGAGAAGTGTATCATTTTCAAAATCTCCCAAAATCATGGTATTTTCTTCAGCCATAAAAGGGCCTATCTGAAAAAGTGTTAGTGTATGTCCCAGATTTGTACTAATTACACATAGGGATTCCAAATAGCAATTTATACCTTACACTTTACTTATAGAGAAACTGAATCAACAAAGAAATAGTGTTATATGGGAAAAATCCAAGAGTCAGATGTTGGGTAATGGTTTACATTAATTTTTTTCCATTCATTTATTCATCTCCTTATTCATTCAACCAATATTATTAAGTTCCAGGTACTGAGCTGGGTGATGAGGATAAAAAGATAACTAGTCTCATGTTTTAAAATTTAATTTCTTCCTTATTAATATTTATAACTTTACTTCAGCAAATAACTTAGGAGGATTTATAATGGGTTATTCTGATGTTTCTGTTAATATGTACATTTCTCTTTATTTATGAAGAAGTTTATTCTCTACCAGAAATCCCTATGAATGGGGAAGGCCTTGAATACTCTAACATATCTATAACTAGTAGAACTATAAACACATTAAGAAATAAACATAAGATATTAACACAAAGCATGGTGCTTGCAGGAGACTCTCCCTATTGCAAACAGAAGAATTTTTAAGATTGAAACAGAAGCTATGTGACTGTAGTACTGACTCTTCTCAAATATTTAAAAGTGTGAACCATGAGTGTACCTTAGACTAATCCTTTAGAGAGTATTTTCTTTTATTTGATAACTGGCCTAAGGGAAAAAAAAAAAGGAATGTATTGATTCCATATCTGAAGAGCCTAGGGCTTCAGGCATTGTCTAATCCAGGGACTCAAATTATATCAATAAGGTTAAGTCTCTCTTGGCTCTGCTTTTCTCTGTATTGGCTCCATTTTTTGAGCAGGCTCTTACCTCGAGGTGATAAAATGACTGTTAGTAGTTCTAGAATTATGTCCTATTTTGCCAAGAATTCAAGTGGAAGAGCATGCCTTTTCCCCAATAGTTCCAACCAAAATATAAAATTGAGTTTCATTGACTCTGGTTGGTGTGCCTTGGATCACATACTCAGTCTTGGAGCTGTGTTGGTGCCAGTCTCACCCAAACCACATGGACTGGGAATGAGGAAAATCAGGCTTCTATTAGAAAGAGAGGGTGTGAATACAGCTGTCCATTACATTACTTTTAGCAACATCTAATATCTAGAAAGGTCCTGTCTGTCCTCTGGCTTATATCATAGTGGAGGGCTCCATTTCGACCTCCTCTCTCTTACCCCAGAGTACACACATTTTCCCCTATCTCACACATTTAGTTTTGCTCATTAGTCTCTTTATGAGAGCACAGTTTACAACCAGGGATTTTTAGGACTGTGAAATCCTTAAGTGGAGAATGTTTCCATTTATAGCAGAAGAATTGGTCTGTGCTGTTTGGCCATATGGCCTGCCTTGGTGTGAAGACATGTATTCTTAAGTCATCAAAATCTCTTGATATTAAAATAAAATCAAATTTTATAGAACAGGATATGTATTTTGTGTCCTGTTCACAGGAATTTTTAATACTGCATGTCTCCTCAAAGAAAAAGCAGCGTGAATTTACATAAATTATATTAGAAATCCTTTTTCCTTTGAAAATTAAACTTTGCATCCAACTGGATGGTTATACTTAATCTAACGGATTTCTGAGTGTTCAAAAATAGTTAACATCTGCTGATGAACCCATAAGGGAATCAGTACATCATAACAATCGGAAAAAGTATGAAACTTTTAAATATAACTTTCCATGAGGATGCAAGATCAGTATACTCCATTAAAAACATCTATGGGGTTATTTAGTAAAGTTTCATTGTACTGCTGCCCACCCTTCAGTAATTTATTTCTGTATGAGATTCTGCATTCCCAAAGACTAAAACTCTTTGGCTAAACTAGCCCTTGTCATCGTTTGAGATAATTAAGATAAAAAATTTATTATTTAATTTTAATTTAAAAACTCTTATTGGGGGGGTGATCAAAACTGAGCTAGATTTCTAGTATATCAGTAAACCATAAATGTAAGGGAAGAAAAACTCAGAAGGTCTTAAGTAGAACAAAACAGCCTCACAAATACCCAAAAATATTTAACACAAATAATTACAACACAGTATAAAAATAATACTCTTAGAGCTGTATGAATTCCATACTCTGAAATAAAGCATAAAGTATCAGAAGTGTTCATGCTATCTGGACTTTTAGAATCACTGAGAAGGCTATTAAGTCTTGGATGAAAGAAGTAGGAACCTCAGAAAGTTTACTTTTATTTATCAGAAGATTTATTCTTGGCAAGTGGGTGTGTGGGCAAGCACCCCTTTTCTTCCTCGACTCTCACATAGATTTGGCTCTTGGTTTAATCTCTCCAGCATGAAAAATGGTCCCTAGTTTATATCAGTAAAAATCCTTGCTTTGAAAAAATCTGGACAATGTTACTATGTAAACTCCCTAAAGGAAATAAATCCATAAATGACACAAATTCCAAGACTGGTTGAAACTTTCATGAATGAGAACTCTGATTTGAGAAAAACCACAAGAGTAACACCTTCACTAGGAAACTCTGATTTTTTGAGTCTTTTTTTTTTTTTTTTTTTTGAAGAAGATGTTGGGGGTAGGAGTTTAGTAATTTATTTATTTATTTTTGCTGTGTTGGGTCTTCATTTCTGTGCGAGGGCTTTCTCTAGTTGTGGCAAGCGGGGGCCACTCTTCATCGCGGTGCGCGGGCCTCTCACTATCGTGGCCTCTCTTGTTGCGGAGCACAGGCTCCAGACGCGCAGGCTCAGTAGTTGTGGCTCACGGGCCTAGATGCTCCGCGGCATGTGGGATCCTCCCAGACCAGGGATCGAACCCGTGTCCTCTGCATTAGCAGGCAGATTCTCAACCACTGCGCCACCAGGGAGACCCAGATTTTTTGAGTCTTAACTGTGAGTCGTGCATTGGATTCTCTTACAAGGACAACTGTGTGAGCAGGTTTCTTCTCAAATCCATTGCAATGGTTTCCATTTTGTTTTTCAGTTGAGTTGATTTTAGGAAGTGACTGCTAATACTTGTTACTATAGGATATTATTTTCCTTTTCCATTTTCATTTCCTTTCTGTTTGTTTTTTTTTAATCACTTTACGTTTTTTACAACTTGTGCTTTTTTTTTTTTTTTTTTTTTGTGGTGTGTGGGCCTCTCCTGTTGCGGAGCACAGGCTCCGGACGCGCAGACTCAGCGGCCACGGCTCACAGGCCCAGCCGCTCCGCAGCATGTGGGATCTTCCGTGACTGGGGCACGAACCCGTGTCCCCTGCATTGGCAGGCAGACTCTCAACCACTGTGCCACCAGGGAAGCCCACAACTTGTGCTTTTTTTTTTGTAATAAATACTGGAAGCATTTTGAGATCTGGATTATGCAACATTCCAACTAATAATGCAGTACTGATGTGTGATTTACACAAAGTTTATTATTATTGCATATTGCATATTATTGCATATATAGCGAGTTACCATTTTCACCATTTTAATGTGCTAGGCATAATGCTAACAACTTTATCTTTCCTAACAAGTCCAAGAGGCGAATAGTTCTATCCTCATTTTACAGATTAGATGACTAAGGTTTAGGTAATTTAACCATTTTGATGTTAGCTACAGATTTTTTGTAGATGCCCTTTATCAGGTTAAGGGAGTTCTCTTCTATTCTTACTTTGCAGAGATATTTTTATCATGAATGTTGAGATTTATCAAAGGCATTTTTCCTTCATCAATTGACATAATCTGTGATTTTAAAAAATTTCTTAATGGCAAATTATACAAATATTTGATTTATTTTCAAATATTGAACCAGCTTTACATTCCTTGGATAAGCCCCAGTTTGCACATAGTGTTGTTTTCTATGTTTCTGGATACAAGTTGCTAATATTTTGTTGAGGATTTATGCATCTGTGGTCATAAGGGCACTGGTTTGTAGCTTCCTTATAATGTCTTATTTCTATTTTTGGTATCAGTGTTATCCTAACTCATAAAATGAATTGAGAAGTGTTATTTCAACTCGCTTTCTGGAAGAGATGGTATAGAAGTGATATTATTTCTTCCTAAAATATTTGGTAGAAATCTCTAGTGGAACCATCGGGGCCTGGAGTTTTCTTTGTGGGAAGATTTTCAACTTCTTTCACAGACACTTTGTTAATTTCTGTCTTTCAAAGTACTGGCCCATTTGATCTCAGTTGTTCAATTTATGGGCATAGAATTATTTGTAGTAGTTCCTTATTATCCTTTTAACATCTGTAATCTCTCATTCCTGCTAGAGGTAATTTATGTCTTTTCTTTTTTCTTGATCGGTCTGTCTAGAGGTTTAGAAATATTATTGATCTTTTCAAAAAACCATCTTTTGCTTTCACCAAATTTCTTTAAAAATTTTATTGATTTCTTTTCTTAGATTTGTCTTTTCCTTCCTTCTGTTTGGTTTGGGTGTACCTTGCTCTTACTCTTCTACTTTCTTTCCTTATTTCTTTCTTTTCTAACATAAGCATTAACTGCTATAATTTACCCTTTAAGAACTCTTTTAGCTGCATTCTGCAAATTTTGATAGTCTTGTATTTTCATTTTCATTCAGTCAAAATATTTTCTACTTTTCCCTGAGACTTCCTCTTTGACCCATTTAGAAGTGTGTTGCCTACATTTCAAATATTTGATGGATTTTCCAGATATATACATATATATATATATATATATATATATATATATATATATATGAAGGATATTTTCACTGGATGTAGAACTCAACAGTACTTTTCTTTCAACACTTTAAAGAAGTCCCAGTCTGCTGGCTTCCGTGTTTTCTGATGAGAATTCTGCAGTCAAAATTTTGTTCTCCTATATGTAATATGTTATTTTTCTGTGGCTGCTATCGAGATTTATAAAATTTATCTTTGTTGCACAGCAATTTGGTTGTTATATGCCTGTGCATGCTTTTCTTTGAGTTTATCCTGTTTGGAGTTTGCTGAGCTTCATGAATCTCTGAATTTATGACAAATTTCTTCAAATATTTCTTTCTGCATGAGTCTTTCTTCTACCCTTCAGGGATTTCAATGACAAAAAACAACAGGAGAGACAAACAAGAAAAAGTGGGTGTCTTTCATTCTCTTTAGCTCACTGGGATCTCTTTCCTCAGTCCTTTCCCCAGAAAGCCAGGGTTTTTTCAGGGGTTTTGCTTCCTGTATCCACTGCTCAGTTTTGCATTGGGGTCACACTTGAGTCCAAGCTGGATGATATTGGAGAAAATAAAACAGCAAAACTCACTTTTATTATAGATCGTTCTTTAAGCTTTGGCTCCCTTGTGCAGTTGGCTCCAATGATTAATTCTTCATGATTCCCTTCTAATTGCTTTTTAATTTGCTGAGAGTTTTTAGCTGCAATAGTGGGAGAGAGGGGCTGTAGTAGGCTTGCTCCTACTGGAGCAAGCGGCAAGTCTGAAAGTATCATCTTTGATTTCATAAAAAAAATTAATAATGTGTCATGCACGTGCTTCCATATCAACAATGCAGACTTGCTTTGTTCCTTTTAAAGTGACAGAGCACTCCATTTTATGGATGTATCGTAGTTTACTCAATAAGTTGTCTGTATATTTTTTTGCTATAAACAAAGCTGAAACAAAGTTTTATGCATATATCTTGGCATTTTTTTGTATGTGTATCTGTAAGGTAATTTTCTAACTAGGGAATAATAGTTCAAAGGATATGTACACACACCTCCACAAACAGTGCCTAAGAATGCCCATTTCTCTACACCCATGCTTGACTAGAAACCCAAAAATGTTTGCAGTCTGATAAGTGAAAAAGGTGTCTTGTTTTGATTTACGTTTCTTTCTATAGTGGTCAAGGACGGCTGAGCATTTTTTCATAACTTATTGACCGTTGTGTTCCTTTTTCTGATAATTGCTTAAGGTTTGTATTTAGTTTGAAATACAAACCCACCCCTACCCCACCCAGATTTTAAATAAATTCAACCAAATCTTCCACTGGTTTCTTTATGATTTTATTCAGTCTACATTCTTTACCACTGGCAATCAATGCAAAATGGTGAATTAAAAAGAAACTCCAACATTTAGCAAAGTTGGCTCATGTACCCTTAGGTAGATTTTTCATATATGTCTTACAGGTCTAAGTCAAATTTTGTAATTGAAAGAACTTGATTCTTTGATTTTTCAGACTTGAGTTTTGAATATTGTTAAACTAAGGGTAGCCTATGAAGGCTGACAAAGTGGAGAGAAAAACATACAACACATTAGCTTCTGTCCATGTATGTGGCCCTTTTGGCTGAAGGGCTAGAAGAAAGGGCATTGGTGGGTTGTATTCTTAAGGCCAAGTTGCTCTGCTTCATTTGCTGACCTGAGGGGATTTCTGCATCTACTTGATGGCTATAGTGAATACCAACCACACAAGCCATTGGCTTCGAAGGTAAACACTTATCTGCATAAATGATCTGCCACTGAGCTTGAATGGTGAATTGAGGAAAGAAATAGAAATGGGTTTTCTATCCTTTCTCTGTTCTTTCTGTGTTCGTTGCCTTCAGAGATATGTGGAGAATAAATGTGTTACTTTTAATGGAAATTCTTTTTCACATTGATGTCAATATAAGTGATATGTCTTTCCTCCAATGAATGAATGAAACATTTTCCCATGATAATTACATTTACATGTAAATAATAGGCAGCATTTTTTAATTTTAAAATTTACATACAGTAAAAGTCACTTTTTTTTGGTGCACAGGTCTATGAGCCTTGACAAATGCGTAATTTGTAGAACTACCACCACCAGCAGGGTATAGGTCTATCACCCACCAAATTTCCCTGTGTTGCCCCTTAGTTGTCAACCCTTTCCCCATTTTCTTTTTTTTTTTTTTAATGTATATTTTAATTTCTGACTGTCCTCTTTTTTTTTTTTTTTTGCGGTACGCGGACCTCTCACTGTTGTGGCCTCTCCCGCTGCGGAGCACAGGCTCCGGACGTGCAGGCTCAGCGGCCATGGCCCACGGGCCCAGCCGCTCTGCGGCACGCGGGATCCTCCCGGACCGGGGCACGAACCCTCGTCCCCTTCATCGGCAGGTGGACTCTCAACCACTGCGCCACCAGGGAAGCCCCCTTTCCCCATTTTCAATCTTAGCAACCAATGATCTGTTAGCCGTCTTATAGCTTTGCCTTTTCCGGAATCTTATACAACATTTAAAAACGGAAATGGGAAACATGCTAACACATTTCAGTCTCCATTTCCCACGACAGTCACTATGCTCTGCCTGCTAGAGACCCTAGGAGGATTCTATTTGAAATTCCATGGACCGTTTCATCTCTGCCCAATCTCTGTGGACTCACTCATAAATCTTTTCTCACAGAGTTAGTAATGTTAGATCTTTGGTCAAAACATTGTTATGTTGTTTTGTATAAAAGTTTGTTCAGTTAAAAACAGTTAATAGTGATAGAATAGATGATACTTCCTATTTTTGCCTTTTCAAAAAGTAGACATGCCTTTAATGACAGTCTGGACTGAAACCATAGCTGTTGTCATGACTAAGGACTTTCTATAGATTGACGTACCTGTGTATTTAGAATCCCTCCCTCTCTCCCACCTTCTCTTTCTCTTCCCGTCTCCAAACAGCACATGTACACTGAAGAAAGGTAAAAAATATTTATGAGCATAGCAGGGAGGGAGACATAATTTAACTAGTATCAATTCTTGCACAGTATAGAAATGGTTAATTGTCTGTGATTATTATCTAGACTTACTATGGACACCACAATAATAATTTCTGAAAGGTTGTTACTTTTTATTATACTCAAACATGACTTTTAATTCTGTTTTGATCTTTATTTATTTACAATATCACATCACATTTATTCTTTGCTTTGTAAGTTTTGCAAAGGCCCTTGGCCAAAAACAGTAATATTCTGATAAAACCTGATCTGATTTGCCTATTTGAATTAGTTTAAACACTAAAACTAGAAAATAATAGAAATAATTTGTGCCAGTTAAAAGGAAATTGTTTCAGAAAATTGAGTAACTTCAGATTAACTTTTTATGATGACTGTCTTGTAATTTTATGCATAATTTTCTCTTAATTCTCTGGAACACTACTAAATTAGTCTCTGGAGGTCTTGTTCAAGTTCATCCTATTTTTTTGTGTAAATGGACAAGGTCCATTTTTCAAATATTTTCTGTGGCATTGAAGTAAACATAAGCTATGTCCCTAGTGCCTTGGATGGAGACTGTTTCAATGACAAGTAATTAACTCCTACATCCCTACAGTAAACTTGTATGTACTAAAAGGTACAAATATTACCTTCACTACATCAGATTCAATGTTAGGTACTGGGGATATAGAAAGAAGATTTCATTCTTTGCCTTCAGGGAGCTCATAATAACAATGACAATCCTCAAAAATATCTTTTTTCCCTTGGTGAACAGTTTTATTTTTACTTTATTTTTTATTGAAGTATAGTTGATTTACAATGTTTTGTTGCTTTCAGGTGTACAGCAAAGCGATTCAGTTATACGTACATATATATCTATTTTTTCCAGTTTCTTTCCCCTTATATGTTATTATAAAATATTGAGTATAGTTCCCTGTGCTATACATTAGGTCGTTCTTGGTTATCTATTTTATATATAGTACTGTGTGTATGTTAATCCCAAATTCCTAATTTATCTCTTCCTCCCCTTTCCCCTTTGGTAATCTAAGTTTTTTTTTCTATGTCTGTAAGTCTATTTCTGTTTTGTATATAAGCTCATTTGTATCTTTTTTTTTTTTTTAGATTCCACATATAAGCAATATCATATGGTATTTGTCTTTCTCTGTCTGACTCACTTCACTTAGTATGGTAACCTCCAGGGCCACCCATGTTGCTGCAAATGGCATTGTTTCATTCTTTTTTATGGCTGAGTAATATTCCATTGTATATATGTACCACATCTTCTTTATCCATTCCTCTGTCGATGGATGCTTAGTTTTTTTCTATGTCTTGGGTATTGTGAATAGTGCTGCAATGAATATTGGAATGCATGTATCTTTTTGAATTATAGTTTTGTCTGGATATATGCCCAGAAGTGGGATTGCTAGATCATATAGCAACTTTAGTTTTTTGAGGAACCTCTGTACTGTTTTCCATACTGACTGCACCAATTTACATTCCCACCAATAGTGTAAGAGGGTCCCTTTTCTCCACACCCTCTCCAGCATTTATTATTTGTAGACAGTGTGAGGTGGCACTTCATTGTACTTTGATTTGCATTTCTCTAATAATTAGAGATGTCGAGCATCTTTTCATGTGCCCTTTGGCCATCCGTATGTGTTCTTCGGAGAAATATCTATTAAGGTCTTCTGCCCATTTTTTGATTGGGTAAAAATGTCTTTTAGGTCCCTATAATCTTTCTTTCTTTTCCCCATCACATCTAATCAATCACTAAGTTCTGTCAATATAACTCTCTATCGGTGGTTCTTAACATCGGCTGCACAGGTTAAATCTCACCAGGGAGCTTTAAAAAAAATACCATTGCCTGGGTTCCACCCCCAGAGATCTGACTTGGAAAATGCAGATGGTTCCAACGTGCATCCTAGAATGAGAACCGCTGCTCTAGATCAGGAGTTGGCAACTTTTCCTGTAAGGGACTAGATAGTAAGTATTTTAAGCTTTGGGGTCATGTTGTCCATTTTGCTACTCTGCTATTGTAGCACAGAAGTAGTGAGAGAAAATATAATTTTCTGTGTCATGAAATATTCTTCTTGATTTTTTCAACCATTTAAAAATGTAAAAACCATTCTTAGCTTATGGGCTGTATAAAAAGAGGCAGTGGGTCAGATTTGGTCCACGGCTATAGTTTGCTAACCTCTGCTCTAGAACAGCTCAGAAACCTAGGTGCTCATCAGAATCATCTGTGACTTCTAGAAAAGGGTCTGGTCTTGCCCCTGGAGATTCTGATTTAGGAGGTCTGTGTGGCAGCAGGGGAATCTATTGTGCAAGGAGGGTTTAAGGATCCCTGTTCTGAATTTATTGAATCTTTCTTCTCTTCCAAATCCTAACCCCCATTTCCCCCTTTCAGGCCTTCATTATCTTGCACCTGCACCTTGGTGATCACCTCTACCTATGTTTCTAGTCTAGACTCACTAACCAATCTTCTACACTTCCACATTTCTTACCTTGCTTCAAACCTTCCAGTGGCTTCCATTGCCTACAGGACAAAGTTCATATCCTCTAGCAAGTCAGACAATGGTTTTTATTATCTGGCTTTTGCCTGTGAACTAGTCTCCTCACACTCTTGGTTCATGGCAAAACAGGCTACTTGCAGTCCACACTACGCTCTCTCTTGTTTGCATACTTGGGCTCATGTTGGTCTCCCCCTCTGGAAAGCCCTTTTCTGCTGGCAAATGTCCACTTGTCCTTCAAGATACAGGAGCATTCTTTCCCTCCTCTCTTTTCACAGCTGGGTTAGCTATCTGGATTAGATGACCCTCTGATGAGTTCCCATAGCCCATCAGCTTACCTTTTGCATAACATGTATCATATGACATTGAAATCATCTGTTTATAAGTGAATTATTTGAAATCAGGAACCCAGGTTTATCTTTATAACATAGCACTTAGTGCAATACTTGATACATAGTAGGTGCTCAATAAATGCTTATTGACTGGAACCCTGTAAAGAAAGCAGGGCAGGAAATATTTTTCCCATTGTACAAACAAGAGAACTGAGGCTCTGAGGCAATGATGACTTCCTCAGGGTTTGCCCAGCTACTAAGTCGGGGAGCCAAAACAAATTTCTAGTTTCTTATTGGCAGCTTCAAGCTTTCTCCCTCACACCCCAGATTCCTCTGAAGCACAGCTGCAAGCCATCTGTGAGCGCTCTAGCTACATGTTGTTACATGTTGTTGTGGAAGGTACACTAAACTGGGAGTTATGAAATCTGACCCCAACTCTCAGCTTTTCTAGTAATTGGGGATATGGACCCCAGCTTTCTAGTCTGCAAATGAGGAGATTCAATTGGATTCTTAGGATTTTTCTTAATTCTCAAAGAAAAAGTTCTGTCAAGTAGTTATTTTTACTTAATTTGTTTATTTTCAATTCCATTTATTAGTAGAACCTGATACCAAACTAAAACACAGAAACGTGAAATAATTTGTTCAGAGCCTCCCTGCAAACTGGTGGTAGAATAGGAAACAAGCCTCTGTTACTTTTCTACTGCTGCTGTAATAGGTTGCCACAAATTTAGTAGCTTAAAACAATACAAGTTTATTATCTCACAGTTCTGGAGGTCAGAAGTCTGGGTGGCTCAGCTGGCTTCTCTGTTTAGTCTCTCACAAAGCTGAATAAAACTGTCAGCTGGCCTGGGCTCTTATCTGGAAGCTCTAGGAAAGAATCGGCCTTCAGGCTCATACAGATTGTTGGCAGAATCCAGTTCCCTGTGGTTGTAGGACTGATGTTCCCGTTTTCTTGCTGGCTACTAGCTGGAGGCTGTTTTCAGCTTCTAGAGGCTGCTCATATTCTTTGGCTTGTGGCTTTCTTTCTTCATCTTCATAACCAGTAACTGGGGTATACTCACTGACCTTCCTCCCATTGCTTCTCTTCTGACTCTCTGCTTTCTTCTTTTGCTTTTAAGGGCTCATGTGATTATATTGTGCCTGCCTGGGTAATCCATGATAGTTTCCCTCTATTAAGGTCAGGTGATCAGTAACCTTAATTACAATTGCAGTGTCTTTTCATAGTACTACCTAGATTAGTGTTTGATTGAATAGCCAGGGGATGGGAATCTTGGGGAACATCTTTAGAATTATGCCTAACACAAAGCCCAAACTACCTGATTTTTAAGAAAAGTTGCTGGCCCTCATTACGTATTTCCTAATACAAGTTTGTTTTTCTTGGTACTTAGTAATTTTTAGCACCTCCTTTATTCATGTAACCTCGTTACAGACATACCCTCCCACCCCCACTAACACACCTCATATGTGACATAACACAAATTTAATATAATTTTTGGTAGAGCAATTATTAGAGCCATCTATCTGTTAATTCATCAATTATTTATTAAATATATACTTTGTGTCAGTAACACTAGTTTTAAGTGCTGAGGATACAATGGTGTAAAAGTTGGAAACTACATACAAAGAACACATTCTTTTATTTGTTCATCACTTATCTATCTAGCACTTATGTGTCAAGGACCCTTCTAGGTTCTGGGAATATAGTGGTGAAATAAGATATTGCTCTCATGCAGTGTATATCCTAAGTGAGAAGTCTGAAACTAAACAGATGAACAGGGACTTCCGTGGTGGCGCAGTGGTTAAGAATCCACCTGCCAATGCAGGAGACACTGGGTTTGAGCCCTGGTCTGGGAAGATCCCGCGTGCCACGGAGCAACTAAGCCCATGTGCCACAACTACTGAGCCCATGCGCCACAACTACTGAAGCCCGTGCGCTTAGAACCCATGTCCACTACAAGAGAAGCCACTGCAATGAAAAGCCCGTGCACCACAACAAAGAGTAGCTCCCGCTCGTTCTGCAACTAGAGAAAGCCCACGCATAGCAGCAAAGATCCAATGCAGCCAAAAATAAATAAATAAATTAAAAAAGAATAAACAGATGAACAAATGAATAGATATTACATTGTTGGGTGGTTTATTAGTGCCATGAGGAAGATGAAAGCAGGATAAGGGGGTAGAGAGTAATAAGGTGGGGAAGTGGGGAAGTGGGGGCATTGTTGGGTGTTGTTTCAGGTTGGATAGTCAGGGAAGGCTTCTTTTAGGTAGAGACTTGAGTAAAGTTTGAAAACTCTAGTTGGGAAGACAGAAAAATAGGCCAACAGTGATTACAGTGAAGTAAATGCTATGAGAGAAGTGAACATGCATATGAGAGGATAAGAGCATACAGAGGACTAGCATCCAAGTCAGAGGCCAGGGAAGCCTGAAGGAGTTGATACCTAAGTCAACACTTGAAAGATAGGTATGAATAAAATAGTCAGTTGGAGAGGGTTGTTGAAGGCAGAGTGAGCAGCACATGGGAAAACATGCATGTTATGAGAGGCAGAAAGAAAATTGCATGTGGTTCAGATTGGCTGTGCTTTGAGTTTGGTGAGGGGAGAAATAATGGGAGATATGGCTAGTGGTGAAGGCTGGGTTAAATATTAGAGGCTGTTGTTTACTATGTTTAGAAGTTTTATATAGAAGACTACGTGGAAGCATTTTGAGCCCAAATATGACATGATCAGATTTATAGTTTTATAACATCACTAGAAGTAGTGTGAAATATGAATATGAAAAGGGCATGAATAGAGGAAGAGAGAAGAGCTATAGCCATACTACATGAAAAGTAGACCAAGGTGGCTCTGGTGAGGACAAAAGGAAGGGGCAGAATCTAGAGATAATATAGGTGAAAGTCTTCTGGATGTGGATGGTGAGAGGGACAGAATCGAGTGTCTGCCATAGTTGGCTGGGTATGGCAAATTCATGGAGATAGGAAATACTGGAGGAGGAATAGATTTGAGGTACAAGTTGAGGTGTTCAGTTTTTGATGTACTGAATCTGGGTTCCCAAGGGAT
This sequence comes from Monodon monoceros, assembly GCF_005190385.1. Taxonomy (NCBI): domain Eukaryota; kingdom Metazoa; phylum Chordata; class Mammalia; order Artiodactyla; family Monodontidae; genus Monodon; species Monodon monoceros. The sequence goes on along the minus strand of NW_021703770.1, from coordinate 61,046,845 downwards.
AGTTAAATGGGTATTTTCAACAGGCAATTTAAAATTCTTGTTTGGAGCTCAGACTGGAGAAATTAAAGACCATATTGATGGTAGTCGTAACCACAGAAATGAAGGAGACCACACCGGGAAAATGAATAAGATGGAAAGAGAAAATGGGCTTAAAAGGGTGGGGAAAAGAGCCTGCAAAGGAAATTAAGAAGAATTGGCTTCAGGTATGTAATGTCACAGAAGCCAAGAGAGTTTCAAGAATTCTTTCTCTTTAGTATCTGAAAAAATCACTACATCTTTTGAAATGACAAAATAATTAAACAACAAAGATTAAACAGTTAAATTCCAGTAACAAGGAACACCAACCTTGCCCTGACGCCTCATTCCATTTCCCCTAAGTAATACAGACCAGTGGAAAGTTTTGTCGCTCAAGAAAAACAAAAGTAAGAAACCATGGAAAATTTAAAATCACCAAAATGAATGGTCTATAAAAGTGTTTTCCAAACAGTCATGGAGGACACTTTGCATCACAACCAGTTGAGGTATGTGTGAAAAATGAAAATTCCTAGTCTCCATCCCAAATACTACTGAGTTAGAATTTCTGCAGAGAACAAGAAACATACATTTTAAACAAGTTCCCCAGGTGATTTTTATGTACATTATCAACTGAGAACTACTCAGGTTCAAGAAACACCACAATTTTTTAAGTGTTGAAAATCTATTCTCTGATAGACAAACAAAACATATATTTATGTCAGCTTGAATAAAATAAAAAATATTACTAAATAGTGAAAACTGCCATTGATAATTATTGGAAATGCTGAAGAAGATCAGTAAAGTAGATTATAGATTGATATAATAATATACCCATCAGGTTTATATAATAATACCTAATAATAACATTTTCTAGAAGAAGAAAAATGGCATGGAATTTATGACAAAGTAAAATGTAATAGAAGAAAATTTCCAGTAATTAAAAAATTATTAACTAGAAATAGAAAGGGGTCATAGTCTTAGTCATTATTTTTTAATGCATTTTTATTGGGTTCACTTTTATTGTATGTAAAAGTACGCTAATCATAAACACACAGCTTGATGAATTGTTACAAAGTGAGCATACCTGTGTCACTATGGCCCAGATCAAGAAAGAGAATATTACCAGTCCCTCAAAAGTCCTACCCAGGCCCCTCTCTAGTCATTAGCCTCTCTCCTCCCCAAAGGTAATTGCTTTGACTTCTAATACCATGGGTTACTATATTCCATTGTTACTTTCACTCAGATGCATGGTTAGAGAGATAGTGGGGCATTCGCTGATGTCCTGATTAAGCCTTAGTCTTAGGCAGGCTCTGTGAACCTGGGGTCATGGGTATGGCCTTCACAAGTGTTCTTGCCTGTTCTGTAGGTGTGATACTGGACCTAATTCTTTCCCCTCCCCTAAGGGTAGAGCTTCTGCCTCACCCCCCTCCCCACTTCCTATCCTCAGATGCAGTGGGCTTCTACCAATGCTCTCAGGCTACAGTTTTGATGTTCTTTTCCCTGAAGTTTAAAGCTTTTCTTCCATAGGAGAGATCAGGGTGATAGGCCTGGATGGAGTTTTGGCAGTGGCTGCCATTTTTCTCCTTCAGAGATCACCGTGGAGGAAGATTTCTCAGGATTCTCTCTCATCTTCTCTGTAAGTCCCTGGAAGCATTTCTGGAGGATCTGCAGAAAGGTGCAGAAGGTGCAAAACCTTCTTATGTCTGTGACCCCCAGGGGCTTTGTACTCTTGCACCAGCCCACACTCAGCCTTTAGCAATTTGTTAAAAATTTCTAGCTTAATCTTCTTACTGGCTGCTATGGACTGAATTGTGTCCCTGCAAAATGTATACGTTGCAGCCCTATCCTCCAATGTAATAGTATTTGGAAGGTAATTAGGTTTAGATGAGGTCATGAGGGTGGGGTCCTCATTTAGGATTAGTGCCCTTATAAGAGACCAGAGAGCTTTATCTCTCTCTCTGTTTCTCTCTGCCATGTGATAACACAGTAAGAAGGCAGTCATCTGCATGCCAGGAAGAGTGCTCTCACTGGAATCCAACCATACTGGCACCCTGATCTCTGACTTCCAGTCTCCAGAACAGTAAGAAAATAACTTTCTGCTGTTTAAGCTACTCAGTCTATGGTGTTTTGTTATGGAAGCCCAAGCTGACTAATACCCTGGCTCATATGCTGTTTGCCTGTATCTACTCCAGCTAAGCAAATGCTAAGGTCCTGTTTCTCCCTACAGGTGCCAATCTCTCTCTCAATGTGGGATTAGTAGTTTTGTGACCTCAGTTCTCTGGCAGATTCAAGATAAAGAATTATTTTCAATTTGTTCAGCTTTTTCTTATTCTGAAGGTGGGAGTGATGCTCTTTCCATCTCTTTATTCTCTGAGCTGAACTATGAAGGTTCATTAGTGACCTCTTGGCCACGTTGCCCTAACCCACTTCAGCGACAGGCTGCAATAGAAATTTACTTCAGATTCAACATTCAGAATAGTAATGTTATGTACGATAGATCTGCTATGGGGCAACCCTTAACAGATAGATAAATAGGGACTCAACTGGCTTTCTCTCTCCTCTTCAAGTATATGTACCACAAACATATTTTCTGAATTAATAATGGGGACATATTGTCTGAAACATGGTCTGGAATGTTACCAAATGCTCATAAATGGGGCTGTCTTGGAAAATCTTTAAGTACACAAGACATAAAGTAGCCTTGTGGTAGATATACCACTTAGATTCCCTTTTAAGGAAGCACTTGTTGCTCAGCTGTGGAGAATGCCATCAGTAGGTAGCATCTAGTCATCAGTTTCCAAAGGGTCTGCCTCAGCTTCTGAGGGCTGCCTGGCTTGAGGTCACACCCTTCCCAGGCAGCTCACATCCTGTGACTGAGAGATACGGGTTATTCTGACGGGCAATGCTCACCCCAGGGCTCCCCACCAGGTTCATCAAGAATTTGTCATCCTTGAATTGCAGTTCAACTTCTTCGTTTGCCCAGTCCTGCTTCCCCCTCTTTCCTTTCATGGTGTGGATCCCTAATAAGTAACCAGCACTCTAATCTCCTATCAATATTGGCGTCCAGAGAACCCAACCTGAAACAAGCACTGCACTTTAATTTTTTCTTTTGTAGTTTTTATCCTCATATTGTTCATAGTAGCCATCACGTTTTAAGTGCCAAAAAATGTGTTGATTGATTGTTGACTGATTTGGTTGATTAGAATCAATGAGAAATGGGGTGGATACCACAATCTTAGTTTACTGTGGGATGCACTGCCTTACATTTTTTCAGCCTTGACTTCATTCTGGATTACTCTCTTTCTCTCATTCCTCACATCCAAGCCTCCAAATGTAATTGATGTCCTACAGTCAAATACTTCCATTCTTTCCCACCCTCAGCCAATCCATTTTTCACAAAGAAACCAGAGTGACCTTTTAAAAAATATAAGTCAGATCATATCCCTTACAAAAAATCCTTTGATGGCTTCCCACTGCACTTAGGATAAAGTCCAAATTCCTCAATGTGGCCAGTAAGGCTTTGCATGAACTGGCTGGGGCTCGCTTCTCTGGTTTCACCTTCTATTACTTTCCCCTTTGCTCCATGTCTGCCTGTGCTTTGACCTCACCTGTTCATACCTCACAGGGCCTTTTCCTCACAGTTTTTTTTTTAAACTTTTAATTTTATATTGGAGTATAGTTGATTAACAATGTTGTGTTAGTTTCAGGTGTACAGCAATGAACTTATTTTCCTCACAGTTTAACTAGAATGCCTTGCCAAATCATTAGCTGGGGCAGTCTCACCTTGCAGTTGAAAAACACCTTTTCTGAAAGATCTTCCCTGATCATACTACCAAAAGTAGCTTTCCTCTTTTCTTCACATTTTTCCTACATCACTTTTTAAAAAATTGTATTGGAGTATAGTTGATTTACAATGTTGTGTTAGTTTCAGGTGTACAGCAAAGCGATTTAGTTATACATATACATATATTCATTCTTTTTCAGATACTTTTCTCATATAGGTTATCACAGAATATTTAGTAGCGTTCCCTATGCTATACAGTAGGTCCCTGTTGGTTATCTATCTTATATATAGTAGTGTGTTAATCCCAAGCTTCTGATTTATCCCTTCCCCCCACATTTCCCCTTTGAGAACCATGTTTGTTTTTGATATCTGTAAGTCAGTTTCTGTTTTTACATCACTTTTTACTATTTGAAATTACCTTATTTGTTATTTACTTATGCTCTGTCTCACTCTAGTAGAATATAAGCTGTAGGAGGTCAGATCCCTTATCTATCTTGTTTACTTTTGTGTTCAGTTCCTATAATAATATAGTCCCTGGATTTATAAATACTTTTTTAAGGAATGAATAAATGCCATGGTTGAATTTACTCAACTTCCTTCAAATTTTGGCACCTTGTAAATGCAGATTCTCATAATCTTTAGAACTATAGCAGTTAAGCATATGTTTTTGTTTGTTTGTTTGTTTGTTTTAAACTAGATTGCTTGGGTTCAAATACCAGTTTTACAGATTGCTAAATAGTGTGACACTGAGCAAGTTACACATCTCTGCAAGCCTCTTTCCTCCCCTTCCTGCCCCCATGGGGTTAATACTAATTAGTATCTACCACAAGAGTTATGATGAGGAATATATGAGATAATCCATGCAACACAATTAGAACAAAGTATACTTAGAACAGGTACATAGTACTCCATAAATATTAGTTATTAATTGTAGTACACGGTGTTATATGGAGATATTGCCATAAATGTGGGTAGAATCCACAGTCATCTGAGTGCTAAGCTTTCAGAGACAGTGGGAAAGTTCTCCTGCTTCAAAATCTTCTATACATCTGCTAAACCACTTGACATTTTACCTTTAGGTTTTTTTTTTTTAACATCTTTATTGGAGTATTACTGCTTTACAGTGGTGTGTTAGTTTCTGCTTTATAACAAAGTGAGTCAGCTATATGTATACATATCTCCCCATATCTCCTCCCTCTTGTGTCTCCCTCCCTCCCACCCTCCCTATCCCACCCCTCTAGGTGGTCACAAAGCACTGAGCTGATCTCCCTGTGCTATGTGGCTGCTTCTCACTAGCTATCTATTTTACATTTGGTAGTGTATATATGTCTATGCCACTCTTTCACTTCGTCCCAGCTTACTCTTCCTCCTCCCCATGTCCTCAAGTCCATTCTCTATGTCTGCGTCTTTATTCCTGTCTTGCCCCTAGGTTTATCAGAACCGTTTTTTTTTTTTAGATTCCATATATATGTGTTAGCATACAGTATTTGTTTTACTCTTTCTGACTTACTTCACTCTGTATGACAGACTCTAGGTCCATCCACCTCACTACAAATAACTCAATTTTCTTTCTTTTTATGGCTGAGTAATATTCCATTGTATATATGTGCCACATCTTCTTTATCCATTCATCTGTCGATGGACACTTAGGTTGCTTCCATGTCCTGGCTATTGTAAATAGAGCTGCAATGAACATTGTGGTACATGACTCTTTTTGAATTATGGTTTTCTCAGGGTATATGCCCAGTAGTGGGATTGCTGGGTCATATGGTAGTTCTATTTTTAGTTTTTTAAGGAACTTCCAAACTGTTCTCCATAGTGGCTGTATCAATTTACATTCCCACCTACAGTGCAAGAGGGTTCCCTTTTCTCCACACCCTCTCTAGCATTTATTGTTTGTAGATTTTTTGATTATGGCCATTCTGATCAGTGTGAGGTGATACCTCATGGTAGTTTTGATTTGCATTTCTCTAATGATTAATGATGTTGAGCATTCTTTTATGTTTTTGTTGGCAATCTGTATATCTTCTTTGGAGAAATGTCTATTTAAGTCTTCTGCCCATTTTTGGATTGGATTGTTTGGGGTTTTTTTGATATTGAGATGCATGAGCTGCTTGTAAATTTTGGAGATTAATACATTGTCAGTTGCTTCATTTGCAAATATTTTCTCCCATTCTGAGGGTTGTTTTTTGTCTTGTTTATGGTTTCCTTTCCTGTGCAAAAGCTTTTAAGTTTCATTAGGTTCCATTTGTTTATTTTTGTTTTTATTTCCATTTCTCTAGGAAGTGGGTCAAAAAGGATCTTGCTGTGATTTATGTCATGGAGTGTTCTGCCTATGTTTTCCTCTAAGAGTTTTACAGTGTCTGGGCTTACATTTAGGTCTTTAATCTATTTTGAGTTTATTTTTGTGTATGGTGTTAGGGAGTGTTCTAATTTCATTCTTTTACATGTAGCTGTCCAGTTTTCCCAGCACCACTTATTGAAGAGGCTGTCTTTTCTCCATTGTATATTCTTGTCTCCTTTATCAAAAATAAGGTGACCATATGTGTGTGGGTTTATCTCTGAGCTTTCTATACTGTTCCATTGATCTATATTTCTGTTTTTATGCCAGTACCATACTGTCTTGATTACTGTAGCTTTGTAGTATAGTCTGAAGTCAGAGAGCCTGATTCCTCCAGCTCCGTTTTTCTTTCTCAAGATTGCTTTGGCTATTTGGGGTCTTTTGTGTTTCCATATAACTTGTGAAGTTTTTTTTTCTAGTTCTGTGAAAAATGCCATTGGTAGTTTGATAGGGATTGCATTGAATCTGTAGATTGCTTTGGGTAGTATAGTCATTTTCACAATGTTGATTCTTCTAATCCAAGAACATGGTATATCTCTCCATCTGTTTGTTTCACCTTTAATTTCTTTCATCAGTGTCTTATAGTTTTCTGCATACAGATCTTGTCTCCTTAGGTAGGTTCTTTAGGTATTTTTTTCTTTCGATTTAGTCATGGTTTATCCTCACCAAGCAGCTATGCAGGTTGGATAAGGAATGATCAGAGTAGAAGGACAGAAGAGAGAGTACCCAAAGACTGGGGAATACCAATGTAGAAGGAAACCAGCAAAGATGGGTGCAGGTAGCAGATAGACTGTGTCAGGGAGATCCAGAGAGGGTGAGAACATAAGTTAGGCTGGACATAACGAGGGCTCCTAACCTTGGAAGGATTGGAGGAAATAAAGCCCTCGGATACAAAGGAACTGGATCTGGGAACCAAGCCAGAGATTAAGGAATAGATAACATCTAGTTCCCAGACTGGAATATAAGATAGTTAATGCAGCTGGGGAACAGAGCTCCTGTAAAGGGAACAATATTGGTCTCAGATTTGGTCATTTGGTTATAATATAACTAGAGGTATTTAAGAGCTGGAATCCAAAGAGTTCTTGAGATCTTTACAGTGGAGGCATGGTTGGTACAGTAACAAGGACTTGGGCTAGAGTCAGACACAGGTTTCAGCTCTGCTGTTGCAATCTATCTTACTTTGGGTAGGTTACTTAACTCCTCTGAATTTCATTTTCTCTATCTGATGAAAATGAAAATTATATATATATATGGTAGTTTTTCGGGGAAGATTAAGTGAGCTAGCTTGTGGAAGCATTCCACTGAGTTCCAGGCATGGCATAGAAGTTCAATAAATGATAGTTTCTTTCCCTGCTATTGGTCTTTCATATGTTTGCGTGAGTGTTTTTGCATTTGCTCTATTAATAATAGTTCTTTTTGCCTGCCAAGGGCAAAACATTGTAGCAGTGAACAGTTTGATTAAGGGAAGGTGGGAAAGAAAAGGAAGAAGAAATAATAGTGAGTGTCAGGCTTGGGTGAAGTATCCAGTGGGGTATCACTGATATGCTCTAGGGCAGGGGTCCCCAACCTCTGGGCCATGGACCAGTACCAGTCCATGGCCTGCTAGGAACTGGGCTGCACAGCAGGAGGTGAGTGGCGGTGAGCGAGCGAAGCTTCATCTGTATTTACAGCTGCTCCCCATCGCTTGCATTACCACCTGAGCTCCACCTCCTGTCAGATCAGTGGTGCCGTTAGATTCTCACAGGAGTGCGAACCCTACTGTGAACTGCACATGCGAGGGATCTAGGTTGCAAGCTCCTTATGGGAATCGAATGCCTGATGATCTGAGGTGGAGCTGAGGTGGTGACGCTAACGCTGGGGAGCGGCTGCAAATACAGATTATCATTAGCAGAGAGGTTTGACTGCACAGAGACCAAAATAAATCAACTGCTTGCAGACTCATATTAAAACCCTGTCAGTGAGTGGCAAGTGAAAACAAGCTCAGGGCTCCCGCTGATTCTGCATTATGGTGAGTTGCATAATTATTTCATTATATATTACAATGAAATAATAATAGAAATAAAGTGCACAATAAATGTAATGTGCTTGAATCACCCCCAAACCATCTCCCTCTCCCCTCCCCCTGGTCTGTGGAAAAATCGTCTTCCACGAAACTCCCTGGTGCCAGAAACACTGGGGACCGCTGCTCTAGAGTATTCCAGGGTAGTCCTCTGGCAACTGGGAAGAGGGCTTGCACATACACAGTTAACTGCTCCTCGTCTTTCCTTTCGCTTACTCAGGGAAGTAATTTCTTTCCTTATTTCCCTGTGACTACGGAGTGTGCCTTTATTCTTGTGATTATTTGATTACTAGCTGTCTTCCTCACTGGGCTGCCAGCTCTGTGAGGGTAGGGGACATATCTGTACGCATTGTGTTCACAGTATGCAAAGTAACCACAACAGCACCTCGCACATAGTAAGAGGGCACCAGGATCGGGAAGGGGAGCACTAAAAAAACTGAAGTATTGAGATCATTTAAAACAAACTTTTCTTCCTTTATAGTTTTGCCTAGGGCTTTCAGAATTGTTAATTGCTGCACAGATATCGAGATTCATTTGAGAGATCTTGGAGATTTATAAACTCTTATTATCTACAACATGGGCAAAATTTTCTTTCTGGAAGGTCTTGATATAGTTACTTATAAAATCTGCTGGTAGCAGCAGCAGTGCATGTAAGACCTATGAAGCAACAACTGTACTTTATGGCTGCTGTAGGTGTGTGTGTGTTTGTGTTTTAATTAATTAATTAATTAATTTATGGCTGCGTTGGGCCTTCATTGCTGCTCACGGGCTTTCTCTAGTTGCAGCGAGCAGGGGCTACTCTTCGTTATGGTGGCTTCTCTTGTTGCAGAGCACAGGCTCTAGGCGCACAGGCTTCAGCGGTTGTGGCACGCGGGCTCTACAGCACAGGCTCAGTAGTTGTGGCGCATGGGCTTAGTTGCTCTGCAGCATGAGGGATCTTCCAGGACCAGGGCTCAGAACCCGTGTCCCCTGTATTGGCAGGAGGATTCTTTTTTTTTTTTTTTTCCCCCCGCGATACGCGGGCCTCTCACCGCTGCGGCCCCTCCCGTTGCGGAGCACAGGCTCCGGACGCAGGCCCAGCGGCCACGGCCCCCGGGTCCAGCCGCTCCGCGGCACACGGGACCCTCCTGGACCAGGGCACGACCCCGCGCCCCCCGCATCGGCAGGCGGACTCCCAACCCCTGCTTGGCAGGAGGATTCTTAACCACTGTGCCACCAGGGAAGCCCGCTGTAGGAGTTTTAAAGAAAATGAATATAAAGATTGTCTATACCTTGGTAAGTTTCAGAAAAATACGATATCTTAATAATAATTATTCCATTCCACCTATTTTTAGGAATACGTGGGTTTTTCTTTTTTACAAATAAAATTATATTCATCAGAGTACCTAAGAGTGGAATCTTATTGTGAAAGTTGAATACATATTACATTAGTGATAAACAAAATTTTTGTCTGAAAGTATTGTGTGAAGTATCAGACTTACTGAAGAGTGAAAAGATAAATTTCATCTTAAAAGTATACTTACCATAAATTAAGTTCCTCTATTAACTTTTATTAAGATTTTTTGTTCAATCGTGGAAAATAATCTGAAAATTAAACAACACTTATTAGAACTTTTTTGGGGGCATTGGCACAAAAATGAAGATTGTTAAACTTGAGCTAGAGATTTTTCTTGAAGAGTGGATATGAAATATGACATCTTCTTTTTTGATAAAACAGCAAAAATAATGATGTAGAATTAAGTGAGTTAACCAGTTTTCAAGTGAAAACAGTTCAGGAAAAAGAATGCATAAAAGGTGGACACTAAAGGGAAAAATTTGTATTTACCTATCTCAGATTGTTAGGACATGATTGTGATGTTTCTCTAGGAAACTGTCTACATTTTTGACTAATTGTTTCCATTATTTTGAAATGAAGGAAGCAAAAAAAAAATATTTGAACTCACTAGAGTAAGTGAAATCAGCACTTTCTACATTCTTTCCTTCCTTTCTACATTCTTTTCCATTTATTGACACTCTACTGTACATGAGGCACTGGCCAAGGCCTTTAAATATGTTCTCATTGTCTTCACAACACTTTTATAGATGCAGAAACTGCTGCTTGCCCAAGGTCACAAATTGAGTAGGAACAGCCTGAATTTTCACTCCAATCTGTCTGAGTTTCCATTAAAATATGTTGCAGTCTCCAAATTGAAATCCTAAAAATATGAGCATGATAAATATGATTTCAAATACTAAACAGAATTCAAAGAATCCAATAAAACAAAGTAGCTTCTTTTCCAAAGTGTTCAATTAATGATAGCATATATGAAAAGATTTTTATGTAAATCTTTTGACAAATCTCTTAGATAATGGGTCTCTACAGATAATGTCACTGATTTCCAATGCCCTTATTGGGAATAATTACCTATTGAGCTAATTATAGTGGTGACATTTTTCTTACATAGAAAGGAGAATGAATACATTTTTATCCGTGTAAACATTCATCTGTTCAAAATCTTTTCCCAACTGATTACGGGCTATTATCATTGTTAATAATAAGAAGAGGCTGAGGTAAATACGTTAAAAAAACTCCCTAAATTGGCTACTGGGAAAATAGCTTCTCCAACAGAGAGAGGATAAGCAGTTCCTCAAACCAACAATGGCAGGATGCTCTACGGGACAGCGGGATCTCTCTCTGCCCTTGCCTTCTGTGGCACATGACAAACAGTAGTGAAAATTAGCAATTATTGGCATTTGTCAACTCTCTGGTTCCGCGGCAGGAAAACGGAAACAGCAGCAATCATGCTCAATTTAAGTCTCTCGTGATGTCAGGCTTTTCACAGACTCACACGGACATCAGAAGAGACCCAAAAAGGTTTACAGATGTGCAGTCAGCTATGACAGTGATGCTGCCAGCGTGGCTCATGGATCAGCTCATGATTAAGATATCAAAAGCTATCCCTGTAGCTTGCTGACAGCTGGTTCAATTGTTTGCACCTGTTTCCCCGGCATTACACATGTGTCTGGAATGGATTATTCTGGCTTGTGCTAGACACATTTCACCTTTTCTCACTGTGACATCCTCCAGCAGCATCACTGCTGAAGAGTAGGCAGCTCTCTACAAGGGCCCACGAGGGAAGAAGCCAGTGTGCTTTTGGAAGGGGCTCTGGGATGTCGGGGCTGACAACGTTATCAGTTAAGGTTGGTTCTTGATAACAGTTAACAGTGATATATGAATAGTGCTTGCATCCTCCCCGAATCAGGGAGAGCTCTGAGATCTGACATCTCATAGGGATGCTCTGCTCTCTTCGAATACTAGTGTCACCCTTCAGCTAGCCATCTTAAGTCTGTTGTGGAACCAGACAGGAGTATAGGAGCTATGTTCCGTCTCCTGAACCTTCGTGTTGCCCTGGATACCTCTCTCACGCTCATGGGCAAATTCACCATGAAGCTGACCAAGCTCAGGCTTCAGATTCTTGCAGTTGCACGGGCCCTTCCCCAGGTTCTGAGAGCTGCCCTTGCAAGGGGTTCACATGGTTGTATGTTTTTGTAAAATGTGCAAAAGTAAGACGTTTTAACCGCAGTGGGTTAGGACTGCTGTTTCTTTCCACGTTGACTTCTCCTCTGACATCCTTCCCATCATGTGGTGTGGTGCTGGTGTGGTTGTGGGCACTTTAATGTCTGGCTGGGGGAAGCTGAGTTGGGGACACATTTATTTTGGGTTTAGTGGAATATTTTTTTGCGGTTTTGCAGTCACTTCCGTGTATATTTAAGTTATTGCTGGCTTCCAGGAATACTCCTACTCTCCATTATGTATGCCTAATTTTGAATTCACAATCTATATTCTTTTTCTTAAGGTGGGTCCCCTAAGTTATAAAAGTTTCAGTCCCCACAATACCTGATATCTCCTGCTTGCTCTTTGTATCCTTGTCAATTCCATGTAGGACCCTGGTACACTGGCTCTTGAAAAACAAAACGCCCTGATTTATAGTGTTTGCTAATTTCTGTGGCCGATTTCCGTTGCTGATTCCAAGCTACCAATGGTTTAACAACCAGCTAACCAAATTTCTGAATATATAATGATTGACGCTTGCAAGCTGGTAGAAGATGGCTCCAGTATGCCACAAATTCTTCCTCAGCAGTAGTTCTACGAACTGGCCTCTTTTCTTGTCTTCATTCCTAATTACCTTCATTCAGACTTTCTTCTCTCTTCAATCCCATCCTCCCAAGACCGTTGTAACAGCTCCTCATTGTGTTTCCAGTTACCTGGCTGTTTTGAGCTCAGTCTATCTTCTAAAATATCACCAGATTTACTTCTTAAAATGCAAATTTGACCATGTGAGCCTCTTGCTTTAATCCTCTTCTGGCTTCCCTATTATACATAGGGGAAAATGTAAACTTCTGACCTTGTTTACAAGCTCCTTCATGTTCTGGCTCTTACCCGTCACCTGGCCTCATCTCCCTCCATAGCACTGGGGCTTCCTGAGTGAATGCAATCTTTCTGAATCATGCTGAAACCATCACTTTTCTGTGCCTTTGCTCACGCTGTGCCTCTGCTTTAATTCTGCTTCTTCTCTTTCTCCACTTGGCAAACTCCTTTGTACACGTCTATGCAGTGGTCTGTTTTACAGACTGTAGAAAAGTTCCCCTCCACTAAGGCCACCTCAAGGATGTCTTCCGAGGGGACTCGCTGAATTCACAAAAGTCCACTTGAAAACCCAGGACAAAAAGAGGGACAAAAGAATGAAATATCTCCATAATAGTAGCAAATAAGATGTTGTCCCACATCTTATTTGAGATTAAAGTGAGTCAGTCACTATTGCAGGATTAAGGAAACTGTGCTTAAGTATGGGCTCCTCAAGCTAGGAGTCTGAAATTTTAACCTGAGGTTTTCTATCCACATCAGATGTCAGGGGTACTCATTATAATAATGCTCTCTGCTTGCTGGACCTATAACCTGTAACACATTATCACATTCAAAAACCATCTGTGTCTCTTGTACTTTCAGTTGCATTTTCTGTGAAGATTACTCACCTTCATAAGGTTCTTGGGTCCTCCAGCAGGATTCTTTCCATACTTTTTATACCACCCTTGATAACATGAGTAGTCATCAGTTTATGTGCCTGTCTCCTATTACTAGACTATATGCTCTTCAAGAATATGAACGATGTCTTGTTATTCTTGGTATTTTCAATGCCTGAGGAAAGGGGCCCTCAGTAGCATATAGAAACCCTCCATCAGTATGTAGAATAAAGAATGGATGGGTGGGTATATGAAGGAAAGGATGTGGTAGGCAAGGCAGTGGTCAAGGTAGGTGGTATAAGTTTTTCAATGTCCATACACATAGCAATCAGAATACTCTATTGCAAGATGATAGCATTGAATCACAGTTCAGGAAGTAACAGTGGAAGCTCTTGGTTTTGTCACTATTAACGTTTACAAGCGTAATGTCTTTATGAAATTAATCCTTATTCTTGATATGGTAATATTTAAACATTAAAAAAGAGATATAGTTGAGAATAATAGGAGAAAATTTACTAGAATACAAGCCTGGCTTATGCATGTAGTGGTTAAACCATGAGCATCTAATGCATACTTAGTGTTATTTGAGAAAAGGGGATGAACAGGGCCAACTAGGGAAAGAGGTGGTAAGCTAACAGAGGAGAAAAGGAAAAGCAGTGTGCCAAAGAAATGCAGAAGAACACACTGTTGTAATAATAAAGAAACACTTGCTACTAGGAAGAAACTGGGATGGAGCACAGGAATGAGGGAAGGAATGAATATTTAGAACAGAAAGGCAGTAAACTAAGTGAAAAAATGATAGGAATTTCTGAAATGGGTGAGAAGATATTGCAGGCCCTAACTGCAGACTGATTTACAGAGCACTTTCTTATACATTGTAAATATACATTATATGTTGATGTTTCTGAACTTTATGACAGTGTTTCCCAAACTATGTTCTGTGGAACACTAATGTCTTCAAGATGGTAATAGGTGTTTCACTGGAAAAATATTCCACATACCTTATAACCAAACTTTTTGCAAATTCATTTACTCAGAGATTAAAGTGTCTGAGAATTTTAAAAACATTTCCCGCTTTTTTAACCCAAATTTCCCCAAACTGATCTTTCGTCACTTCTTTCATGAAACATCTACTGAGACATCAAAGGATGAGAGTTTTCCCCAGAACACGGTTTGATGTATTTATTTATGTATTTCATTTAATACACTTTAAGGAAAACCCCAAGTGTGACATGGAGGTTAACTGTTTATTTCAACCATTCTTAATTTTTAATAATTATGGAGACAAAATATGCACAAGCAACTTACTATTCGAAGCTCAATTTTCTTCGCTTTGGTATGATGATGGATGACTGCCTCACCATCTTGTGAGGATGAAGGGGAATAGCACCTGTGAAAATGCTTGGAAAAGTTTAGAACAGCTGCTGGAAGGCAGCCTGGCCAGACCACCAGACATGTGTCAGGAGACCTGGGATGCCTGGGTTTGACAACTAATCTTGCCATTTAGGGTGTGGATTTAGGAAAGTTATATGTACTTTCAGAATTTCACTTTCATTCGTGTATATGTATATGAATATCTCATACATATACAAGGGACTTGGTCTGAAAGAGTTATAATGTCCTGAGTTGGAATTATTTGACAATAAGCTGAACACAAGATAGGATGCAAGATAAGTGTCCAGGGGTGAGAAGTAGAAAGCAGCTGGGAGGGCTACAAAGTAGAAAGGAGAGCTCACAGAGGAGAGAGGAGGGCATTGTTGACCAACTCTTGCTGGGCGAAGAACCTCTTTGGTGCTGGGCAATGAAACCAGGATTGGAGGGCCTTGGGGTGGTGTCTCCTTTCCTGTCACCACCCACATACTTATCATCCCTGTGTCAGCTTGTCCCTATATTGGCTGCCTGTGATGAAGTCTATCCCTCCTGGCTTAGGTCATGGGCCAGTAGCCACTGACTCTGTGGCACATAGGAAACCCTCTCCACTTCTTTTTAAGGAGAATGGTCTGGAACTGGTCTTCTATCTCTCACTTATCTCAATAAGATTGCACTGAGCTCCAGGGCCAATTGAGCCTGGAGCTGTAGACTTTCTGACGATTAAAACATGTCTGTGGCCTGATCAGTGATTTGCATTAGTGTAGGGCCATCTGACTGGGTCTTTTGTGCCTAGTTTCCCAATTTTCTCCATCTTCGCAGGGCCCTGGTATCTAGTTCTTCCTTCCATCTTTCTGGAATGACTCGAGAGATTTGGACTTTCATCTAATTCCTGTATTTTCTTTTTCTGCTAGGACTTAAACCAAAATCTGATTTTCAGGTTTTTTTTAGGACACTTGGCATTTGACTGTGTGTTCTTGCCATAGCCTAAGGGATACTCCTAAGCACACCCCATGGGATGGAGATATCTGTTGCAAAGTAAAAAAAGGCTTAAAATGTTATTCTTTTTTTTTTTTTATGTTCATGAAATATGTGCAAATGACAAAAATTCCTGATACAACTGGTCAAAATTTATTGCCTTTCAGGAAAGCAATTTTGTGGCCTACCACCTATACTTTAATTGACGCCTAGAATCACTGTCACCTTCAAACCTGGGTGCTTTTCCTTGGTTTGTTCCTTTACATTATCCCTGCACTATTAGCCAGGGTCAAACTTCCCTGCACTTAGTATTGAAAGACCAGAGTATCCTTTTGCCAAATTGTCAGACTCCAAAGTTAGTTCCAGCTTGTTCTCTTCTCCCAGATGGCCCACATGTATGATTGCTAGCCTTCTGCAAAGAAGTATGGAGGGTACAGAGGAATCACATCATATTCACATTTAAATGAAACAAGTCCAACTCTAGGAGTTCAGAACGATAGGGTGGAAATATCATAGATTCTGCCCACCATTCCACAAATTGTTTATGCATCTGCGTATGAGCAGGAAATGGAAGGGAGAAATCTGTTTCCCTTGGTCAGTCTTAGTTCCCTTTTGTTTCTCCATGGTGTGGGCGTCTCACAGGGCTGAGTGTGATTACTGTATTAAAGATATAAACTTTACTTACCACGTGGTCCTTAAGTGTAATCCAATTTAACATTTGCTGCTCAACCGAAGAAATAGTCACCTGGGCCAAAGCTGCAGGAAAACTGATTCTTGTGAGAGCAGTCTCTGAGCATTCCAGAGCATTCTGTCCAATAGAACATTTTGTGATGATGGAAAATTTCTGTAGTCTATAGCGTCCAGCATGGTAGCAAGTGGCTACATGTGACTATGGCATACTTGATGTGTGGCTAGTGTGACGGAGGAATTTAAATTAATAAAAATTAATTTAAACAACACAACCTCATGCTACTATATTGAACAATATTAGTTTTCTATTTCTGTCTGGCAGATTACCACAAACTCAGCAGTTTACACACACACCCATTTATTAGCTCACAGTCCTTTAGGTCAGAAGTCTGGGCTACCTTGGCTGGGTTGTCTGCTTAGAGTCTCAAAAGACTGAAATCAAGGTGTTGGCTGGGCTGTGTTCTTGTCCGCAGGCTTGGGAAGAATCTGCTTCCAGGCTCAGCTCACATTATTGACAGAATTCGGTTTCTTGTGGTTGTGAGACTAAGGTCCTTGTTTCCTTGCTGGCTGTTGGCCAGGGGTCACTTTCAGCAGATAATGGCCAATCTCTGGTCCTCCCACATGTCCCTTCCACCTGCAAGCCAGCAATGGCTTAGCAAACCCTTGTGGTGCTTTCAGTCTCTGTGACTTCCCCTTCTGCTTCCAGACTGAGTAAACACTCTGCTTTCAAAGGGTTCACTTGATTGGGTCAGGCCCACCCAGATAATCTGTGTATTTAAAGGCTAACTGACTAGGGGTTTTGCAGATGCAATGGTAGATTCATGTTGGACTGAATAACCAAGAATGGGGCTCTCAGGAGGCCATCTCCTGAATTCTGCCTATCACAGCCACCTTCTTAAGATTCCCAATGACAATTTTGACCAGGCTTGATTTTTGTAGCTCACACTAATTTTAGAACCCAACTCCCAAGTAAAATATGACCTCACAGTACAGAGAGTAGCTTCATTGCTTTGGTTTTAAATTCTTTTCTGTTCTCAAGAATCACATTAAAATGTAGAAATTAAAAATGTAGAATCACATTAAAAATGTAGAAACCTTTTAAATTCTTTTCTGTTCTCAAGAATCACATTAAAAATGTAGAAACCTAGGAGTTGGTGGGTGAGGAATGTAGGTTGTGTGGAGTAGGAGAGTGTAAGCCTATGTCTACTAAGGCTTTAACTCTTCACACTCTAGTTAAGATTAGGTAACATATAGATGAGACGGGCTGGCTGAATTGTGGGGAAGGAGGATGGAGAGCCACCCGAGAGGCTTGGGAGGGAGGAGTCTAAGGGGAGGACATCATGGCTACCAAATGATGCCTTAATCCGTCTCTCTCAAAGTTATCTACCACTTCGTTGTTTGGGCCATAAGTTGCTGCTCCATGCCTTCGCATATTTTGAGAGCTATTAAGGTCAACATAAAAACCATGACTTGTTAAAAGAGAGAGATCCCTCAAATCCCTTCGAAGTGATATAGGTCTGTGTTAATGGAAGCATTATGTTCTGAACCAGAAAAAAAAAATTATTTCCAGTGACTTGGCACTAGTCTTGCCTGAACATATTTCAACTGCTTTTAGTTTGGGATACCACATGTTGAAAAAGAGACAAATTAGAGAAAATGTAGAGAGCGGCAACCAACATGATAAAATGTCTAGTTGAAGGTTCATGGCGTGGCTCAGGGGATTGGTAATGGGATATAAATCCTCTCTCGTCAGCACTTCATTTTTAGCAGTGTCTATCTAATGGCTGTCATCACTGCTTAGACTCAGAGACCCGCCTGGGTGGAACTGACAGTCAGGGTATGTTGTTCAGAATGTTGTAGTTCATATTTTGAGAGCATCATCATCAGAGCCTTTTTAACCTTTCCGGTGAAGAAGTGAAGGGTTAAACACAGAGGCTAAGTCAGGTATTCACTTTGACCTGAGCTGGTTAGTTCCAGGTTCAACTGGGTATATGCTAATTACTCAGCATAGTGGACTTTGCTATATTTGAATTAAGATTGAGAGAAATTCTTTTTCTCAAGTTTAAATAAATATCCACAGTCATTGAACTAGCTCAAGAAGTTTGCAATCTGCTTCAAGGTTAAGTTAAAACAATTAGAATGCCAATTTATTTAACTCCGATGAGAAATACAATGATAATCTAAACGTCAATGCTTGTGTTGATGAGATCTGTGCATTCAGTCCCTATGGGAAGATCTCCAGTGGAAGCCAGATCATGATCAGGACGTTGCTCTGTCCTGGCACTGTGTTCTTTAAATGATTCTAGAATAGCTGGATGTGTCCATCTACATTTTTGATCGAGTCCGGATGACTGGCCAGCTTGCTTGGTGGAATGAGGATGAGGCCTAGGGTTCACGAGGCATCGGTTTTAGTCTGTTATTAACTCACTAGGTGATGCTTGGTAAATAGGTAAAATAAAAACAAAAACTGGTAATAAATGGTGTCTAAGACCTTTTTCATATAAAATTGTTTGATTGTATGTATATGCTCTAAAGGCAGCTACATAGATAATTAACTGTCTTAGTTCTATTTGCTAAAGTCCTTAAGGCTTTTTACAAATATCAGTCAATTCAATAAACAATTGTTCATGGCTTCCTATGTGCAAATTATTGGAAGTAGGCATGGTATCTTCCCACAAGGAATTTAAATGACTAATTAAAATATGAATATTGTCATTGTGAATTAATGCAAATATTACTAGCTATGAATGATAACAAATATGATAGTATAATGTAAATAATGACTGATGACAATATAAGACAGAATTAAATAAACCAGCAATAGGGGTGCAGGTGTCTGTGGGATAGGATATGGAGTAGGGAAAAATATATTTCATTTAGGGCAATTAAAGGAGAATTCATAGAGTATACCTGAGCTGGACTTTTAAGGATGGGTATGTTTAGCAAACCTGGAGAACCACTGTTCTAGGATCAAAGTTGGTGTTGCTGTAATGGGATGGGAAATTCAGCTTGCCTGGTAGGAGAGGAGGATATAGGAAGAAGCTAGTGATACCGCAGATTTAGGGCCCTCAGTCAGTCACATGGACCACTTCTGCAGTCTTCTATTTGGGCTGCTGTAACAAAATTCCACAGGCTGGTGGCTTAAACAACAGAAATTTATTTTCTCACAGTTCGGGAGGCTGGCAATCCAAGATCAAGGTGCCACCCTGGTTAGTGTCTCTGGAGGCCTGTCTCCTCGGCTTGTGGATGGCCACCTTCTCTCTGTGTCCTTTCATGGCCTTTTGTCTGGGCATGTGTATCCCTGATATGTCTGTCTCTTCTTGTAAAGACACCAGTAGTATTAGATCAGGGCCTCACCCTTATGACCTCATTTGACCCTAATTACCCCCATAGAAGCCCTATCTCCAAATACAGTCACACTTGGGGTTAGGGCTTCAACATATGAATGGAGGGGGTACACAATACAGTTTATAACAACTTCTAAGTCTCTGAGAGGAGCCCTAACCTTGAATTCACATGATCATATTTTTTCTTGGTGAAAAGTGAGGTTTTTTTTGTATTCTTTAAGAGCACCCTCTAAATGGGTTATGTTTCAGGGCCCATAAAACCTGGGTCCTGGGGCTTCCCTGGTGGTGCAGCGGTTGAGAGTCTGCCTGCTGATGCAGGGGACGCGGGTTCGTGCCCCGGTCTGGCAAGATCCCACATGTCGCAGAGCGGCTGGGCCCGTGAGCCATGGCCACTGAGCCTGCGCGTCCGGAGCCTGTGCTCCAGAATGGGAGAGGCCACAACAGTGAGAGGCCCGCGTACTGCAAAAAACAAAAAAACAAAAAACCTGGGTCCTCCTTCTGCCTGGGAGCAAGATATTCATTAGGTCCCTTGTTCAGCAGGAGAGGTAGCCCTGAGTAGGTATGCTGTATGGGGGGAGTGGGCAAGTGAGAGGTTCCCCCATCATCTGACATGGGGGACATCGGGGCTGATGTGAATCCCAAGTTCTGATGAAGCTATGAATACTTTTAGATTGGGGGAACAATATATAGGAGTTAAATGTGTGGGTCCACAGCAATCATCCCAATTTCTTGATCCTACATCACTAGTGTCAAAAGGAACCAACACTAATGGAAATCCAAAGGGAACAAGACATAATGGAGCAACACTAAGGGTATTTAGGGCATAATACTGTTATCAAAGTTGGAGGAGAGTGTGGTCAGAGTTGGCTGGAGATGAAGTTGGAGAACCATTCTGACTCTTTTTTTCCTGACATAGCATAAATATAAGTTAGATTTAGGAGAAGATTTCTTGGCCTCAGAGTCAGGAGAACAGTTAATGTTAGTAAAGGATGAAGACATTCTGGGAGCAGGGGCATGTATCCTATTTCTGTTTCTTCCTTGAAAGTCCTCTAATCTTCCTCCTGTATCACGACTTCTCTCCAGAATCACTTGGGGGACTTGTGAAAAATAAAGATTCCTATGTCTAATCCCAGACTGAAATGAATCAGAATCTTTGGTGGGTGGGACCCAGAAATCTTCATTTTGAAAGTTCAGACTTGATTTTTTTACTCTTTAGAGATTGGGATTTACTGTCCTACATCCACAGCACAGTAGAGTACAGCTCTTAATTTGTATTTCTATCATTAATATCTGTTAATTATAACAACGCTACTACTCTTGAAGCACTTATTATGAGCTCCATACTGTTCTAAGCAAGGCTCACCTAATTTTCATGGTAAACCTTCATGGCAGATAATATTACTTTCATCTTGCAGCTGAGAAACCAAGGCTCAGAAAAGTTAAATTTCTCAAGGCTGCGTAAGTAGTATTGGTCAAAAAGTGAAGGGGATAAAGGAGAAGGAAAATTTGATACAATATATTAATTTGCAAATATTTCTGTTATGTAAAAAGTACATGAGATTTATATATTGCCTGAATTGTGTGGATGTTACAATAAATATTAACTCCTAAGACCCCCACCTGCTTGGGTATTGCTGGGCTATACTGATAAACTGATATTCTGATGAAATGGAATGCCAGGAAATTCCAGCCACTTGTGGCAGAAGAAATAAGATTTCATGCACTTTTCTTGCCAATGCTAAACTAACATCCCTCTATGACACTTATGAGGCTATGCGGACTTGTTTGGTTGAATAATGTCCACATTTTTGGTTTGATAAGAACTTTGGGTACTTCGAGAATAAGATATATAGTTTTGGAAAATATGAACCCAAACCTATTGTGTGATCATCTATTTTATTTCGGTAGTATATGGATCAATAAGTATGATGTTTTATTTTTGTGAAGCAAAACAAAACAACTCATAGTCAAAACACATTGGGCAAACTGTAATACTCCATCCTTTAGTCCTCCACAGTTCTACTTAAAAGAAAGTAATTTCCATTCAATGGACCAAACAACATAATAAAGTTTCTTGAGGCAACTCTTGCAATTACCATGTAAGCTTATAACACAAGCAATGTGTGTATTCCTTCAACAAATTTGCATTTCAAATATACAAAAAGAAATAAAATAGCCATGTTTATTATATTTAGACTGACTGGAAACCAATTATAACAAATGGCAAAAGAAAAGGAGTCTAAGTCAATGTAACTCATTTTAACAAATGTAGTTCTCCTTAAATTAAGAGGTCAATTATTTCATAGATGTTTTATTCTGCACATGATGAGAATAAATATTGAAAATATTTATTTTAAACTATATTATTTTAAACTATATATCTTATTCTTTTTAAAATATTTATTTAGATATAGATTTCTAGTTTCCAAATGTTTTTCTAATTTTAAGATATTTCAAAATATATTGAAAAATAAAAATAAATAGAATTCACCTGCCATCCCTCCATTTATGTTTGGATTTTATAAAATAAGAAGCTAGAGACTTCTTCCACCATACATTTTCTCTGCCCAGGGTTAAAAACTATTGGCTAGCTATTTGATGTATATCATTCCTCTTCCCTAGGTTTCTACTTTATATCCATATATATATTTGATACCCTAAATTAGAATATTATTAAATGTATTTAACTAGAATCAGTTTTATTTAATAAAAATATAGTATGGACATTTTCTAAGTCATTTCATGCAGGACTTTTTAGCTTTTTAATGGCTGTAAATTGTTACTATTGAACCATTTCCCCTATTTTTTAATTTTAATTTTGATTTTTTCCCCAATTTAATTTCCCCCCTCTTTTTGCTATTGTAAACATTTTTTTCAATGAATAGCCTTGCAAGGCATGCACATTTCAAATTTCAATAGATATTGACAACCAAATTACCTTCCACAAAATTTGTATATTTTCCCCACGTATTTGTATTTGTATATTTTCCCCACGTTTGCTGGCACTGGCTATGAGCAATCTTTTTAATCACTGACAGTCTGCTGAGGGCAAATTATATTCTGTTTTACTTTGTGATGAAGAACTGGATGATTCTAAATGTTTTCATGTATTTAAATTTTTTTCTGGTATGTTTCTAAAAGGTACATGTGCTGTAGAGTTAGGAATAAGAAAAATAGATGCTTAGATAGGACTAAACAGCCCTTGAAATAACTGCCATTCACATCTTTAATCTCACATTCCGTGCAGCTTTTATTTGCCAGGATGGGTAATTAATTCAAAATATTGTAAACTTTAACCTCAGTTTTTGCTTCTTCTATAAAGGGAACTAGATACAAGAGAATAAGTAATTCTGCTTGTTTGAGAAATTCAAGCTGTTTTGTTTTGTTTTTACCACTTGTACTTTGTTTACTGGGAACAGTCTTCATCTTTATTTCCTCGTATTATATATTATATTTTAAATTTTGAAATCTACATGAAACACCAAAGATTATGATTTTGGACAGTTTCTGACTAGTGTTATTCATTTGAGCTTTTTCACTTGTGTTCTCATAAATTAAAACAAATTTTTTTCTTTAAAATAAGTTATTGGATCTTGGTGGATAAGAAACTGAAATGAGATGCTCTTTACTCAATCAAACCGGCAAATACCTCTGCAGGCTTAGTCATAAGACCCAGCACGGAAATAATACTTGTCTCACAATCAGGTCAGAAATGATAACTGAAACCATGGAATCCTTAAGATAAGCTACCTGTGTAATCAGGGGAAATAGCTGAAAGCCTAATAGAAGGCTTTGTGTTGGAGGACAGTGATTGAAGTTCAAAAGGCTTAGGAGAGGTCAAGTTGGCAATGTCAGGTATTTCCCCAAGTTTACTTCATTCAATTAAGTTGGAACAATCTGCTCCTGTGAAAGAGTTAGTGGCTTTCCTTACACTGGGGGGCCCAGGCAAAGGGATGCTTGGTTTCCTCTGTACCAGAAGCTATGTCTGGGATAATTTTTAAAAAGAGATTGAGTTGATTTTCATGAAGTCTCTGTGGGAAACTTACGTGCAGTACAATGACTGGAAATCTTGTGGGTTTACTAGATACATTTAAAAGGGATGGAAGATGCAGTTATTTATCTGCATGTACTAGCCAACTATCACAACTTAATTCTTTTCAAACTTTTGTTGTTTCTAAATGGGATGACCATTCATGCGTCTGCCACATTAATTGAGCTGGTTTTCTTCCTGTTTAGTCTAAACTACTGTTGATTGCTTTGACCCCTGCCCAGATGAGGGAAAAAATGCCCTGGATTGAGGGCTTTCTTAGGAGTGCCTGTGTTCTCAGCTCAAGGCTGCTTGAACTGGGTGGATTTTAGGGTAGAAAAGTGCCTCCAATTGACTCCTTAAAAAGTAAGTTTCACATGCTTACAATTTTGTCTTTTTTCTTGGTATGTCACTTCTTTTTCCTTTTTGAAATGTACCATCTTATTTTTTAGTTGGAGTAATTATTTTACAAACAAGAGTGAACTTTGTGGAGGAATAGAAATGGGACATACCCTGACTGCAGCAAATGATCAGATTACAGAGATAAATTGATACATGAGAGGTTCCGGAGTACTGGGTAATTACGGTACATACCTCCAGGAAATTCACACACACACACACACAACACACATACACCCCCAACATTAACCCCCTTGCATATGTGTGTGTATGTGACTATATAGAGTTTGATTATAAGAAAGATTTAGGAGATGAAACCTATTTTTAAGTTGAACAGCATTAAATGTCATTATCAATGTGTTTATTACAGTTTAAGATATATTTCTAAAAGCCATAATTCTAATAACTTTTCACTAGTCAGATACTGGGCAAAACAAATAGGGACAAGAATGATTTCATCCAGTGCTAATGAAATGATCTCATCCTAAACGTGGCTAATTGTTAGATTCACTTGGGCATACTCAGACCTCCTGAATCAGAATCTCCAAAACTGGGACCCAGCAATCTATAGTTTAACAAGGTCTCCAGATGATTCTGAGTCAGCCAAGCTTCTGAAGCCTAAAAAAAAAGTCAGTCTAGAATAATAAGTTAGTTTGTTCTAATTAGTTTGATGTTGAAGGAATTGCACAATTTTCTAAAGAACCATGAATGCATGGTTTTGGTAATTAATATGAACACTATAGTAAAAATTGCCTCATTAGAGCTTCCCAATATAGTCCTCTGACTTATGCATTGTGAGTTCCATTTTACAGATGAGGAAATTGATACTGTTAAAATAATTAATCATAAGGTTAATAACTAGGAAAACCCAGATTCAGTCCCAAGCCTTCTGGCTACAAGTCCAGGGCTCCCAGCACATTGACTTGAGGCAAAAATCTTTAGAAGCCTTTTCCAGTAGGATCTCTAGTTTAGGTCTAGCATTTTGTCTTTCTGTCATCCCCCAAATAACTATTGAGGTCAGCGTTTTTTCAGTTTAGAATACATTTCTTGAGTTGCTATATGCCTAACTTTGAGTTGGATGATGGGTTAGGCCTCAGCGGGATGAGTTTTTCCCTCCCCTCATTGGGGAGATGAGCTTTACTTGGGATAAGAGTAGAAAGCAACCGTTTAAAGTGACTAAATGTACATTGTGGACTTTCAGTGCAATAGCAGTTCAGAGAAAATTATTCTGGGCTAAAATCTGGGGGGAAGACGCCAGAAGAAGCCGCAGGATTTCATCTGGGTCTTGAAGAGTGGGATTTGGGAAGTTCAGAAGACATTACAGGTATGGGGGTAGCATGAGCACAGGAGTGTGTGTGAGTGTGTGTGTGTGTGTGTGTGTGTGTGTGTGTGTATTTAGTCAAACTCACTGCTCAAGAGAGCACTGGTTCAGCTGAGAAGCAGTGAGAAAGTGGGCCCAGGGTGTAGACGACGCGGCCATACCTCATCCTTCAAGGAGGCCAGACTCCATAGGCCACTGAGATTGTCGAGTTAAAAAGTGCCTTTGGAGTCATTGCCCTCTTCTTATAGGTGTTATTTATTATTCTCTCATGAATGTGCTCTCAGCCCCCAGAAAACACCTTAACCTAATGCTCCAAAAGCCTCTGTCATTGTCCAGAATCAAATTAAGCACAGCAAATATGACCATTGCTCTGAGACACCCATGGGATTTGGGATGTCGAAAGACACAAAAGCTTCAGCATAATAGGCAGAGAAGCAGCAGGTTCCTGGGATAGGACTAATTTTTCTCTGGTTGTTTAGTAACAGGTGGTATTTATCTAAGCAGACTGCCCTGGGCAGCTGGTTGATGGGTTTTTCCAGCTGGACATCTTCTCCCCATTTAGTCCAACCACACCTGCTTCAGACAGCAAACAAGAGCCTTTCTCATCTCCAGTATCTACGTGTGGGGGGCTGGGGTATAGATGAACCATTCAGCTTCCAGCTGTAGTGTTTCATGATGTCCAAGGAGCCCATCTGGCCTCTGACCAGAAAAAAAAGAGGTTTTGGGTTTAGAGGTGGGCTTTTTTTTTTTTTTTTCAGGCAGTGGATTTGTCCTGTTGGGTTGCTTTCTTTTAAAAAAGAGATTTCGTCATCGGCCGCTATCATGTGATCAGACTTATCCCCCATTAAAACTTCCTTTCCTTGAAACATGCACTGACACGATTGTGGCTGTCCCTTTGAGCTTTTATTGTGCTGCATTAAGGAATAGTAGAATAGTCTCATGAAAGATTAATCACTTCCTGTAAGCATCTTGTACCTGCAGACAGGCAATTACTGAAATATGTCCGAAAGAAAACAAGGAAGGACATTAAAATGTATCGGCCAGGTATTTTTTGGCAGTGTGACTACAAAACTTGCTTGGGTGCCAGCTTTTCTGGAGCCAAAAAGAACTTCTGTGCTGAGTTAATGGATCATAGTTTGTTTTGTACATGGGTAGCAAGGTTTTCTTTGTAATGATAGCCAAAACTTTGACACTGCACAGGTATTTCTCTTGAGGCTGTACAAGTGCGTGTATTCTTATTTATTTCCCTGTCTAAACTGAATGATAAATCAACCATTTGGACTAAATTCAGTCCTGGCAAAATTCAATCCTGGCAATTTAGAGAACCCTGTGTCCCCAGTGCTGGGGCTGCCAGATAGTAGGTGCTCAATAAATATTTGGTGACCAACAATCTCTATTTTATCATTGTCAAGGGGTTTACAACAAAAGTGTGAGATTTTAGGGGATGTCATACTCTCAGCCCTGAAAATCTCCCTAACCAATATGGTACTGGGTTTACCTTGACTTAAAACCTGCCATTTACCAACTATGTTCCAGCCTCTGTGCTAGAGGCTGGAGATAAGAAAAAAGACACTATCCTCGCTTTTGAGAAGCTGAGAATTCCTGGAAAGAGAATAGTAATACAACAACAACATCCAAAACAAAAACAGTATTTATTGAGCACTTGTGTATTGTAGACACTTAAGTCCTTTGTATATATTAATTCATTTAATCCAGAATTTTTACTATTATTCTAGTTTTTCAGATGTGTAAACCAAGGCACAGAGAGTTCTGTAATTTATCCAAAGCTAGTAAGTGATGGAACTGGGATATGAATAAAAATATAAAACCAAACATTGAATTTGTGGAGTGCTCTGATGGGGTAAGGACAAAGTGCAGAGAAGAGGCTCCCTCCACTCAGTACAATGGGGATCAGGGAGGTTTCAGGAACAGTTGATGTCCAAGCCTTTTCTTCGTTGCCTCTACTTTCTGGCCCTGGGATCTGGGATCTGGGTCATCTGTTTCTCTCCATATCTGGCCCCAGGTCTTTCCAGGTCCTTCACCACGGACAGGGAGCATTGTGCTCTATATTGTGACATCTTTCCGCTTATGGCTTAACAAATTATTCAACTTCCAGCAGCTCTAATTATGTCCTGCTGTAGTGGCAAGAATGTGGGCTCTGGAGTCAGACACACTTAGATCTGAATTCTTGTCCCTTCCATTTACAAGCTGTGCCATGTTGAGCACGTTACTTAGCTTCATAGGATTAATTATACTCATTGCTTTGGTCTGTTTAAAGAATTAATTGACATAATATGTATAAAACATCCATCATATAGGAGATGCTCAATAAATGCTAGTTTTATTTCTCTTGTAAGACTATGCCTTTTTTTGGACTGTTTCTTCCAGCACCTAGCATGGCTCCCACAAATAGTAGATGATGAATACATGTTTGTTAATTTGATTTTATGGGAGAGGAGAAATAATTTATGTCAGTGTGATATTGTTAAATCATCACATGCACAGCATCTTCCTGGAATAATTTTCTCTTCCCCTCTCTTTCCCCCATCCACATCTGCCTTCCCTACTTAGTTTAAATCCTACTTGGCTTTCGGGTCTTGGCTTAGATATAATGTCTCCAAAAAGTTTTCCCTGCTTGAGTGAGGCTCCCCTTCTTTCTGCTTCTGTAGCACCTTGGGCAATAGGAACTGTGGGTGCCAGACCAGCTTTATCATTATTTTTTTTATTGAAGTGAAATCCATACAACACAACATTAACCATTTTATTTATTTATTTTTTATTGGAGTAAAATTGCTTTACGATGTTGTGTTAGTTTCTGCCGTACAATGAAGTGCGTCAGCTGTATGTATACCTATATCCCCTCCCTCTTGGACTTCCCTCTCATCCCCCCCATCCCACCCATCTAGGTCGTCACAGAGCACCAAGCAGAGCTCCCTGTGCTATACAGCAGGTTCCCACTAGCTATTTTATACATGGTAGTGTATATTTATGTCAAACCTAATCTCCCAATTTGTCCAACCCTCCCCTTCCCACCCTGTGTCCACATGTCTGTTCTCTACGTCTATGTCTCTATTCCTGCCCTACAAATACGTTCATCTGTACCATTTTTCTAGATTCCACATGTATGCATTAATATATGATATTTGTTTTTCTCTTTCTGGCTTACTTCACTCTGTATGACAGACTCTAGGTCCATCCACATCTCTACAAATGACCCAATTTTGCTCCTTTTTATGGCTGAGTAATATTCCATTGTATATATGTACCACATCTTCTTTATCCGTTCATCTATCATTGGACATTTAGGTTGTTTCCACGTCCTGGCTATTGTAAATTGTGCTGCAATGAACATTGGGGTACATATGTCCTTTTTTTAAAAAATTTTATTTATTTATTTTTGGTTACTTTGGGTCTTCACTGCTGTGCACAGGCTTTCTCTAGTTGCAGCAAGCGGGGGCTACTCTTCGTTGAGGTGCACGGGCTTCTCATTGTGGTGGCTTCTCCTGTTGCGGAGCACAGGGTCTAGGCACGTGGGCTTCAGTAGTTGTGGCACGCGGGCTCAGTAGTTGTGGCTTGCAGGCTCTAGAGCACAGGCTCAGTAGTTGTGGCACACGGGCTTAGCTGCTCTGCGGCACATGGGATCTTCCCGTAGCAGGGCTTGAATCCATGTCCCCTGCATTGGCAGGTAGATTCTTAACCACTGTGCCGCCAGGGAAGCCCCATGTGTCCTTTTTAATTATTGGTTTTCTCAGGGTATATGCCCAGTAGTGGGATTGCTGGGTCATATGGTAGTTCTATCTTTAACCATTTTAATGTGTACAATTCAATGGCATTCAGTATCGTCACAATGTTGTGTAACCACCATCTGTATCTAGCTATAAAAGATTTTTCATCAGCTCAAAATAAAACTTTGTATCCATTTAGCAATCACCCCCTATCCCCCTCCCACCAGCCTTTAGCAACTACCAATCTTCTTTTCATCTCTATGGGTTTACCTACTCTGGGTATTTCATACAAATGGGATCATACAGTATGTGATCTTTTGTGAATGGCTTCTTTGGCTTAGCGTAATACTTTTGAGCTTATAGCATGTATCAGTACTTCACTCATTTTTATGTCTGAGTAACATTCCATCTTAAGTACCTAATACATTTTGTTTATCATTATCCATCGGTGGACCTTTGGTTTCCTGTGAATCGTGCTGTTATGAACGTTTGTGTGCAAGTATTTGATTGTGTGCTGGTTTTTAATTTTTGGGGTATATACATAAGAGTGGAATTGTTGAGTCATATGGTAAATCTATGTTTAACTTTTTGAGCAACGACCAGCTTTATTATTTTCTAATTTCAAAATGTTGCCCAAGTCCAACCTAAAGACAAGTCCAGGATCTGGAGTTAACTATACTTAGAGAAAGCCCAATGCCAGCAGATCTTGAAGATGCTGGTTCAGGGGAAAAAATACCGAAGATGGTACACATAAATCTATTTTGTAAAAATAATTTTTCTTGTGAGACAGAAAAACAATATATAACAATCTGACTGTGAAACATCATAATGAGGGAGAGAGGAATAACCAGTCTTGACCCAGTTCCCTAGAGTTGTCCCAAGGCCCCTGGATTAGCTCTTAGCAGCTGGGCTCTCTGAGATTTCATTGTTTATCTGGATTCTTCAGGTTCCATTTTAAAGAGCATCAACCCAAGCCCAGTAACTGTAGCACAAAGACCTGTCTAGTACAGAGAACTCAGATTCTGACTTAATGAGCAGGTACCGTGTGGAAGGCACTGAAGCAGGTGCAATTTGGGGAAGATTTCGATTGATTTTGTTGGCTGTTCCTTCAGTGGAGAAAGTGATAATTTAAGTGAAATTATGGTGTTTAGATATAAAAAAAATCATTAACTGTGCCAGGAAATGCATGATGATGCCACATGAGTGCTACAGAGGGGTAGAGGCACAGGAAGAAGCAAACACCTCACATGAGAATTATCAGAGAAAGTTTCAATAGAGAAAGGGGACTTGAGCTGTTTTTAAAGGTATGTAGGATTTATATCTTGAAAGGAGAAGATGAAGGTTATCTCCAGGTAAGAGGTGGTCTGAGGTAGGCTTCTGAGTTTGGCTGTGAGTTTGGTCCTGAACAGGTTTATCATTTCAGCAAAATCGAAAACAAAACACAATCATTCCAGAGCAAGTGAACAGAGACAGAGCATCTGAAGAGGGGAATAAATATCCTTACGAAAACAAAGAACTAAATCTGGGTTGGAAACTGTGGCCAACTCAATCTGATGAGGGAGGTTTACTGCTTAGAAACCCCAAGTGAAGGAACTGAGTTTCCTGGAAACTGAGTGTCTCCTCCGATCTTAAAACTAGATGTGGAAGTGGTTCTGATTGATAATGGTCTTAAAACTTCTGCATTCTTATTACAAGTCTTGGGAGTAATTGCAAATGCTACCCCTGCGGAAAGTTACCGCTCTCTCTCTGGACTGAGAGGTATGAATCTCCCATTGATAAATTGTCTGTCTAACCACAAAACCAGTATTTGCTTTTGTTCTATAATTTGGCTACTTTCAGTTCATGATTACTAGGTATTCACTTTGTTTTTCTTGGAGGGGCAACCTGGAGAAGTATAACTGTACAAGTTGTGGACTGGAAATAACAATCGATGTATCTGCTGAGAAAGGAATTCTCCCAAACTCTCTAACTGCCACCTAGATAGGAACCATGGTGCTCTTAAATCATGATTTCTGTCATTGAAAAGGGTTTTATTTTTTTCCACTTGGGTAATGTGCTTATTGAACAGTTCTACTTTCATCTATGACTTTGCCCAGTCCTTGTGTAAGTTAAGAAAGTGTCATATGCAAGCTCTTGCTGTAATAAGTGGGATCAAGTCTAGTCATAGGGTAACAGAGACACAAGATGTTTCCTTTTATCCTAGAAACACATCACCTTGCAGCTAGTTAAAAAGTGATCATAGGTGATAGCTATATTTGATTTTGTGGTTCCCCAGGAACATCTCTATGATCTGCCTGGATAAAATCTGGATTCAGATTAGAGTCCCTTTACGGCATTATGTTTTACAGGAGCCTTGACATTAATCTCTTACTTACCTTCCTTGGTAACCTAAAAACAGCCCACAGGCAAAGGAGTGAGCAATAGTCCAAGTGGCAGGGTGGGTTGGGAAAATCCTATGGTGGGGGGGGGGGGGGGGGGGGGGGGGGGGCGGTGACTGCTTGTTGTAGTGACAGCTGCGTTCTGTGACTTTAAAGGTCTTCCCCACTGCAGTTTCATTTAAGAATACTTAAGGGTGCCAGCTGTGGACACATAGTCCTGAGGTTCAAACCAGGGCTCACCTCACCAACGGTGTAACCTGGGATTAGTCACTCAATCTGTTTAAACTTCAGTTTTCAGATCTGCAAAATGGGGATAAAAGTATTACTGACCTCTTAGGGTTTTCATGAGGATTAAATGAAATAATATATATGGTGCAAAGAGCAAAGTGCCTGGCACATAATAAGCTCTTAGTAGATGGTAGCTGTTGTTGAGTTCTAGGTTCACATTCTGTGGTCAGCTCATAAGTCTTAGCAACTTTTTCTCTTATATTCCCATTTTAAATGGGAAGTTTCATTTTGCCAATATTTTCCATACTTTTAGTAAATATATGCATTATTTCAAAGTTTGGAGAGATTTACATTTCAAAAAATGGCTTATGTAGAGCATATGGGAATTTATAATAGAGTCTTGAAAATGAATGAAAATTGTATTTATATTGGCCAAATTAATGCTTGAAGGAAGGAAAGGTTTTCTTTGGCGCTGGGATAATATTTTCTTTTTTTCCCCATTTTTAGTGAGATGTAATGGTCATAACAGGGTGTACAGCATGGATAAAATTTTCAATCATTACTTACTGGTAGAGTTTAGAAACCTATTTAAGTATTATCTGGATGTTTTTGAGTTGTCTCCTGCTTGTCATTGACTCATTCGTTTATTCATTCATTAAAGTGTTTAAGATCTACAGGGTTCAGGATTGCGATAAATACTGTTTTCTAAACTTATGATTTAACAATTGTTAGCCAAATACAATTTAATAATCAAATGAGAAAATCTGGAAATGGATTAAGGCTTTTTGGCTGCCAGATGATCTTCCAAAACAATGTTGAAAAATTAAAAGGAATAAACTAGGAGTGTATAGATTTCATTTTTCTTAACATACGTTTTGATTCAAAAATTAAGGGAAAACTGGGACAATTTTTTTTTTGAAGCCAGTTTAAAAAAGGTAAATATTTGGCTGAATACAAAGTTATATCAAATTCAAATATTTGCATTTTAAACAATGTCACCAACTGCCAAAAGATTTTTCCTTTTGAATAGCAACGAAAGGTTATAGGTTTTTCTTTACCAAAATCTGCTTTCTTCTCCTTTTACCATGTGATTAACAGACCTTGAGGAAAGAAATTCTAAGTGAAGCTTCATTGTTAAAATCCTGGGCTAGGAGCTTGGAGATTTGGGTACCATATTTCTAGATAAAGACTTAGGAAAATTTTCAGAGATCAGGAACTACAGAAATGACATTTTAAATTAAAGTCTAATTTTAAAACTTGATAATTTTGTTATTGTAGTAAATGCTGTTTTCAGATTTTTATTTTTTCTTATAATAGGAAAAATACTCTTAGTAAAGTTATATTCTGGTTAACTTTCTTATTAATTAGCACACATCAGTACTTTTAATAATTCGGGCTTGTACTTCTGAGTTTTTTCTGAAAAGAATAAATAAAAATGTTTCATAATTGTCTAAACTTCGGATAGTTCGTGAAACCAACATGTTTCTCTGAGTCTTTGTCTTGTGCAGAATGTTCATCTTCCATGTATACATCAGGCAAACCTGTATTTCTCAGAGAGTGAGAGAATTATTTCCCACCCCAAATAGTTGTATTTCATTTTAGAGAGCTACACCCAAACTAGATTTTCATCTGAGGAAGGAGCTGTTATAGAAGTGTTAAAAACAACAAATCCAGCTTTATAATCAGATAATATCCCATAAACAGTGTAAATATAATCATCTAGCCTAAGAGAAAAACAATGGGGTTGTTCTAGAGAACAAAGAATTTTGCCAAACACAGGAAAACTCTGTGAGTCAAAAAACCCCACAAATGATCTTTTCTAGAATATTAAGGATATAAAATTGTAAGGAAAAAGTACCCAGGAAAAAAGAGTAAATGGGAGTATTGGTCTTATTTGAGTTTTCAGTTCTTACTCCAGGCAGGGAAAATTCACCACAGCTATGGATCATCGCTACGAAGACCACACCTCATCTTTTTTATGACCTCAGTTCCCTGCGAGTCTCAGTTTACATCCTATAGCAGCTAGGGTTGAAGAAGGAATTTCTTTTCTCTCAGCAGCAGTTACATCTGTGCCCAGGAGCCACCTCTCTGCGAAGGGGTGACCAGTTAGCAGCAGCAAGTAAGGAAGAGTTTGAGGAGAGAAGACAATCAGAGTGTTCACTTACTATGAGCTTCAGAAGAAAGGGTCTAGGTTGTCCCTTTATATCACATCCCCCTGGCATACAAACAGATACACAGAAATCTGTCTGTAAAATTGCCCCCTGGGTCCATGTCTTCAGGCAGTCTTACAGTTAAGCCTGTCTCATAATGAAAGAGCTTCTCTGATACTACAGACAATTTCAAATGCAGGGCCACCTATGATGGATTGTCTGTTATTAAATCCTGATCTGTTGGGAATTCAACATTACGTGAAACAAGCAATGCAGGAAGAGAAAATATCTGCCAGCATGGCCTTCGGTACAGATTATTCTCTTAAGGAACACTTAATGATTAAAAAGTGTTACAGTGATGTTTTGGTATAATTTACACCATAAGACTTTATCATTGTTAATTTGCGTATATTGAATTTCTCTAACTAAACTCTACATTTATTATGGGTCTTAGCGTGTATCTCTCCATGTTTTATTGTTGAGTATTTACTTAACTGATAAAGGTTTGTAGTAGATAGTGCATGGGCAAATAATTTATAGCAAGACCTTGGGCATGACTCAGTGTACGCTTGATGCCTGGAAAAATGACAACCATTGGGTACTGACTTGGTCTTATAATGCTGAGTAAAGTCTCATAGAATTACATGAGAAATGAAACTTGACACTTCTGGCTTCAAAATTTAATTTTGAAAAAGGGGAATCATGGCATCCCCCAAATGGCACATGTCTGCTGACTAAGCAGTGCAAGATGCTGTAACTAAATCCTAAAAGTGAAGGCTGGAAATAGAAATAATTGGAGAAAAGGAAAGAAAATTGTGTTAGTAAATTCAGCAACCACTAATCCCTGCTTTTTGATCAAAGGCGTCTAGACACTACCTAACTCCATTCTAGCTTTTATGACTGGTGCAAAGGCGTGTGCATTCTTAGTATCTTATTTACAGTGTTAGAGGATGTCTGTGTAAACAAACATCTTCTGAGCACTTGTGCGTTTGTCAGAGTTGCCTGTTCTCTGGGCTTATTTAGAAATCTGATTTGGTGTTAACTAGCCTTCTTTTGGAAGCTACGCTCAGCAGCCCTCAGACTTACTGCAACTGAAAAACAGACATGCCATTTTGTACTTTGTGCTCTAGTTCTATCCTGTGTAAGGCATCCTCCAACTCCCAAGTAACACTTTTCCAAGAGTGTAGCAGACACTACAGACATCTTACCTCTAAGACTCAGAGTTTGGGGAGGACAATCTTTACCTCAAATATTTGTGTCCTTTTGTCCTATGTCATTTACACTTTTCATGTCCTGAATACTTAGTTTTTGAAAAAAAAAAGATCATCATAAATAGGTGACCCCATCTCTGCATTGGAAAGAATAACGTCAAACATTTATTTGAGAACTTATATTCCAGGTGCTTTGCATCTATAGCCCCTACAACAGTCCTTCAGAGGAAAATATCATTGTCCTTGTTTTACAAATAGGCAAACTGAGAACTCAGGACGAGAAGTTACTTCTCTGACCACAGTGCTAGTAAACCAAGAATTCAGGATTAAACTGAAGCCTGATTCTAAAGCTCTTGTTCTTATTATACGACTCTAGGAAGTGTCATTAGTTCAGGCCCATCCTAGGAGTATGTTGAATGGAAGACCTCTGTGATGTGATCTGCCTGCGAAGGTCCGCTTCTCAAAAGTTTTTCCTCTGTCCAGGTACGTATGACACACTCCTTTGATGTAAAACGTTGCAACACTGGGGGAGGGAATGGAAATTCACATTCACAACTTATGTTAAATTAGTTAACTGAATTACCCATCAGGACGCTGAGAATGGGATACAAGACCGATGGGTTTTGATACAGAGTGGTTCAGGAAGGGAAGTTGAGAACTTCAGCTGAAAGCTGAAAGGGGTATGATTTGAAGCTCAAGAGATTGTGTAGGGTCTAGTTTCTGCCACTAGGGGTCAGTGTGCAGGTGCCAGAAATAGGGGCCGGAGGCAGCACTGAGAAAACAAACTCGGATCGAAACGGAAACTCTTTTTCAGTTAGTAAGACTTGACAAAGAGCCCCTGGCAGGTAAACCCCAAACTGAAACTATAAATCAGAAGTTACTTAAGATCAGGCCCATCTGAAGACCTGAACATATATCCTGACTAGGTGAAGGCAGAATGTACTCACCGTTATGACTGCTAACAAGTGATGTTTTTAAATGACAATGTGACGAAGTCGTCTCAAATTTATTAAAAATTCCCTTATTGATTACATTTTAGGGTGATCACATGACAAAGAGAATAGAGGAAAGTCAAAAGAAAGAGCCAGACTAAGAGGTGTATTTTATAAATTATCAAGATTTAAGTATAAGCATCTCATTTTTGTAAATGAAAGAAGTACTCTTAAATGTGTTAGATAATTGTTAAAGGTCATTTCGATCCTTTATCTCGTCATTCTTTTAGTCAAGACAAATTATACAGTGAGAGGAAGGTATCCAAGTGATGTTAAATATTTAAGAAAATATTTAACATTCTTCAGCAAAACCTCACCTTTAGTTTTATTGCTTTCAGGTACTTTAGTGTTACCTCAGCTCATCTGGGAACTCTTTGTTGCACTAGGACTTGTATTTTGCAACAAACGTTCATATTCTTTTCTGTAAAATAGCTACTTGTATATTTTTTAATATGGCTTGAAAATCAAAAGGGTTTAAAATTTTTGTTAAAATAATTACTCCAGGAGATCTAATGTACAGCATGATGACTATAGTTAATAATACTGTATTGAATACTGGAAATTTGCTAAGAGAATAGAGTTTAGGTGCTCTTATCACGCACACACACAAAAGGTAACTATGTGAGGAGATGATACGTTAATTGGCTTGACTGTAGTAATCATTTCACTATGTATATCAAATCGTCATATTGTAAACCTTAAGTATACACAATTCTTATTAAAAATAAATTCAATCGGTCTTGGTTAAAAAAAGAAAAAAAATAATTACTCCAGGAAACTGTGAAGTATTTAGATTTATTCTTACTTTCCTAAATATAAATACCTTCATTTCATGGTTGGGAAAACATATTCAAAATGGTAGTTTGCATCCTTCATGATTTAACAACAGGAGCATGCGTCTGCAAAAGAGCACAGTGAAAGTTAATTGCTGTCTACTTGGAAAGCCCGAAGCAGATTTTGCCCCTGGCGAGATAATTTTACAAAAGCGGGAACAAAAAGTGAGCCAGGCTGTCTCTCAATCATTACTGTGTCAGATGAAAGCTTCTCTCTCTCCCATTCATCATCTATCTGTCTATCTATATATAGATAGATAGATGATGAACTTAAGAGGCACACATTCAAAATGACTGTTTATAACCAAAGCAGGAAAAAACCCATAACAGAACACACAGTATCACAAAAGGCTTCATCTGTGCCAGTGGATTTTGAGTGATGTATTTCTAGAGTCTAAAAGTACAAATTATCTTCTGGGTAAAATACCTGCCTGTGTGAGCTTTGACTTAACTTCATGTAGGTCTTTCAGCACTGGGACTTAACATTCTGACCTAACATTTAATGTATTAATCCTAATTTTAATCCGATACCAAGGCTCTCTGTTGTATTGAATCAATTCAGGTTAATTCAGAATTATGTTGCTCCCACCCAGAATCAATAGACCCACTGTTGGTTCTCTCCAAAGCTGACCACCCACTTTTGTGAGAATCTGCAGTGAATTAGAAAATCTGTCATTGCTGGGGAGACTGGGCAGCTCAGATATGGTCTGTCATTCTCTCTGGTCTATACAATACCCACCTTTTGTCCACCGTCTCCTAAAGTAACCTGACATAACTGAGCCTGCCAGTCAATGAGATCTTTATTCTCCTGGAAGGAATGCCTTGCACACCAGCATTATTAAGAAATTTCTGGACAATGTTTAGTGGCTGAAGAATAATCCAAGGTTCTATTAAAAAGCCATCTGGGTAATTAATAGCACATTTGTTCTCAGCCTCCTCCCAATTTGTCCATTAGTGGAATAAAAGCTCAGGACAAAGGGTAATGTGGTTCAGTTATATTTTACAAGAATTCTTCAGGAAGTTGAAAACACATGATAGTTTTCCAAAGATACATATGTTTATGGGCTCCTAGAGCAGCAAATAGGAAAACCCATGAGCTTTAAACTGAAGCTTTCTGCTGCCACTAGCTATTTAACTGAAGAAAACTGATATGGAATATTGACAATCCATCCTTAGAGATGACGAGCATGCTGCTGGTATGCCCCCCAAACATGTATAGACTAGGATGTCTCCGTCATATTTAAGTTAAAAAAATTTTCCCTGAATATTTACAAATGTGAAAAGGCAGGACTTTTATACCCTTTTACCTGATAGTTGAAGGCTTTTCTGGGCTCTCTTTTTGATGTATTTTCATGAGTAGTAGCCTCAGGCAGCATATTTCTGCACCATTGCCAAATAAACTGTTTTTCTTATTGATGCTTCCTCTGTTAGTTTGCCTTTTTTCCTAAACTGCATGTACAGAGAAACTTTGAAGTCCCAGATATTTGAAGATAAAAGTTAAAAACACCTCGGCAAAGTTAAATGAGGATTTAGTGTGTTTCTTTCTGTCTTTTAGATTTATTTTAAAGCAGTGATCAGCTAAACAGCACAGGAACCTGGAATTTATAGGGATTACATTGCCACAGAGTATATCTGTGTGTGTGTGTGTGTGTGTGTGTGTGTGTGTGTGCCTGTGTGCGTGTGATGGGGGATGTGGTGGAGTGGGAATGTGGGCAATGTCGAAGTCAGAACCAGTGAATCTGCAAATATACTCCAGTAGGTTGGGAGATGATGAGACGGAGAGAGTGACAGAAGAGAGACAGAAAGAGAGGGAGGGGGTGGAGTAAAGCTGGGGGGGGGGGCAGGGGGGAAGAGAGGGGGCAGGGGAAGGGGAGAAAGAGAAAGAAAATCTCTCTTAGATAAAGGTCTGTATATTTTGAAGGTCTCAGATCCTGCAAGACATTAGTTTTAGTTACTTTTTACTAGGTGCCAGGCTAAGTACTTTCATGGATTATTTTATATAATTTTTATAACAATGCTATAAAGTAGGTGTTCTCCTCATTTTTAGATGAGGCTTTGAGAGGCTGAGGTCACACAGCTAGTAAGTAGCAGAGCCTGCAGTCCCTGTGGCCTCCAGTCACACCCCCTTGCTCACTGACTGCCTTTCTGTTCCTCAAACATGCGGTTCTCTGGACTGGGTAACCCCTTCACCTTGAGTGACCTTCCCCTAACTCTTTCTGTGACTGGGCTTTCTCTTTCCAGCAAATGTCCATTTAAGAAAACATGTTTTAGAAGTGACCAACCTGAGCTGAGTCTTAGTTTCATTTATTCATTCATTTAATGCGTATTACATGTCTAGTATGCCCCAGACACTGTTGAAGGCAAGATGCAGAGAGAAAATATTTCCATCCAGCCCTTGCCCTCAGGGGCTTACAATTTTATCATGGGAGAGAGACAATCAAATAGACAGCTGCCAAATTATAACAATTCCTGAGGAATTGACTCTTGGGCCAAGATCTGAAGGATGGCATGGTATTATCTAAGCAGAGAGAAGAGGCAAAATGAGGTGCAGGCAGCTCAGACCCTGTTCTGGGAGGGTGTGTAGGGAGCGTGGCTGGGTCTTAGAGAGAAAGGGAGAGGGAGTGAGATAGAGTGATTGGGGGTGCGTCACAACACCTAGAGCACAGCCCGTGAGCAATGGGAGGCCACAAAGTGTCGTGATACAGTCAGCAGCCCTGACCCGCGGGTTCCACACTCACGGATATGGAAGGAGGGCAGACTGTACCTTGACATTTTACGTAAGGGGCTTGAGCATCCACGGATTTGGAACCAACCTTCCCTCCCCAGCCCCATACCGACGGAGCATACTTTGGTATTTCACTTGTGGAGAAGCTCTTCCCCAGACTGATGTCATTCAGGAACTTACCCCTGTCATTTCCTTTCCTTGGGAGATTTCACTGCGGCTTTTAGTGGAACCTTGACCCCAGGATGCCTTCAGCACCATGGGTTCAGGAGAGGGTCTGGAGGGCTCAGCAAACAGTAGTCACTACTACTTTAGGACAGCTTCAGGTATGGGCTGCTCTGAGCCAGCCAGGACATGAAGGAAAGCACAGGTTTATTCCTAAACTAAGTTCCGTTTTAGAAGCACAGACTCCGAGAGAAACCAAGGAATGAACCTGTTTAAATATCCATTTGTGACTAAGTAGTTTTTCGATTTCACTGAGTTAGGAGGTCACCTGTCCCAGCTGCCAAAGTGTGAGGGGAACACAGAGTCAGAGCCCTCAGGGCCTCACGGAGGAAGTTCTTGGCCAGGAGGGCTGGGTCTCTTTTCAGCAGAACAAATATTTGTTAGCACTTTACACAAGAATACTCTTGAGCTCATCGTATTTACATTGCAAATGATCTGTAAATAGCAAAGCAGTTATGTGTACCTGAAGTTTGTCATTTGTTTGAGGACATTATATAGATAGAGGACGAGAGAAGTGAGTTTTGGAAGGGAGAGGAGCGCATGAAAAAGCAAACACAAAGCCTCCAGCAGAACCTCTCTTTGCCAAGGTAGATACTTAAAAGGCCACCCCAAAATGAATCCCAAGTGAACCCTCCCTCCAGCATCTCCCTTGGCAGGTTAAGTGGACCTAGACTTATAAACCCAACTGTCAGAACAAGTTGTCTCTGAAAGGAGTAAATAGACAGCCCTGCCCTGGCTCTGATACAGGAGTCTCTGGAGCATCATGGGAGGTTTTCTTCCTGTAGGACCTCCCAGTGTCCAGCCCCTGTGGCCTATAACTCATTAGCAACTTCTGGAAGGGAAGAGAAGGCAACCCCTGTCTGCTAGAAACAATGCGTCTTCAACACTTTCTTTTTTTAATTAAAAAAATTTTTTAAACATCTTTATTGGAGTATAATTGCTTTATAATGTTGCGTTAGTTTCTGTTGTATAACAAAGTGAATCAGCTATACATATACATATATCCCCATACCCACTCCCTCTTGCATCTCCCTCCCACCCGTCTAGGTGGTCACAAAGCACAGAGCTGATCTCCCCGTAAGGTGCAGCTGCTTCCCACTAGCTATTTTACATTTGGTAGTGTATGTATGTCAGTGCTACTCTCTCACTTCATCCCAGCTTACCCTTCGCCCTCCCCATGTCCTCAAGTCCATTCTCTACGTCTGCATCTTTATTCCTGCCCTGCCCCCTAGGTTCATCAGAACCATTTTTTTTTTTTTAGATTCCATATATATGTTAGCATACGGTATTTGTTTTTCTCTTTCTGACTTACTTCACTCTGTATGACAGTCTCTAGGTCCATCCACCTCACTACAAATCACTCAGTTTCGTTTCTTTTTATGACTGAGTAATATTCCATTGTATATATGTGCCACATCTTCTTTATCCATTCATCTGTCGATGGACATTTAGGTTGCTTCCATGTCCTGGCTATTGGAAATAGTGCTGCAATGAACATTGTGGTACATGACTCTTTTTGAATTATGGTTTTCTCAGGGTATATGCCCAGTAGTGGGATTGCTGGGTCGTTTGGTAGTTCTAGTTTTAGTCTTTTAAGGAACCTCCATACTGTTCCCCATAGTGGCTGTATCAATTTACATTCCCACCAACAGTGCAAGAGGGTTCCCTTTTCTCCACACCCTCTCTAGCATTTATTGTTTGTAGATTTTTTTGGTTTTTGCAGTACGCGGGCCTCTCACTGCTGTGGCCTCTCCCGTTGCGGAGCGCAGGCTCCGGACGTGCAGGCTCAGCGGCCATGGCTCACGGGCCCAGCCACTCCGCGGCATGTGGGATCTTCCCGGACCGGGGCACGAACCTTGTCCCCTGCAACGGCAGGCGGACTCCCAACCACTGCGCCACCAAGGAAGCCCCCGTTTGTAGATTTTCTGATACTGGCCTTTCTGACTGGTGTGACGTTATACCTCACTGTAGTTTTGATTTGCATTTCTCTAATGATTAGTGATGTTCAACACTTTCAAGAACTAGATTTTCATGTTAACATGAGTCAACACGTGTGGATACATTAGGATCAGGTGTATAGAGCACTTTCCTGTCTGTTTTGGAATCATGCTTTTCCATTATAAAATGGAAAAAAAAAAAAGGAGAGCATTTTAAATAAAGAAGAGTTGGTGTGAGAAAAAAAAAAAAACTTTCACAAAACAGTCACACTGTAAGGGAAGGTACTCCAATCTTTCTGTCTATGCAATTTAAAAATTTTATTGACATGTATTCTACATAAGGGTTATCCCTACATGGTGTTAAGCTTCTGGAAGTATCTTCATCATTCTCCCAAACCTGTCCCCCAACTGAAGTATGAAATCTCATCATTACTAGATTTTTCTCAATGCTAACATTTTTAGTTGTTTGAAAAGCTTTCTTTAGATATAATTAACAAACATATAATTCATCCATTTAAAGTGTACAATTCAATATTTTTTTACTATATTCACAGGATTATGCAACCATCATCACAATCTAATTTTAGATCTTTTTTGTTCCCCTAAAGAAAAAAGCCCAGGGCTTCCCTGGTGGTGCAGCGATTGAGAGTCCGCCTGCCGATGCAGGGGACACGGGTTCGTGCCCCGGTCCGGGAGGATCGCACATGCCGCGGAGCGGCTGGGCCCGTGAGCCATGGCCGCTGAGCCTGCGCGTCCAGAGCCTGTGCTCCGCAATGGGAGAGGCCACAACAGTGAGGCCTGCATACCGCAAAAAAAAAAGAAAAGAAAAGACAAAAGCCCATACCCTTAGCAGTCCCTCCTCATTCCTTTCTACCCCAAGCTGTAGGCGAGCACGAAGCTACTTTCCATCTCTATAGATTTGCCTGTGCTGGACATTTCATATAAATGGGATAATACGATATGTGGCCTTTTGTGACTGTCTTTTTTCACTTAGCATGTTTTCAAGTTTTATCCATTTTGTCACATGTATCAGGACCTCATTTCTTTTTATTGCTGAATACTATTCCATTGTGTGATTATAGCACATTTTATTTTCTTATTCATCAGTGAATGGACAGTTGGGTTGTTTCTACTTTTTGGCTGTTTGTAATGCTGCTTTAAACATTTATGTACAGGTTTTTTCCTGTGTGGACATGTAGTTTTATTTCTCTTGGGTAGATACTTAAAAACAGAATTTCTAGGTAACTCTGTGTCTAACATTTTGAAGAAATGCCAGACTGTTTTCCAGAGAGCTACACCATTTTACATTTGCACTAGCAAAAAGGTTCCAGTTTCTCCACATTCTCACCAATACTTGCAACTGTCTGTTTCTTTATATTAAGCGTTATTCTTCCTTTACTACTGTTTTGCAATTCATATCCCGTTCTTAGCTCCCTCCTTCCCTTTCCCTATCAAGTTCCTAATATAATAGCATGAATTAGTTTATCAAATGGCTTTCTTGTGAGAGTGGGTTTTTC
The DNA here is from genome assembly GCF_005190385.1 of Monodon monoceros. Lineage (NCBI taxonomy): Eukaryota > Metazoa > Chordata > Mammalia > Artiodactyla > Monodontidae > Monodon > Monodon monoceros. The sequence continues at coordinate 61,003,597 of NW_021703770.1, read as the reverse complement.
TTTGCTTCAGTGCATTTCTGTGCTAGGTTGGGCTGGGGGAAAGTGTAGGGAGATAGAGGTATTAGGCACCAGAAGAAGCATGGGGCCCATGGGGACTTTGACCACTTCACAGACTGTTTAGCCAAAGGCCTGGGTTGGAGACAGGGTCATGGAATTTCGGTCGGTAAGCACACCTCTGGTTCCTTGAAGAAATGGGTGGAGTTGTATTAGTTGTCTCTAAGGGTAAGTACATTTTCAAAGATTTCTGGAACTCAGAGTAATCCAGCCTGGTGGAACTCTGCTTAAGAGCTCTAGCCAGTCACTGCCCACCACGACTCAAAATGGGGTCTGAGAATGCTTTCTTTACTGGTCCATGACAGAAATTGAGACCAAGTGTTTAGAAACATTTTTAACAATATGACATGGCTCTGCCATCCAAGCTGGATGAACTCAAGTTTGGTGAACTCATCTCGATGAATAGGGTTTAACTTGATCACTTGTTGTCAGATTCACCTAATGAGTTGCATGTGGTATGAGCTGTATTCTAGACACAGGCAGTAGAACCAGGACAGATGGGAAATTAAAAATAAAATTAGTCCTTAGCCACAGTGTAAGAACCACTGCATTACAGGAAAGTAACGCTTTTCAGTATTTTCCTTCTTTCAACTGCATTAGCCTTTGATACAGGAAGGGATGGGGTCTGGGCATAGGAGAATAATGATAGGAGCAGGCATTAACTGAGCACTTACTAAACACTAGGCTCTGTGCTAAGTACTTTACTCATTGTGACTGATTTTAGTTGATACAATTACTATTTCCGTTCCAGGGAACTGTGGGGCAGGAGGCATAAGTACTAGCTCTGTGGTTAGGTTTCCATCCTGATGGGTTAGCAGGGTGGGTCCTGCTTCAGCTTCAAGCCCACCTAGTTCAGGAGGCTCTGCCCTCTTCACTCATTTGGACTCTGGTCACCTCTCCTCCCCTTGGCTGTCCCTGTCTTGGCCTCTGTCTCTGCTGGCTGATTGACCAGATCCCAGGGATATGGGAAAGTCCTGTGAGGCAAGAGGATGGAGATGCAGATAGGAAGAATCGAGGCAGGAAAAGAAGCTGAGGAAGAGCCCAGAGGTGTGAAAGAGAGCTTGGCTGGAGGCCTTTTTTAGGGGAAGAGTTGTAGCAATTGTTGTGGAAAGTGGAAATTTGGGGAATGAAATAGGTGTTTAAAGAACTAAGTGGGAGGTAATCACTTCTCTTGTTTCTCCACAACCTTAGGGCAAAATCCACAGAACTTTGTATGCTGTTGGAGTGAGGTGGGTATCTTCCTTTTGCAAACATGGTCCTGGGTGAGAGCAGGGTAGGCTGTCTGGCCATGTTTGGCTTACGTTTGAATGACCAGTGCCCTTCAATCTCACTCCCAGCTAGCGTAGCCTGGGACTTACTGTTTACACTGGGAGAGAAGAGCCTTATAGTTCTGTCTGGTATTTTGGAAGGGTTGGGGTTAGGGATGGGAAAGGGATGGAGTCTCCCTGCCTACTCTCTTCCCAGAGAGTAACCACGTGGGTGTGGATCAGCTTCTTCCCTCCCTCCCCCACCTCTATGTCTGCAAATGTTTACCCTGCAGAAGTCGTTTTTGCAGCGGGATCGTATTTGCTCGATGCAGATTTTCTAAGGTGGACCTGTGCTAAACTACTTTGCATTGTTTCCCATCACAGTAATTATTTTAATGACTTGTAAAGTGGTCTCCTTATTTAGGGATCTGAGGTTAGTGACCCTTAGGAAAAGCAGCTGACCTTGAGCAGACTTCCACAGGCTCAACCCTCAGGTTCATTTCCCATCAGTGAGTGTCATGGGGCTCCATGACACTCACCGTGTCATACAGCTCCACGCAGAACAGTGCCTGGCACATAATAGGCACTCAGTAAATATTTGTTGTTTGTTGGAAAAAAAAATATTAGTCATTTACACTCACGTACCAAATCGATGCTTTCAGGGAAACAGTTTCTTCTACATAAGCCCTTACACGTTTGCCAGCCAGAGAGCAGTACTGTCTGTTCTTTACTAGTCTTTCAGGTTAGTTGCTAGAGATGAGGTGTGCTATGTAGAATGTTTAGGGGACTTTCCTGAGAGATTCTTTGAGATGCATAATTTGCCGGCTGGAGAAGACATCAGCCTTTTGTAAGTCAGATTTTTCCAATTTAAAATGAAATATTTTGCTTCTGGGGACTCTTCTCAGGGGATTGTAAAGTGCACTTGTGTCACTGTGTAATTTCTTCAACAAGAGCTTATCTCGGGAGCATCGTAGTGGCTGGGAATTAAGAAACTTCTGTTTCAGTTCCAGCCTCACCAGCGGCTTCCGTGTGACCTTAGGGAAATTAGTTAACCTCCTTGGATTTTATGTGCTTCAAAATGAGGGTCAGACCATTACCTCATAGTCTGGGCTCAAGGAGCTGAAACCCAGCGCGATTCCCAGGTGAAGCCTGCTAAAAGCAAGCAGCCTTGTTCCCCAGTTTGGAAGCCCCTCCCCCAGTTCAGAAGTGCATGGTCACTCATCTGTCAGCCTGCAGTCCTTCGGGGGGCTTATTGTACACAAACAATACCTTAGAGGTGAGGGGTCAGTCACGATTTTTAAAGGATGTTATGTATTTAATCTTCTCATTTGATTTTCTCTATCCTGGGGAAGGCAGGATTTATTGTCATCTCAATTCTATAAATTCAGTTTATAGAACTCGAAAGACGAATTAGAAATTAAAAACTCAGTAGCATATAGGGCAATGTACATTCTTCCATAATCTGGCCCCATGGAATGACAGTTTCTATGGCAATATTTATATTTTCAGTGTAAATTACCCGTTGGGGCTTCCCTGGTGGCGCAGTGGTTAAGAATCTGCCTGCCAATGCAAGGGACACGGGTTCAAGCCCTGGGCCGGGAAGATCCCACATGCCGCTGAGCAGCTAAGACCGTGCGCCACAAATACTGAGCCTGCGCTCTAGAGCCCACGAGCCACAACTACTGAGCCCGCACGCCTAGAGCCCGTGCTTCACAACAAGAGAAGCCACCGCGATGAGAAGCCCGTGCATCGCAGCAAAGAGCAGCCCCCGCTCGCCGCAACTAGAGAAAGCCCGCGTGCAGCAGCGAAGACCCAATGCAGCCAAAAATAATAAATAAATTAATTAATAAAAAAAATTATTACCCATTGGTAGTATACTGGATCTAGAATCAGAGTGGCTGGGTTTAAATCTTGCTGTGTCCCTCCATGAGGAACCTTAGGCAAGTTACTTAAGCATCTCTAAGTCTCGTTTTTCTCATTTGTAAAATGAGGATAATAAAAGTACTCATCTCATAATGTTCTGTGGATTAAATGAAATTTTACATATGTATATGAAGTACTTAGTATATTGCCTATTATATAATAAACTCCCATTTATTTATTTATTTATTTATTCATCTTTGGTTGCGTCGGGTCCTCATTGCTGAGCACGGGCTTTCTCTAGCTGCGGCGAGCGGGGGCTACTCTACGTTGTGGTGCATGGGCCTCTCACTGCGGTGGCCTCTCGTTGCGGAGCACAGGCTCTAGGCACTCGGGCTTCAGTAGCTGTGGCATGTGGGCTCAGTAGTTGTGGCTTGTGGGCTCTAGAGCACAGGCTCAGTAGTTGTGGCGCACAGGCTTAGTTGCTCTGCGGCACGTGGGATCTTCTTGACCTAGGGCTCGAACCCGTATCCCCTGCATAAGCAGGTGGATTCTTAACCACTGTGCCACCAGGGAAGTCCCTAAACTCCCAATTATTATGTTGTTTTATTACATTTTATTTTCTTATATACCACCAAGTTATACCAATACACCATCAGTTATTCTTTTAAGTAAATTATTATATATATAACACCATTAGTCTTTTTACACATCAGAAAATTACAAAGAAGAAAAGATAAAAATGATTTGTATTCCTTCCATTCAGATAACCCCTCCTGATATTTTAAACAACAAAATAACACATTAAAAAGGTTAGAAACATCAACTTTAGTAGATGTGTATCATTAGTAGATTTGGTATCCTTAGGAGAGAAGTGTATAAAATAGAAAGTTGGAACCTTTTCCCTTTTTGCAGGGTAATTCCTATTACCATTTGATGATTTCCAGAAAAATATGCACATTCCCACATATATGCATCAAACTTTTCCCTTTTCACACATAAGCTATTATACAAAGTGCACTGTTCTGCCCTTGTTTTTCTCCACTTCTATATCTGGGAGCTTTTCCACCAGCAGATCTATTTAGTTCTCTTTCATGCCCTCCTCATATTCCGTCCTATAGACGTATCATAGTTTAGTTATCCTGTTATCTATTGATGGACACTGGGTAGTTTTCAGTCGTAGTTAGTTAGTTTGTTTGCAGTTTAATTATGCTTCAGTGACTATCCCTGTTTGTATGTCTTGGAGAATTTTTGCAAAATGTATCAATAAGATAAATTCCTAGCAAAGGGCTTGCTGAGTCAGACATTTTGGTTTTGACAGTTATTTGATAGATCCTTCTCTGCCAATTTACAACAATTTAACCCTTCTGCTAAAGGCAGTTTCCTATGCCCAGTTGCAGGTACTGGGTATCCTCCAACTATAAGCATTTTCAAGATTAAAAAATGGCATTGTGTGATTTATATTTCTGATAAGTGAAGAACATTATCTCTTTCTTGTTTAGATTTTATTACACGTGAGGCCAAACAGCTTGTCCTATATTTACTGGGTGTTTGTCTTTTTTCACTGTAAACTGTATTTTTTGCCCATTTTTCTGTTAGATTATTTATCTTTTTCTTATTTATTTATGTGACCTTAAATACATAAATATTAACATGTGGTTTCAAGAGATATATTAAATCAAATGAAATTTTAGTTGCATCTTGGAAGAAAAAAGTTTGCTTAGGAGACATAGTAGATAAATTTGTGTTTGCTGGCCCAGCATATATTTCCTCTTCTGAAAACAGCCCACAGATTTTTCCTTTTGGGTAACAGCATCTTTTTACCCCACACATTTTGGGTTTCTCTAGATCAGGACATGTGTAGACTTGCCCACCAAAGCCATTCATCCTTCTGGCCACAGTACAGAGACAGAGACCCACGTCTGACCAATGGGAGCCTTTCCATGACTTTGCTGTATCCATTTGAAGAAAAGTGCCCTTTTTCTCTTTCCACTGCAGTTACTGAGAAGGGTAGATAGGATGCTGTTGAAAATACAGAACAGTGGAGCCTTAAGTCAGGAAGTTGGAGAAGGCAAGCATATAATCAATAATTGTCTTCTTTACTACCACAGGCTTTATAGGTAAACTTGGCTTGACTTTGGAAGTTTGATAGGAAAGGATGAGCTAAAGATATGCAAAGGCAGGTGGAAAAAATGCTATGAGGATGATTGAAATTCAGAAAAAATCCTGAAAGAGGTCCCTCTGTATAGCACAGGGAACTCTGCTCAATACTCTCTAATGACCTATATGGGAAAAGAATCTAAAAAAGACTGGATATATGTATATGTATAACTGATTCACCTTGCTGTGCACCTGAAACTAACACAACTTGTAAATCAACTATACCCCAATTAACAGCAACAAAAAAAATCCCAGCAGAGCTGTGAATGCCAGGCAACAGCTTGTTCAAGAAGGGGAACTGGGCACTTGTTTTGAGTAACTGCACTATGACCTTTATATTGTGAAATGGCCAAGTCTTAACAAGAGACTGGTTTAATAACTATTAGTCAGGTTTTAGCCTGCAGTGTAAGGGACAAACTTCCTGGAAATGTGATTCAATGTGCCTGAGTCTTTTTATTTTATTTTTTGATAAAGTCACGCACATTGATAGCTACAGAAGCATTTAAAATGAAGGATGGCTCTTGTTTTCGTTTCTCTCATTCTTTCTCTCCCTCCCTTTCTGTATTAATTGGGAATCTGGGATTTGTACTTCACCATATGTCAGAGGGTGAGGTACTACCACATTACACATATTTTAATAGCTAGATTTCAAGATTAAAAACACGTAAAGCCAGCATGTAAGAGTACAATTTCATATGGGCGTTGAGTACCAGCTTATGATCATACTCCTTTTGACAAGCCCAAAGTTTAACTTTCAATAAGAAGAGTTAAGTGGTGAAAATGTATAAGATAAACTCATACACTTAACAGGAATTAACGAAGTGAAAAAGCATAAAATCAGCTCAGAGTCAGGAAAGCTAGTAATTTATATCCATTAAAAAAAAATTTTTTTTTTACAGTGTGATAGTAGCTGGGGTGACAGATCAGCAAAATTCAAACCATGTAATAAAACCAGCCACACTGATTAAAGAGAAAAGTTTACCAAATGTAGATCAAAATGATTTTCTCTCTTCAGGATAAACTCATTAGAAAAGTCAGACCAGAACCACATGGGCTGAAGTCTGACCATGGACTGAATTAAAAGGGAAGAGCTGCGTTGCCTTTTCTCCCTTTGGGATCTTTGGGATTTGACTGTGAGATGCAGCTGGGAACCAAGAAAGCTGCCTACCCACTGACTTTCGTAAGTTCATTTATTTTGATGACAGCCATTCTTCCAAATTCCCCTTTCTCCTTTTCCATATTTTTTTACTGCTATGTATAAAAATGACTATATTATTTGGCATTATTAGGAGGGAAGTATTTTACATATGTGAATTTTCTAGGCTACTGTGGAACCCAAGCTTTTACATTTCAATTATTTTTAAGAGGACATTTTCTAAGGGATATTTTTACTTCCTTGGTATCATTATTGGGACTGATTATTGTTCTTTGTGTCAATATAATTCTGTGTCCACATAATAGCCCTCATGTCAGGCTGTCAGCTTTTGCTTATTTGTCATCCATTGTCACTGCATCCAAGAACCACCATTACCTTTTCTAGTTTAGATCCTCAAATGTGAAGTGGTGAATCTCATACCTGTGAGTCAGATAGGGGACATATTTTTGCAGCAAATTTCGGGCCATAGTGTGTCAGTATACTGTGGAGAGGATCCCTACGCTGAGCACGTTGTTGAATTTGATCACCCCAAAGGGCTTCGGTGACTGGTGCTTCAAGACTTGGAAAATAGAATTCTTTCCCCTTTTCTAAACTAGTTTGCCCTCCTCTTTGTTGCCTGGCTACTTCTTATTCATTTTTTTAATCTTAGCCACCTCCCATGGGGGACCCTCTGTGACTGCTGTGCCGGGTCTCCTTGTATACTCATAACACCTGGACTTCCTTCATCGACACTAACTGTATTACATTTTGCTGTAATTTCTTATGTAATGTCTGGGTGTCCTGGCAGAGGCCTTGCAGGCTGGTATTGTGCCCATTAAGGTTTCCCCACCATAAGCATAGGGTGCTCTGCACATAGTAGGTGCTTTACAAATACTTGTTTAATGAATGATTGAACACATGGTGCTTAAGTTGAAGTGTGGCCTTACCAGGCTACACAGCTAGGGTGAAGGCCATCAGGACCTGAGGAACAATCACACTGGCAACAAAATGATGATCCCTTTATCTTCAGAAAAAGAGCAGCTTATGCTGCGAACTTTGGTGTGTAAGAAATATCACTTTAAATTTTATATGGACGAAATTACTTCTAGTTTCTAAGTTTCTTTCTGGCCCTGCTGCTAGTAGGACATTAAAATTCCATCACTCCGGGCTTCCCTGGTGGCGCAGTGGTTGAGAGTCCGCCTGCTGATGCAGGGGACACAAGTTCGTGCCCTGGTCCAGAAAGATCCCACATGCCGCGGAGCGGCTGGGCCCATGAGCCATGGCCGCTGAGCCGGTGAGCCATGGCCGCTGAGCTTGCGCGTCCGGAGCCTGTGCTCTGCAACGGGAGAGGCCACAGCAGTGAGAGGCCCGCGTACCGCAAAAAAAAAAAAAAAATTCCATCACTCCCTTCCTTCTCATGGAGGTACCAAGAACCTGGAAGGCTTATATGGTTGTTGCCTGGAGAAATAGGAGGACCTCTTGTCTTCAGTCCTTCATTGTTGCCACTGCTATTGTAACTGTTCGGACCCATTCACTGTTTCAAAGGTAGGCATCTTGGCTGTCAGCAGGTGAAGGGGGACCCAGGGATATTTCTCTGCCCTCATAGGCATCACTTCTGAAATCTTGCCACCATCCTGTAGGATCTGATCATCTCTGCTCTCTTCCCTGTCCTGTGCCATCTCTCTCTTAATTCTGTTGAAATCATTTGCTTTCTCCCTTCTTTTCTAGCTCAATCATCTCAAATAGTTCTTGTAAACAAAGACTCTGTAAAACAAAAGCCAGGAGAGATGGTGTGTTCTAAGCAGTTTCTGCTCTGTCCTGCAATACAGAATCCTCAAAGGAGAAGGTGCCCAAAGGCTATTTGCTTAAAATGAAGAAAGAGGAAAAAGGGAAAGGACAAAATATAAATTAATAACCAAAAGATTATCCTGTACTTTTAAGGACTAAATTGTATCCCACCAAAATGCATATGTTGAAGTCTTAACCCCCCCATGTAACTGTCTTTGGAGATAGGGCCTTTAGGAGGTATAAAGTCATAAAGGTGGGGTGGGGTCCTAATCCAATAGGATTAGCATCTTTAGAAGAAGAGGAAGAGAGACAGTGCTTGCTCTCTCCCCCCGCCCATGCAAGGATACAGCAAGAAGGCAGCTGTCTGTAAACCAGGAAGAAGGTTCTTATCAAGAACAGAATCTGCTGACACCTTGATCTTGGATTTCCAGCCTCCAGAACCATGAGAAGGTAATTTCTGTTGTTTAAACCACCCAGTCTGAGGTGTTTTGTTATGGTGGCTCAAGCTGGTGAAGACACAGACTTCACGTTGACTGCATGTTCCCGCCACACAGAGTCACTGGGATGCCCAGCAGAACCATTCTCTCCATTAGACACATGGGAGAGTGTGTGGGACTTACCATGGACTTAAGAGCCTATGATCAACTCAGCCTAGAGGGGTGGGATAGGGAGGATGGGAGGGAGGCTCAAGAGCGAGGGGATATGGGGACATATGTATACATATAGCTGATTCACTTTGTTGTACAACAGAAACTAACAAAACATTGTAAGGCATTTATATGCCAATAAAGATATTAAAAAAAAGAGCCTATGAAACAGTTGAGAACTGAAAAAATACATTAATTTTTTTAAAATAAGAAAACTGCAAAACTGAAACTAATAACAAATTTAATGAAAGTTCTATAAAATGTAATGTCATACCCTTCATTAATGGCTAAATTTAGAATCCATAACAACTTTATTACATGTGAAAATAATTTGTGTTAGATTTTTCTCACTTCTCAAGATTTCCCAAGTATTCATGATTTCTGAGAAATATAACAAATAATAAATTACATGTTTTACTTATAGATAATGTTTCAAAAACAAAATTATGAAAAGCCTTTTGATTTTTCAAAGCAAAATGATATTTAATATGGGGATGTGAGAACATTTTCATACATTTGATATGGTGTGAGATGAAATCCCTGAATTTCTAAAATTTGCCTGTGCCTTCAGCTCCCTCACTTCCCTGGCAGTGTCTTGGGTCTTCTCTGTTTGAGAGTGTAATGTAATTCTGACATTAACTGCCTGGAGTTAGTGCAGACTTCACAGGGGAAGGGTGTTCTCCATCAAGATTGCCCTTACTTCAGACACCAGCCATAAGCTTGAGGGCTTTCCAGACCACTTGTACTTCTCACCAACTGACTATGAATATGGGGGTGTCCACTATCCATCTTAGGTTTGATGATTTGCTAGAATGACTCATAGAATTCAGGCAAGTGCTATAGTTATGATACAATATTATCACCAAGGATACAAATCAAGACCAGCCAAATGAAGAGATGCATATGGTGAGGTCTAGAATGGTCCCAAGCATAAAGCTTCTGTGTCTTTAGTATGCACCACTCTCCTGGAAAACCAATGTGTATCATCCATCAGGAAACTCACCTGAGCTTCAGATGTCCAGAGTTTCCACTGGAGTTTCATTGTGTTTACAAGACTGGCCTTTCTGGCATGGTGAGCCCCCCAAAATTCAGTTATGGTCCAAAGGGCTCACCATGGATAACAAAGACATTCCTATCACTTGGGAAATTCCAAGGATTTAGAAGTTACCTCCCAGGAACTCGGGAGCCAAAGGCCAACCATATTCTTTATTAGACATCAGAGAGCTATGGATGTCACATTCACAGAAATGAGGGAGGGCTCTCCCCACTTGTGTCACAATTATTTTCTTAGATTTCCCAAAGAATAAGCTAACTTTTAAAGTTTTATTAAAGTCTTCTCTTTTGAGGAATTTGAGCTAATTTCTTTCAAGTCTGGGTGAAGGAACTTTTCTATGCCCAATAACAGCTCTCCTTCCTTCTTAGAGACAGCTGTTTCCTTTCTTTTAGGTACCAAGTTTCTAAATTTCTGTCCCCATTTCTATGGGGAGGTTCAACAGACTTGAAAACTGGATGCTTGGTGAGCCTCCTCTAGTTTGCTAGAGCTTCTGAGATGATTGTGGAGAAAGCATCCTACCCTCCTCTGACATAACAAAGATGAGACATATTTCCAAGGGCATCTTTTTGTTTTAATAAAGGCATAGCGTTAGCATTATCAAACCACGAATTGCCTCCATCTGTAGACCAATTGGGTAAAAAGCACAGGGGCACAAAATAGGATTAAAGACATTGTTTAGAAAATATTTGCCTCTAATTTGACCGAAAACCTTTTTTCTTTTCTTTTTTTTGGTGATATGGAAATGATTGAAAAGTCTTAATTAATGATTCCAATTTTGTTTTAAAACCATCCCATGTGCTCTGCCATATAGGATACTGTGATGGTTAATTCTTTGTGTCAACTTGGCTAGGTTATGGTGTCCAGTTGTTTGGTCAAATACTAGATGTTGCTGTGAAGGTATTTTCTAGATGCGATTAACATTTAAAATCAGTTGACTTTAAGTAAAGGAGATTACCCTCAATAATGTGAGTGGGTCTCATCTAATCGGTTGAAGGCCTTAAAAGCAAAAATGGAGGTTTCCCAAAGAAGGAATTCTGCCTTCTCCCTCAAGACTATAACACAGAAGGCCTGTCTGAGGTTTCCAGCATGTCAGCTTGCCCTGAAAATTTAGATTCTGGATTTGCCAGCTTCCACAATCACATGGACCAATTCCTTAAAATTTCTCTATCTCTGTTTCTATCTCTAACATCTATGTCTGTCTATCTATTATCTATCTATCATCTACCTATGTATGTGCCCATCTATCATCTCTCTATCTCTCCTATTGTTTCCGTATCTCTGGAGAACCCTGACTGATACAGATACCAATTTTTTGATATTAACATCTAGCATTAAATTCTCATAGAAAGGTTAAAAAGAAAACAATAAGAACCAAATAAACAGACCTTGCAAAACTGTCAATGGCATGTTCCAATGGTGCTATTTCTTTTCCTTCAACCTCCTTCTGCAAATGTCTTTCGATGAGAGAATGTAGGCATCTGCCTTTGAGATGGGTAGTCTATTTTCAAGATATCACTGAATTTACTATCACATACTTGGCTAGAGATTAATTGTAGACATGGATGGACCTAGAGACTGTCATACAGAGTGAGGTAAGTCAGAAAGAGAAAAACAAATATTGTATATTAACGCATATATGTGGAATCTAGAAAAATGGTACAGATGAACCTGTTTGCAGGGCAGAAATAGAGACACAGATGTAGAGAATGGACATGCAGACATGGTGGGGGAAGGAGGGGGCGGGATGAATTGGAAGATTAGGATTGATGTATATACACCAATATGTATAAAATAGATAACTAATGAGAACCTGCTGTATAGCACAGAGAACTCTACTCAGTGCTCTGTGGTGACCTAAATGGGAAGGAAATCCAAAAAACAGGGGATATATGTATACATGTAGCTGATTCACTTCACTGTACAGTAGAAAGTAACACAACATTGTAAAGCAACTATACCCCAATTTAAAAAACAAACAAACACACTATTCCTGGGGAAAAAAAGTGCAAACTTACTTTCAAGTTCAACTATAATAGAAGCTATGTTGACCAGTCTCCACTTAACTGACTCTCTGGATTAATGGAAGCTTGATATTACCTTTACAGTAAATAATACTCACTGATGCTTCTGATACACTGAAAGCTGACTGTAGGTAGCATGCTACTTCCTGGTACTCCTGGGTATGTCTACTCCCCTTGGGTGAGTTGCATGTTTTTCTGGAGTCAGCTGAGTTTACCTGAAATTTCTACATGCCAGTCATATTGGTATTGCCATTATGTTATTTAATTGAATATTGTATCAACCAATTAAATGGGAGTGCTAAAACCAAGTTGAATGCTTTAAAAAGGCTTGATAAAGGTGTTTGCTAAAAGAAATTGATGTTGAATTAGGCATAAGAAAACTATAAAAGACTAAAAATAAATAATAAAATTCTAAAGGGATTCTGCCTTCAGATTGCTTTGAAAATGCCCTTAATTTTCTAACTTAAATTGAAATGGAAAATCATAGATAAGGTATTAATGCATTGTAGATGTGGTTATGTACATACTTTTAGTGCACACATAACACATGCTCAGTAAACATGTATTTACATTGTTTTTATCACTTAAAACTTCCACTTTTCACTAGTATCTTTAACAGTTGGCATAATAAGTATGTGCCAAACGAATGAATAAATGAATTGCATGTTCTTAAAGAACCATCTATTCTCTCTCTCTCCCAACAATGCAAACTTGGAGTTTTGTAACTGATAGAAATTAGATAATATCAAAGAGAAACAGCCTCATAGGTACAGAGAACAAACTCTCGGTTGCCAGAGGGGAGCAGAGTGGGGAGACAAATGAAATAGGTGAAGGGGATTAAGAGGTACAAACTTCCAGCTATAAAATAAAGTCACAGGGTTGTAATATAGGGAATATAGTCAATGATATTGTAACAGATTTATAATGGTGACAGATGGTAACTGGACTTGTGGTGATTATTTCATAATGTATAATAATATTGAATCACTATGCCATATACCTGAAACTAATATAATATTGTATGTCAAGTATAACTCAATAAAAAAGAAATTAGATAATATCTATAAGCTTTAGAGAATTAATAGATTATGATTGTTGGACCCATTTTGTTGCATGCTTGGTGACTCTCTCCCATTGAGGATTGTTAAAAACCTAAAATCAGTAGTGTTGAAAATGGCAAATAATTGATTGATACATAATTTTGAACATTAGCTAACAGCCAGAATTTAACAGATACGGAAACTAGCACTCTGTTGATAGCAGTAGCAGAGTGCAGGAAGAAAGCACAGAACTCCCCAAATTATTTATATCAATTATATGATAAATTTATGTATATATAAATCATTTAAAATTAGTGTTTTTAAAAATCAACTTATTGGGACTTCCCTGGTGGCACAGTGGTTAAGAATCCACCTGCCAATGCAGGGGACACAGGTTCGAGCCCTGGACCGGGAAGATCCCACATGCCGCAGAACAGCTGAGCCCATGCACCACAACTACAGAGCCTGCACTCTAGAGCCCGTGAGCTACAACTACTGAGCCCACGTGCCACAACTACTGAAGCCTGCGTGCCTAGAGCCTGTGCTCCACAACAAGAGAAGCCACTGCAATGAGAAGCCCACGCATCACAATGAAGAGTAGCCCCCGCTCGCCGCAACTAGAGAAAGCTCGTGGGCAACAGCAAAGACACAACACAGCCAAAAATAAATAAATAAATAAAGTAAAATATAATAAAAATCAACTTACTGAGACAATTTGTATCGTTTGCCCTTTTTAAAAGATAAATTAACTTAATGAATGTGTTTAACATAGCAGCTTGTTATGCAAGGAGTATCTTTAATGCTTTTAAGATTTTTTTAACATAATAAAATGTTTACAAAACTTTCCCAGTATAAAAATGCCATTTTATGGTTCTTAAGTCTTAAAAGTGATGTGGCTCCTTTTTCCAAGTGTCTAGTTAAGACTTTCCTTGCTGAGCTGATGATAATAGCTGGCTGTGACTCTCTGAACCATAGCAGGCCATCAGGTGGGAGAGTGAATGAATGGGAAAGAACACAGTCTCTGGAGTTAGATGTCCTGGATTTGGGTCATCCTTGCCTCTCATTCTTGTGTGTTTCTGGACCAGTCATGTAACCTCTCTGCCTGTATGTCCTCCAGTGAAAAATAGAGAAGATAATAATAATATTACCTGCTTAATTTCCCTCCTGGACTATTTGGATAATCAAGTGATATAATATTAGTGAAAATACTTTATAAACTATAAATTGGTATATTAATGCTAGCTACTTTAATTTTGATAATTCCCATTTACATGTATTTTATAGCAGAAACCTTATAATCTCTGATATAAAATCTCACATCCTGGGACCTCTCCCATGACATGAAAACACAGCGTGATCAACTTTTCAAAGACATCTGAAGCTTGAGGCAGCATCTGGAAATTTTAAAAATGGAACTGGAATTCATTTATTTTAATACAATCCTACAAAAAGGAAAGAATTTATATCTTTTTGAAATTTAACTTGCCTGCATTCCATAAAAGCAGAGTTATATTTATCATTCTTAACTAATTTGGGCTTTCAAAATTTCTGAAATGTTATTCTGCCATTTAATATTTCCTAAATGTTGTCCACTTTAGTTCAGTTCCATGGAGCCACGTTCCATTTTAACCCAAATTGCAAGTTTGCTTTCCAGCTGTTTAACAGAAAGTGATAATAGCCAAGAGAAAAATTCTGAGAGAGCGATAAATCCTGAAGTTTCGGGAGAGAGGGAGAGAGAGAGAGAAAGAGAGGGCAATGCGGTGGTGGGGAATGAGACAGAGAAAGGGAAGGAAAGAGGGAGGGAGGGAGAGAGCAAGCTTGTCTATTTTATGCATTTGCAAAGCACTATCTGGGAACTCTCAGAAACTTGGGGCCACCCTATAGTTTGCTTTCAAAATGGATGTGGAGACAGACCCCTCTTCCCTGGAATAATCAAGTGAAGTAAAATTACCTTGTAATACGTTAAAAACGCCATTGGTGAAAGGTGTGTTTATTTAATTTCATAATACAGCAATAGGTATTTCAATTTCTTAGAAGTCCGTTATTGATTTTAGCCAAATTGTATTTAGGGTAGGGAATAAGAAATTCTGATTTAATAAATCTTTAAGTTTTCCTAAGATTTTTTTTCCCTGATGGTGACCCATTTTAGAATTTTGGGAAAATAAGGAATAGTACAGACTACCTAGAAGAGCAGTCGAGCTGCCTAAGAGCAATTCTGTTGAGTCTCACCACAGGGAGCTATTCCAGGTAAGTGGGTGGGACACACCCAGAAGTGCCTAGGGCCCTGGGCAGAGCCCTGAGGGGAGTGTTGCTTACTTAACCTGTCCTTGCCACCCACAGTCTTGCCTGCAAGTAATAGTTTGCACCCATCGGATCTAGACATTTTAATGAAATGACATCTAGAGGGGTTTTACATTTTGATTTTATTAAGACAGCAAAGGATAAAAAGAAAATAAATTTATTCTATGAAATGGGGAATTATAAGCTATTTAAAGATAATATACAGCAATGTATTGCAAATTGTGTTCTGAAAAAACTCATCTGGGGGATGCTTATTGAAACCAGCATTTAAATAAATTAAGAAAACTGGGTTAAAGTTAAGCATTCCTCTTTAGTCAGGACTCTCAGGCCTTTACTATGTTAAGCCGACCACAGAATACTTTTTTTTCAAAATGTTTTTATTGAACTATAGTTGATTTACAATGTTGTGTTAGCTTCTGGTGTACAGCAAAGTGATTCAGATATATACACACACACACACACACATATGTATATTCTTTTTCATATTCTTTTCCATTATGACTTATTACAAGATATTGAATATAGTTCCCTGTGCTATACAGTTTGTCCTCGTTGGTTATCTATTTTATATATAGTAGTTTGTATCTGCTAATCCCAAACTCTTAATTTATGCCTCCCCCATACCTCTTTCCCCTTTGGTAACCATAAGTTTGTTTTCTATGTCTGTGAGTCTGTTTCTGTTTTATAAATAAGTTCATTTAGGGCTTCCCTGGTGGCGCAGTGGTTGAGAGTCCACCTGCCGATGCAGGGGACACGGGTTCGTGCCCCGGTCTGGGAAGATCCCACATGCCGCGGAGTGGCTGGGCCCGTGAGCCATGGCCGCTGAGCCTGCGCATCCGGAGGCTGTGCTCCGCAACAGGAGAGGCCGCAACAGAGAGAGGCCCGTGTACCGCAAAAAGAAAAAAAAAAAAAAAAAAGTTCATTTGTATCATATTTTAGATTCCACTTTTAAGTGATATCATATGACATTTGTCTTTCTCTGTTTTACTTCACTTAGTATGATAATCTCTAGTATGATAATCTCATCCATGTTGCTGCAAATGGCATTATTTCATTCTTTTCTATGGCTGAGTAATATTCCATTGTGTGTGTATGTATATATATATATATATACACACATATATATACATACCCACACACACATATATATATATATATATATATATATATACATATATGCACACACCACATCTTCTTTATCCATTTATCTGTCGATGGACATTTAGGTTGCTTCCATGTCTTGGCTATTATAAATAGTGCTGCTGTGAACATTGGGGTGCTATGTCTTTTGAAATTAGAGTTTTCCCCATATATATTTTTTCTTTTGTGGAGTACCTCTTAGAATTATATGCACCTCCTAGAACCACATCTGTCGAGCACTAGTTTGGGAGCCACTGCTATACAGTTAATTTACCCAACTATTAACAACTGCCAATAATACTATGGGGTTTTGATACTAACTTTGAATTTTTCCCCATGATGATGGGTAGAACGCTCAGCCTGGTGTAGAGGGGACACCTCGGTCCTCATTAGATTTGGTTGTCTCTGTCTGTTGACATCTACATGTGCCCCCCAGCTTTCATTTCACTGTCTGCCCTGCATTTGTTGTGTCCTTTATCAGAACTTTTAACATTCATTGCAGAAAATTCTTGGTACTTCAGCATGTAACTGCTTCAAATGCAGATTTTTGTTTAGTACAGAGTTTCAATGACTGTATCACTAGTTACTTAGGAATGATCCCTATTAGCATTTAATTCTGCAGCTGTATGCTTGCCCTCTCTCTCTCTCTCTCTCTCTCTCTGTTTCACATACTTTGAGCTATACCTTGAGTGGGTAAAGCATTATATATGTATTTTTTAACTTCACCCCAAAAGCCATAACTGAGCAAAGCTCTTTTTTAAAAAAAATTTTTATTGGGGTATAGTTGCTTTACAATGTTATGTTAGTTTCTACTGTACAACAAAGTGGATCAACTATATGTATACACATATCCCCTCTTTTTTGGATTTCCTTCCCATTTAGGTCACCACAGAGCACTGAGTAGAATTCCCTGCACTCTACAGTAGGTTCTCATTAGTTATCTATTTTATACATCGTATCAATAGTGTATATATGTCAATCCCCATGTCCCAAGCCATCCTCCCGACGCTTGGTATCCATACGTTTGTTCTCTACATCTGTGTCTCTATTTCTACTTTGCAAATAAGATCATCTTTGCCATTTTTTAGATTCCACATATATGCCTTAATATACGATATTTGTTTTTTTCTTTCTGATTTACTTCACTCTGTGTGACAGTCTGTATGTCCATCCATGTCTCTACAAATGACCCAATTTTGTTCCTTTTGAACAAAGCTCTTAAATCCAAAAATCAAAATATTTTTGCCAACTTTTTAGAAACTGTGGTGTCTGTCCTCTACTAGACCCTTAGGAGATAAATAGCCTAGTCTTCTGGAGTTCCCATGTTCCTTTGAGCAGCCTAGCAACCATTCACCTTTTTATCAGCAACCCAACTACCTCTGCACAATTGCTTCCATCATTGTGTTGGTCTTGGTAGAATGATGTTCCAGTGATTAAGCCGTTGTCTCTCAGCTCTCATCCACTACACTCTGCTTGGCTTTGTAATATTGGGGCTGGGCTTATGCAAATTAATGTTTCTCCTTTGTCAGCTGACTTCCTGTTTCTAGAGGGCTACTAGAGGGAGACTGGAAGGTGGGAGGAAGGAGAAGGGACTTGCTCCTTTCTGTTTACTCGCTGTTCCTGTCTTCCATGCCCTGGTAATGGTGTTTCACCCCTTTAGCAGTAGTTGGTTCCAGTGTCCAGCTTCTAGCAGCACTTCAAGAACCAGGCTTAAGGGTACCAGCCACAGCCTGGCAGAGCACGCCCTCTTCAGAGGTCTGAGTACAGATTTGCAGACTGTTCCTTTGAGTTTTTAACAGGCCAGCAGCAGCTGGACTCTGCTTTCTTTCTTAGAAGTTGGATTTCAGCAAGGCAAGGTTTCTCCTACTTCTGGATTCTGATAACTTACCTTCTTCCTTTTGTTCTGGCAGCCCTGGCATAGTAAATGCTTCCTGCAGTTATCATCTCTGTATTTCTATAGCATTCTTTTTTTTTTTTTTTTTTTTTTTTGTGGTACGCGGGCCTTTCACTGTTGTGGCCTCTCCCGTTGCGGAGCACAGGCTCTGGACGCGCAGGCTCAGTGGCCATGGCTCATGGGCCCAGCTGCTCTGTGGCATGTGGGATCCTCCCGGACCGGGGCACGAACCTGCGTCCCCTGCATCGGCAGGCGGACTCTCAACCACTGCGCCACCAGGGAAGCCCTCTATAGCATTCTTATTTGATTTTTCAGCCCTCAAATTGCCTCTATTAAAATCTCTGTGTGAAAATTACTAGCGTAGCTTTCATTTTCCTGAGTGACTCTGACTGAGATAGAGAGAGAAAGCGTGAGCCAGTGCCTGCTGCCCAGTAGAAGTCAAAGCCCTAGCGCCCAGGCTGTCCTTCCCGCTCGCCCCCAGCCAGTGTCTGTCCGTGGGCTAAGCAGAGCCAATCAAACACTTTAACTGCGACTTTGTATCTTGAGAGGGCTAAGAATAAATAATAGCTGGAATATGTTCATCATAGCAGCGGAAAATTGGCTTCATTCTTTTTGTTATGAGGCTGTAGTCAAGATTCTTATTTCCTAGCCTTCGGGAGCTCCCTTGAGGACTCCTGTGGTCAACCTGGTTCTTTGGGCTTCATTCAAGTCTGTGATTCCTCTGATGTTCTTCCTAAAATATCCCACAGTCACCAGTTATATTTAGTTGCCTGCAGCCAAGGAATCCAAACCCTAAATATATTAAAATATATTTAAAATTCATTTGCTTTACTGCCATTATTACTATACTAATGATGAGAAACTCCAAGTTTCATAGGATTTATCCAAGATGGGATTT
Organism: Monodon monoceros; assembly: GCF_005190385.1. Classification (NCBI taxonomy): domain Eukaryota; kingdom Metazoa; phylum Chordata; class Mammalia; order Artiodactyla; family Monodontidae; genus Monodon; species Monodon monoceros. The sequence goes on along the minus strand of NW_021703770.1, from coordinate 60,984,358 downwards.
TTCTTAAGAGGGGGAATTCTAACACTGAAGTGTACTCAAGAGGAAGAACCATAGAATTGTAAGGTTCCAAGTGATTTTAAATGGCATTTTTTTCTACCCTTCTCCTTCATTGCTCCAGTGCAGGATGTACTCTACAGTAGCGTTTCCAGTCATCTTCCAGCCTGTGCTTGAAAAGTTCTACTGTTGAGGAGATCACTGCCTCCTAAGCCATCCAATCTATATCTGAACAATTCTGATGCCTGGAAAATTTGTCTTTTAATTAATCTAAATTTATTTTTCTATAGCTCTTAGTTCTTGGTACCATTTCTACTCTCAAGAGCAATAAAGGATATACCTGATCCCCTTTGACAAGACATCTCCAACTACTTGAGTATACTTCACTATGGTACCCTTCCCTGCTCCTTACCTGCCACACATAGATGGCGGGTACATAAGCCTTTTCATTTATGGATTATACAATTCACTTTCCTTCTTTATGATTTTTCATTGAATTATATTTTAACAACCTTAGGCATATAATTATCTTTAACTCTTTTTAGTTGTTATTTTTAGCTAATCTAAGACCATCTCCAAAAAACACTATACCAATTCACATATAGTACAGTTACCTTACAATGCAGTATTCTCAATTCTTCCCTCACATCCTTTATGACATTGCTGCCATTCCTGTCACTTATTCTTATATTATAATCACCCAGTACATTGTTACTATTATTACTTTAAATAGTTATATTTTAGACTCATTAAAAATAAGAAAATTAAAGATTTTATTTTACTTTCATTTATCTTTCCCCAATACCCTTCTTTTCTTTACATAGATCCAAGTTTCTGACCGATGTCATTTTTTTCTCCCTGAAGAAATTCTTTGAACATTTCTTGCAGGGCAGGTCTGCTGCTGCTGAAATCCTTCATATTTTGCTTGTCTGGGAAAGTCTTTATTTCTCCTTCATTATTGATGGATAATTTTACTGGATATAGACTTCTAGGTGGCTGGCTTTTTTTATTTTAACACTTAAAATGTTTCACTCCACTCTTACATTGCTTGCATGGTTTTGGGTATAATTCTTATCCTTGTTCCTCTATAAGTAAGGTTTTTTTTTTTTTTCTAACTTCTGGCTTCTTTCAAAATTTTCTCTTTGCCTTTGGTTGTCTACAGTTGGAATACCTAGGGTTGGATTTTTTGGCATTTCACCTGCTTGTTGTTATCTGAGTTTTCTCTATCTGTTGTTCGGTGTCGGTCAATAATTTTGGAAAATTCTCAGCTATTATTATTTCACATGTTCTTTTGTTATGTTTTCTTTTCTCTTTCTGGTACTCCAATGACAAGTATATCTTTTGAAATTATCTCACGGTTCTTAGAGGTTTTGTTCTGTTTTTTGGTTTGTTGTTTGTTTCTGTTTTTAATTCTGTTTTTCTCTTTGCTTTTCAGTTTGGGAAATTTCCAGTGACCTATCTTTTTCTTTGCTTTATTTTTTAAATTGAGGTGAAATTCACAAACATAAAATTAACCATTTTAAAGTGTACAACTCAGTGGCATTTAGTACATTTACAGCATTGTGCAACTACCATCTATATCTAGTCCCCAAACATTTTCATCACGTCAAAAGGAAACTCCTTACCTACTAAGCAGTCGCTCCCCACTTCCCCCTCCTGTCAGCCCTGGGCAACCACCAATTTACTTTCTATCTCTTTGGATTTATCTTTTCTGGATATTTTGTAAAAGTGGAATCATATAATGTGTGACCTTTATGTCTGGCTTCTTTCCCTTAGCATCTTTTTGATTTTCATTCAAGTTATAGCATGTATCACTACTTCACTCTTTTTAATGGCTGGGTAATATTCCACTGCAGGTATGTACCACATTTTGTTTACCCCTTTATCTGTTGATAGACATTTGAGTTGTTTGCCCCTCTGGTCTATTGGGAATAGTGCTTCTGGTGACCTATTTGCAAGATCTCCTCAAAGGAGTGTACTTGTTCTTCCCTCAGCTGTGTCTACTTTACTGATGAGCCCATCAAAGACATTCTTCATTATGGTGTTCGTGATTTATAACATGTGACTTTATAAAAGGAACTAAGGTAAATAGGCTTGTAGTGTGAGCTTTTCTCTTAATCTAGTGAGGAGTTGGGCTATAATTAATGTTTGTTGTAGCTATAGGTAGCAGAGGCTTCAAATTCTTCTAGTGACCTTGTTTTTATCTCCTCTCTTGACTTAGGGCTTCCCTAAGTCGTCTTTCTCAGAGAAAGTCTGTGTCTTGGATCTCCTTCAACTGTAATCCACTGTTATTACATGGGAACCCTGCTGGTGTAAGGTGTGGGGAAGGGGAAGCATTCCCTAATCTTATGATTGAATCTCAGTCTTTTTTTTTTCTTTATTCTTTTCTTTGTTGTAGTTGACATACAGCACTGTAAAAGTTTAAGGTATATGGCATAATGATTTGATTTACATACATCATGAAGTGATTATCACAATAAGTTTAGTAAACATCCATCATCTCATAGATACAAAATTAAAGACACAGAAAAAATTCAAATTAAAATTCTTTTCTTGTGCTGAGAACTCTTAGGTTTTATTCTCTTAACAACCTTCATATATAACATACAGCAGTGTTATATTGTGTTGTACATTACATTCCTAGTATTTATTTTATCTTATAACTGAAAGTTCGTACTTTTTGACTGCCTTCATGCAATTCCCCCTCCCCCCAATCCCCCCTCCTCTGGTAACCACAAATCTGATCCCTGTTTTTGAAGTGTGATTGACCTACAACACTATGTTAGTTCCTGTTGCATAACACAGTGTAAATCTCAGTCTTTCGGTGGGCCTGTGACCTTCAATGTGTTTCTTAGCTTCCCCCATTCCTTAGTCGAGAAGAGAAGGGCAGAGGGGCCTGCAGTGGGAGAAAAGCCCTTTTCCTCGGTGGACTAAAGCTCTGACAAAGTCTTCCCTAGAGAGTAGGCCTTTTTGATGGAGAATGCTTTGTATTTCACGGTGATTACTCTTCTTTGCCCCCTGCCAAAGGCACAAGTGATCTTTATGAGCTCTTCACTGTGGGAAACTAGTGGAATTTTGGAGGTAAACCCCACAAACGTGGGCGGGGCCCCCAAGACTGCTGCCCCCAGGAGTTTCTCATTCGCGTGCTAGTCCACACTCAGCTTCCCTCAACTGGTCAAAACTACCATTTATGTTTTAATACCAGTTTATGGATCCAGCAACTTCTGCTTCAGGTGAACAGATCTAGGCTGTGACTCTCTGAATTTACCTGTCTTTCCAGATTATAGGTGGCCCTTTACGCCATAACCTTAGTTCTCTGATGGGTCAAAGAAAAGTAGTTGATTTTTAGTTTGTTCAGCTTTTTCTTCCAAGGACAGAGTGACAACTTCCATTCTCCTTACATATCAGATCTAAAGCCGATTGTTATTTTTATTTTTTTTTAACATCTTATTGGAGTATACTTGCTTTACAATGTTGTGTTAGTTGCTGCTGTATAACAAAGTGAATCAGCTATACATATACATATATCCCCATATCTCCTCCCTCTTGCGTCTCCCTCCCACCTTCCCTATCCCACCCCTCTAGTTGGTCACAAAGTACTGAGCTGGTCTCCCTGTGCTATGCGGCTCCTTCCCACTAGCTATTTTACATTTGCTAGTGTATATATGTCCATGCTAAACTCTCAGTTCGTCCCAGCTTACCCTTCACCCTCCTCATGTCCTCAAGTCAATTTTCAATGTCTGCGTCTTTCTTCCCATCCTGTCCCTAGGTTCATCAGAACCATTTTTTTTTTTTAGATTCCATATATATATGCTAGTATATGGTATTTGTTTTTCTCTTTCTGATTTACTTCACTCTGTGTGACAGACTATAGGTCCATCCACCTCACTACATATAACTCAATTTCATTTCTTTTTATTGCTGAGTAATATTCCATTGTATATATGTGCCACACCTTCTTTATCCATTCATCTGTCGATGGACACTTAGGCTGCTTCCATGTCTTGGCTATTGTAAATAGTGCTGCAATGAACATTGTGGTACATGACTCTTATTGAATTATGGTTTTCTCAGGGTATATGCCCAGTAATGGGATTGCTGGGTTATATGGTTGTTCTATTTTTAGTATTTTAAGGAACCTCGATACTGTTCTCCATAGTGGCTGTATCAATTTACATTCCCACCAACAGTACAAGAGGGTTCCCTATTCTCCGCACCCTGTCTAGCATTTATTGTCTGCAGATTGTTTGATGATGCCATTCTGACCAGTGTGAGATGATATCTCATTGTAGTTTTGATTTGCATTTCTCTAATGATTAATGATGTTGAGCATTCGTTTATGTATTTGCTGGCAATCTGTATATCTTCTTTGGAGAAATGTCTATTTAGGTCTTCTGCCCATTTTTGGTTGGGTTGTTTGTTTTTTTGTTATTGAGCTGCATGAGCTGCTTGTAAATTTCGGAGATTAATACTTTGTCAGTTGCTTCATTTGCAAATATTTTCTCCCATTCTGAGGATTGTCTTTTTGTCTTGTTTATGGTTTCTTTTGTGTGCAAAAGTTTTAAGTTTCATTCAGTCCCATTTGTTTATTTTTGTTTTTATTTCCATTACTCTAGGAGGTGGGTCAAAAAGGATCTTGCTGTGATTTATGTCATAGAGTGTTCTGCCTATGTTTTCCTCTAAGAGTTTTATAGTGTCTGGCCTTACATTTAGGTCTTTAATCCATTTTGAGTTTATTTTTGTGTATGGTGTTAAGCAGTGTTCTAATTTCATTCTTTTACACATAGTTGTCCAGTTTTCCCAGCACCACTTATTGAAGAGGCTGTCTTTTCTCCATTGTATATTCTTGCCTCCTTTATCAAAGATAAGGTGACCATATGTGCATGGATTTATCTCTGGGCTTCTATCCTGTTCCACTGATCTATATTTCTGTTTTTGTGCCAATACCATACTGTCTTGATTACTGTAGCTTGGTAGCATAGTCTGAAGTCAGGTAGCCTGATTTCCCCAGCTCTGTTTTTCTTTATCAAGATTGCTTTGGCTATTCAGGGTCTTTTGTGTTTCCATACAAATTGTGAATTTTTTTGTTCCAGTTCTGTGAAAAATGCCATTGGTAGTTTGATAGGGATTGCATTGAATCTGTAGATTGCTTTGGGTAGTATAGTCATTTTCACAATGTTGATTCTTCCAATCCAAGAACATGGTATATCTCTCCATCTATTTGTATCATCTTTAATTTCTTTCATCAGTGTCTTATAGTTTTCTGCGTACAGGTCTTTTGTCTCCTTAGGTAGGTTTATTCCTAGGTATTTTATTCTTTTTGTTGCAGTGGTAAATGGGACTGTTTCCTTAATTTCTCTTTCAGATTTTTCGTCATTAGTGTATAGGAATGCAAGAGATTTCTGTGCATTAATTTTGTACCCTGCTACTTTACCAAATTCATTGATTAGCTGTAGTAGTTTTCTGGTAGCATCTTTAGCATTATCTATGTATAGTATCATGTCATCTGCAAACAGTGACAGTTTTACTTCTTCTTTTCCAATTTGGATTCCTTTTCTTTCTTTTTCTTCTTTGATTGCTGTGGCTAAAACTTCCAAAGCTATGTTGAATAATAGGGGTGAGAGTGGGCAACCTTGTCTTGTTCCTGATTTTGGTGGAAATGGTTTCAGTGTTTCACCATTGAGAACGATATTAGCTGTGGGTTTGTCATATATGGACTTTATTATGTTGAGGTAGGTTCCCTCTGTGCCTACTTTCTGGAGAGTTTTTATCATAAATAGGTGTTGAATTATGTTGAAAGCTTTTTCTGCATCTATTGAGATGACCATATGGTTTTTACCCTTCAGTTTGTTAATATGGTGTATCACATTGGTTGATTAGCATATATTGAAGAATCCTTGCATTCCTGGGATAAACCCCACTTGATCATGGTGTATAATCCTTTTAATGTGCTGTTGGATTCTCTTTGCTAGTGTTTTGTTGAGGATTTTTGCATCTATGTTCATCAGTGATATTGGCCTGTAGTTTACTTTCTTGTGACATTTTTGTCTGCTTTTGGTATCAGGGTGATGCTGGCCTTGTAGAATGAGTTTGGGAGTGTTCCTCCCTCTGCTATATTTTGGAAGAGTTTGAGAAGGATACGTGTTAGCTCTTCTCTAAATGTTTGATAGAATTCACCTGTGAAGCCATCTGGTCCTGGGCTTTTGCTTGTTGGAAGTTTTTACTCATATTCAATTTCAGTGCTTGTGATTGGTTTGTTTATATTTTCTATTTCTTCTTGGCTCAGTCTGAGAAGGTTGTACATTTCTTCCAGGTTGTCCATTTTATTGGCATATAGTTGCTTGTAGTAATCTCTCATGACCCTTTGTATTTCTGCAGGGTCAGATGCCACTTCTTTTTCATTTCTGATTCTGTTGATGTGAGTCTTCTCCTGGTTTTTCTCTCTTTTTTAAAAAATTTATTTATTTATTTTATTTTTGGCTGCATTGGGTCTTCATTACTGCACGTAGGCTTTCTCTGGTTTCAGCAAGCGGGGGCAGCTCTTTGTTGAGGTGTGCAGGCTTCTCACTGTGGTGGCTTCTCGTTGCAGAGCACAGGCTCTAGGAGCACAGGCTTCAGTAGTTGTGGCACGTGGGCTCAGTAGTTCTGGCTCATGGGCTGCAGAGTGCAGGCTCAGTAGTTGTGGTGCACAGGATTAGTTGTTCCGTGGCATGTGGGATCTTCCCGTACCAGGGCTCGAACCTGTGTCCCCTGCACTGGCAGGCGGATTCCTAACCACTGCACCACCAGGGAAGCCCCCCGTTTTTCCTGATGAGTCTGGCTAATGGTTTATCAGTTTTGTTTATCTTCTCAAAGAACCAGCTTTTAGTTTTATTAATCTTTGCTATTTTTTCCTTCATTTCTTTTTCATTTATTTCTGACCTGATCTTAATGATTTCTTTCCTTCTGCTAACTTTGGGGGATTTTTTTGTTCTTCTTTCTCTGGTTGCTTTAGGTGTAAGGTTAGGTTGTTTATTTGACATTTTTCTTGTTTCTTGAGGTAGGAATGTACTGCTATACACATCCCTCTTAGAACTGCTTTTGCTGCATCCCATAGATTTTGGGTCATCGTGTTTTCATTGTCATTTTTTTCTAGGTATTTTCTGATTTCCTTTTGATTTCTTCAGTGATCTCTTGGTTATTTAGTAGTGTATTGTTTAGCCTCCATGTGTTTGTATTTTTTACATTTTTATTCCTGTAACTGATATCTAGTCTCATAGTCTTGTGGTTGAAACTATATTTGATATGATTTCAATTTTCTTAAATTTACCAAGGCTTGATTTGTGACCCAAGATATGATCTATCCTGGAGAATGTTCCATGAGCACTTGAGAAGGAAGTGTATTCTGTTGTTTTTGGATGGAATGTTATAAATACCAATAAGTCCATCTTTCTTAATGTGTCATGTAAAGCTTGTGTTTCCATATTCCTTTTCATTTTGGATGATCTGTTCATTAGTGAAAGTGGGGTGTTAAAGTCCCCTGCAGTGATTGTGTTACTGTCGATTTCCCCTTTTATGGCTGTTAGCATTTGCCTTATGTATTGAGATGCTCCTATGTTGGGTGCATAAATATTTACAATTGTTATCTCTTCTTCTTGGATTGATCCCTTGATAATTATGTAGTGTCCTTCCTTGTCTCTTGTAACATTCTTTATTTTAAAGTCTATTTGGTCTGATATGAGAATTGCTACTCCAGCTTTCTTTTGATTTCCATTTGCATGCAATATCTTTTTCTATCCCCTCACTTTCAGTCTGTATGTGTCCCTAGGTCTGAAGTGGGTCTCTTGTAGACAGCATATATATGGATCTTGTTTTTTTATCCATTCAGCCAGTCTATGTCTTTCGATTGGACCATTTAATCCATTTACATTTAAGGTAATTATTGATATGTATCTTCCTATTACCATTTTCTTAATTGTTTTGGGTTTGTCATTGTAGGTCTTCTTCTTTTGTGTTTCCTTCCTAGAGAAGATCCTTTAACATTTGTTGTAAAGCTATTTTGGTGGTGCTGAATTCTCTTAACTTTTGCTTGTCTGTAAAGGTTTTAATTTCTCCATTGAATCTGAATGAGATCCTTGCTGGGTAGGGTGATCTTGGTTGTAGGTTTTTCCCCTTTCATCACTTTAAATATGTGCTGCCACCCCCTTCTGGCTTGCAGAGCTTCTGCTGAAAGATCATTGTTTACCCTTATGGGGATTCCCTTGTATGTTATTTGTTGCTTCTCCCTTGCTGCTTTTAATAATTTTTCTTTGTATTTAATTTTTATTAGTTTGATTAATATGTTTCTTGGCATGTTTCCCTTTGGATTTATCCTGTATGGGACTCTCTGTGCTTCCTGGACTTGATTGACTATTTCCTTTCCTATGTTAGGGAAGTTTTCAACTATAATCGCTTCAAATATTTTCTCAAACCCTTTCCTTTTCTCTTCTTCTTCTGGGACTCCTGTAATTCGAATGTTGGTGTGTTTAATATTGTCCCAGAGGTCTCTGAGACTGTCCTCAATTCTTTTCATTCTTTTTTCTTTATTCTGCTCTGCAGTAGTTATTTCCACTATTTTATCTTCCAGGTCACTTATCTGTTCTTCTGCCTCCGTTATTCTGCTATTGATTCCTTCTAGAGAATTTTTAATTTCATTTATTGTGTTTTTCATCATTGTTTGTTTGCTCTTTAGTTCTTCTAGGTCCTTGTTAAACATTTCTTATATTGTCTCCATACTATTTCCAAGATTTTGGATCATCTTAACTATCGTTATTCTGAATTCTTTTTCAGGTAGACTGCCTTTTTCCTCTTCATTTGTTTGGTCTGGTGGGTTTTTACCTTGCTCCTTCATCTGCTGCATATTTGTCTGTCTTCTCATTTTGTTTACCTTACTGTGTTTGGGGTCTCCTTTTTGTGGGCTGCAGGTTCGTAGTTCCTGTGTTTTTGGTGTCTGCCCCTAGCGGGTGACATTGGTTCAGTGGGTGACATTGGTTCAGTGGGTTTTGTAGGCTTCCTCGTGGAGGGGACTGGTGCCTGTATTCTGGTGGGTGGGGCTGGATCTTGTCTTTCTGGTGGGCAGGGCCGCATCCGGTGGTGGGTTTGGGGAGTCTGTGAACTTAGTATGATTTTAGACAGCTTCTCTGCCAATGGGTGGTGTTGTGTTCCTGTCTTGCTAGTTGTTTGGCATGGGGCATCAAGCACTGGAGCATGCTGTCCATTGGGTGGAGCTGCGTCTTAGTGTTGAGATGGAAATCTCTGGGAGAGCTCTCACCAATTGATATTACAGGGGGCCGGGAGGTCTCTGGTGGTCCAATGTCCTGAACTCAGCTCTCCCACCTCAGAGGCTCAGGCCTGACAGCAGGCCGGAGCACAAAGACCCTGTCAACCACACGGCTGGAGTCTTTGCTGAGAACACAGTGGAGTTTGATGCACTGAGATTTGAGTAGATTTTCCAAAATTTTTCACTGTCTTATCTTGTCCTGCTAGTGTTGGAGGGTCTCCTGCAGAAGCAGGGGGCAGCTGTGGCTCACCACGAGGACAAGGACACTGGCAGGAGATGTTCTGCGAAGTACTCCTTAGTGTGAGCCCTCCCGGAGTCTGCCATTAGCCCCAGCAAAGGGCCTGTAGCCTATGGTTATTTTTAAAAACTTAAGAAATTCAGGAAAACTTTTTAACCTTGATAACATACATTCCAGCTTCTCAGAATCTTCATGGTCATGAAGTTGTTCTCAGTGGCTCTGCTAAGCCCTCAAATTGCATTGCTTCTAGTGAGTCCCTTTTTCTTTGTTCCATCTTAGTTAACTTTGAGAACAGCTGTAAACCTAATAACCCCTCATGCTTGAAAAAGACTTTTAGGTCTCTTCCAGCTTTCTCTTCTCTAAGCTAAATAATGACAAGTGTTCTAGACTTCTTAATAGCACTATTCCCTGAATCTTTAATTTTTTTTGTTGCTTTTTGTCTGAGTCTTCTGAACCTTCTGTGCTTTTGAACTCTGATTTCTTGGGCTCTTGGAAAAACTGGTAGCTTCAGGAGTCGTTCTGGAGAGTCCCAAATTTTGAAACCTTTTTGGAATTTATAGTGAAACTGGGGAGTCAGGAAAATTGTGTACAAGGATATATAAAAATAGAAAGTAGCAGGAGCTAAGTATAAATGAATGACACAGACAAGAGTGCTATATAATTCTGAATATGGAGTGACTGTTGAGAGCTGGTTTGGTGAAAAAGTGGTGGTAGAGGATGTAAAATGGAACTTAGGTCTTGAAGGAACAGTAAGACTTTGATAAGTGGAAAATGGTCATTGAGGGAATTCTGAATAGAGAGACTAAATAAGGCATAGGAACAGGCATATTCAAAGAATACATAGTTTAGCGGGCATAGAATCCTTATAAGATCATATTGGAGAGATACCAAGGGACCTGCTTAAGGAACGTAAGGTTCTTTCTGTGGGCAAAACAGGCCTTTAAGATGTTTGACTGAGGGATGTCTTGTTCAAAGCTGGGTTTTAGGAAGATTAAGATGAGGGTGGTATATTTGGCTGGATTGCTACATAAGAGTGAGTAAAAGAGAGAACAGACATGTTTGGGCCCATAGTTGTCATTTCAAAAAATAAATACAGAGCAAATCTGTTAATAACTATAGCGATAGTTATAGTGAGAATGATCAGGGTGGTTTTTTTTTTGTTTTTTTTTTCCTTAGCATCAATTTCTTAATATCTAGGAGTCGACATGGGCAAGGGGTATAGTAGGGTGGTCTGGGCTATCCTGAATGTGGGAACAATCTCCCTTTGTAGATTCTTATGTCTGCTCTGCTTCCTCTCTCTTAGCCGTTTACCATTTCTCCATTTACTTTTGGTGTTTATCTTGTGGTACAGATTTCTCTGATTTGTTATGTTACTTGGCTGTGATTTTTAAAAGCAGAAAGGATGGAAATACCTTTTGGCCACCATCTTGAAAAACACAGTCCTTGGGACAGACAGCTTGAACATTACCCCCGTAAATACTTAGAGCCACATTCTGAAGCAAGGATTACCCCTTTCTATAGATGAGAAAATTGAATAGGAGTTATAGAGCTGGTAAGAGGTAGAAGAAAAATCCAAACCCAGGTCTATCTGACCTTAGGCTGCACTGCTTTAGGGTCATGGGGCTGTCTCTATGTGCATTTCTGTTACATCTGTTCAAAACTGTTCACTGGCTCACCACTTCTCTCAAAGAATAAACCAAATCACGGCAACGGGACTGTAAGGCCCCACATGGTCTGCCACTTCCTCCCCCTTACTCTTTGATCTAATATCTTACCATGCCTTCTCACCTTCCTTCACTTTTACATTGGCCTCTTTGTAATTCCTTATACCAACCAGGCTTGCTCCCACCTTTGGGCTTTTGCACTATCCTTTCCTTCAGTGTGGAACACACTTACCCATAAATATCTGCTTTGTAATGACCCCACCTCCTCCAAGTCTGTGCTCAAATCTTCACCTTCTTACTTAGGACTATGCTGATAATCCTATTTAAACTGCAATCTGCTTCTCCACTCTCTCACTCCCAAGCCCTCTTACTCTGCTCTATCTTTTTTCACAGCACTAATCACCATCTTCTAAACTATGCAATATACTTTTTTCTTATGTTTATCATTTGTTTCTCCCAAGTAGAATGGAGGCACAATTTTTGTCCTTTTTTGTTGTTCACTGAAATATGCCAAGCATGTAGAAAACAGCATCTAGAAACCTAGCGATCAGGAAAAAACCAAAAATTCATTGAATAAATTACTTTTCTTGCTTTTGTATTTCCTATAATTCATCCTAAAACAACTTGGAGTATTATAAAAATCATGTCACATCTAGAATGTCTCTTTATGTATTCTCCTTGGAAGACGTTAAAGAATGTTTGTACAAGTTGTCGAAATAGGTTGATTTCTTCATTTCAGATGCAAAATGAGAATACGACGTATATGGGCTACCTGTTAGTCTGATTCTTTGCTGCAAGTTCAAGAAAAAGTAATTAGGACCTGAAAGTTTGATATCTATATTATTTTAATTAGTTGAGCAGATTTTTTTTTTTTTTTTTGCGGTACGTGGGCCTCTCACCGCTGTGGCCTCTCCCATTGCGGAGCACAGGCTCCTGACGCGCAGGCTCAGCGGCCATGGCTCACGGGCCCAGCCGCTCCACAGCATGTGGGATCCTTCCGGACCAGGGCACGAACCCGTGTCCCCTGCATCGGCAGGCAGACTCTCAACCACTGCACCACCAGGGAAGCCCAGTTGAGCAGATTTTAATTGCCTGATTGTTTTGATTCACTCAATATTATTCACTGCTTTTCTATACAGTGATTTAAATGAGAAGACAAAGTAGAGTTGTCTCCAGCATCAGAAACAAAACTTAAATTGGATGCAGTGTCACAGCATTACAGAGTTAGTACCTTTAAATTTGTCCATTGCAGAATGAAGGCTAGTTGGGATCGTTGCTAAAAGAAGAATTTAGGAAATATATTTTAGGTCATTTGGTGAGCAGGAATCCTCCACCCACCAACCATTAAATTCCTGTTAAAAGCCTGCATTATTTGTAACTAAGGTACTTACAATAAAAAAATTGCTAGATTAAACAACAGTCACAAAATGCAAGACACTACCTCCATTGAAGTGGCATTAAAGCTACACTCCGGACTTCAGACTTCAGAAGAGCTCTTTTTCTCATAGTTAGTAATAACAAAGATTTCTAGGCTCAGCCTTTTAGCACCCTGTATAATTCTTAGTACTTCATTGATCCTCAGATTTAATTGAACATGCACTCTCTAATTATCCAATTTCTACACAAGGCATGTCTCAGTTGAGGGCCTCCTGTGGACCTGCAGGCATTTAGCATGCTCTTTGGTGAATGTAATTCCTCTCTGAGTGATTGGAGGTAATGAGTTCAACTGTCTCAAGGAGTGCAAGGACTCTGCTTTTAAGCCTCCAATTATACTGATGGTTTGCCACCTTGCCCCCACCTCATAACACAATGCTTTCTAACTGAAATGGAAAATGAATATTTCCTTGCCAAACTTAAGATTTGCATCAAAATTTAGTTCCTGGGGGTCAGGGTCAGATGCAAGCACCTCATTTTTCTTTAAAGGACTGGAGATAATATGAATAACTTTGAGTCCATTTTTGGTCCATTGGTTCTCAAATTTTCTTTGTAAAAATTGTCGAAGAGTGGATCAAGTACAGATCCCTGGGTCCCACCTGCAGAGATCGTGATTACCTCACTGTGGAGAGGAGCTCAGGAATCTGCATGTGTAACAATCGCTCCAAGGGATTTACGTGCACATGCTTTGAGCAACAGCAGAGCTTATCACTGGGCATCACTTGTGTGGCGTTTGAGAAGGTCCATGACCATTCCCACATGCAATGCTATGAATGTAGCTGTTGGTGAAGCTTCTCCCCTATTGTACTTTTATTCTGCATAGGGAGTGCCTAAAGATTAGTGAGAACACATGAAAGTGAAGAATATTGATACACCAGTGGAATTCTGATAAAATAGACGATAGTAGTCCCCCCTTATCTGTGGTTTCGCTTTCCATGGTTTTAGTTACCTGCAGTCAACTGTGGCCCAAAAATATTAAATGGAAAATTCCAGAAGTAAAAAAATTCAGAAGTTTTAAATTGTGTGCTGTTCTGAGGAGCATGATGAAGTCTCACACCATCCCACTGTCTCACCTGGCATCCCCAACTGTCGACATCACCTGCTCCTGACATCCAACCATTGACATCATCCTGGCTCGACGATCCAGGATCACCCGGAGTAGACGACGCTCCTTCTGACTTTGGGTCAGGTGGTCAACAGCAGTCTAATGCTAAGTCACAATGCTTCGCCTCACTTTATCTCATCATGTAAGCATTTTATCATCTCACATCATCCCAAGAAGCAGAAGGGCGAGTACAGTGCAATAAGGTATTTTGAGTGAGAGACAGGGAGACACACACACACACACACAGAGAAAGGAAGAAAGAAAGAGAGGGAGACGGCTTTCACATAACTTCTATTATAGTATATTATTATTATTGTTCTATTTTATTATTAACTATTGTTATTAATCTCTTACTGTGCCTAATTTGTAAATTAAGCTTTATCATAAGTATGTGTATATAGGAAAAAAACATAGTAGATATAGGGTTTGGTACTATCCATGATTTCAGGCATCCACTTGGAAGGTATCCCTCATGGATAAGGGGGGACTACTGTACATTGAATTGGTGTCAGAGTGAGAAAGTTAATTTTCTTTCATTTAAGGATTTCCCCCCCAAATTACTTTTTCTTTTATCTCATTGTTTGCAGCTTGCTCTAACTCATACATAAATGAGCTAGCTTCTAATCCATTTTTTTCTTTTTTCCACCATACCATGAGATCTATATGTCACTCTTAATTTTAAGTTTTTATTATGACCAGAGTCCCTGAGCTATTCTAGCTTACTGCTGGCATTTTAGACAGCAAGGATAAAAAAAGTAATATAATCATGAGACTAGAAAAAAGTAAAATGCCAGTATTCCACCAAATAGATTAGCAATTATACTAGCAGAAATAAAGGACAGACATGGCTTTAGGGAGTCCTTTTGATCTGTGCTTCATGGTGGAAAAAAAACTTTAATGTGTTCATACATGATTCTCAGTGACTTCTAGAAACTGCTTTTGCCCCTGAAATACAGAGCAACCACAGAGTAACAAGAATCAGACAATTTTGTTCTTGTAGTAGCTGTTTCATGTCATTTACAAATTCAGACCATTGAAATTGTCAAAGTAATTTAATGACAAAGTGGCCAGTTTCAAACTCCAGTGTTCCTCACTTTTAGGAAGTAGCACCATAACCTAACAAAAACGTGTTTTTAGAACATAGCCACTGCATGTATTTCCCATTATATATTTTACAAACTATATATGTCACTGCAGTAGCTTATGTTGGTAGTTGATAATAAGCATTTCAGTTCTTACCATAACATTGTATCATTGTCGCCAATTAAAAATAATTATGTATTAAAGTGAACCAAGTTCATTCTCATTCTTTTTCACTAATTCTCCTCCAAAAAAAAAGATATTAAGTTTATTTTTAGTGTCCATTGAATTTAGTGTACAGTTTATTCACCTAAATAATTGTGAGAACATTTCAGGTTATTTCACATTAAATTAGAAATTCTCTGTAGACAACTGTTTATTGACTCTAGATAGAAAAGATTGAAATGCTTTAATTCACAATAGGAAATCATAGAGACAAAATTACGTATCATTATTAAGTGATTTAAGCCCATCTCATTCTGTTGACAAAAAAAAGGACAACATAATTCATCTGGGTGGGATTAGGCATTGGAATTTTTTAAAAGCACCAAGGTGATCCTCTTGCCGAAATTCGGCCTCTATACACGGTGACAGATTAAATCTCAGAGACAGAGTTTTCGGTGAAGTAGAAAGAAATAGCTTTATTGCTTCGCCAGGCAGAGGGGGCCACAGTGGGCTAGTGCCCTCAAGACTGTGTCTCGCCCTGGATGAAGTAATGAGGAGTCTTATCGTGTTCAAGGAGCAGGGCCGTCGGTCCCATATGTCCCCAAAGAGGCTGCCCATGGCCTGCCCACTGCAGACTTACAGTCATTACATGTGAAAATGAGAGCTGCCTCTTGGAGGGCTGGGAAGAGGAACCGGAGAAGCAGCCAGATGGGCACTGAGCGTGACTCTGACAATCTCAGCTCTGTTTCTAGCCCTGCAGCTTCTTAGTGGGGGTGATTTGTGACCCTGCTTTGCTATATTTAAAAATAATTATTTTAGGGCTTCCCTGGTAGCGCAGTGGTTGAGCGTCCGCCTGCCGATGCAGGGGACACAGGTTCATGCCCTGGTCCGGGAAGATCCCACATGCTGCGGAGCAGCTGGGCCCGTGAGCCATGGCCGCTGAGCCTGTGCGTCTGGAGCCTGTGCTCTGCAACGGGAGAGGCCACAACAGTGAGAGGCCCGTGTACCGCAAAAAAAAAAAAATTAATAATAATTATTTTATTGAACTATAGTTGATTTACAATGTTGTGTCAATTTCTGCTGTGCAGCAAAGGGATTCCTTTATACACATATATACATTCTTTGTCATATTCTTTTCCATTACGGTTTATCACAGGATATTGAATATAGGTCCCTGTGCTATACAGTAGGACCCTGTTGTTTATCCATCCTATGTTTAATAGTTTGCATCTGCTAATCCCAAACTCCCAATCCATCCCTCCCCACCCACCCGCCTTGGCAACCACAAGTCTGTTCTCTACGTTGTGACCCTACTGAGTCTCAGTTTTCACATCAACAAAATAGAAAAGCTATGTCCCATACTCTTCTCACAGGGCCAGCACATGGATCAAGTGACATGATAAAAAAAAGCTAACAGTTTGTAGATTAACAGTGACTAAAAAACAAAATTATTCAAGATGACATGGCTCAGTCAGTGAAAAGAAATGGGCTTGGGATCAGAAGGCCTAGCTCTGGAACTAGCTTGAGCACTTACTTATTTCACTTCTATATATATATATATATATATATTTTTTTTTTTTTTTTTTTTTTGCAGTACGTGGGCCTCTCACTGCTGTGGCCCCTCCCGTCGCGGAGCACAGGCTCCGGACGCTCAGGCTCAGCAGCCATGGCTCACGGGCCCAGCTGCTCTGCGGCATGTGGGATCTTCCCGGACCGGGGCATGAACCCGTGTCCCCTGCGTCGGCAGGCGGACTCTCAACCACTGCGCCACCAGGGAAGCCCTCTATGTACATATTGTTTGACTTTCTGAGCCTCCATTTCCTCATCTCTAGAATGAGAATATTTATACCTGGCATGCCTACTTGAATGAAATTACTCATTATGTAAAAATAGAAGTAGTTAGCATTTAACTGCACGAGGCACAAGGGGTACAGCCCTGAACAAGACAACTTGACTGCCATGGTGGAGCCTATGGCCTCCTGGAAGAAATGATGGTTGTAGAACTACTTTGTCAACTGTAAGGTGGTAAGCAAATGTGCACT
The DNA here is from genome assembly GCF_005190385.1 of Monodon monoceros. Taxonomy (NCBI): domain Eukaryota; kingdom Metazoa; phylum Chordata; class Mammalia; order Artiodactyla; family Monodontidae; genus Monodon; species Monodon monoceros. The sequence continues at coordinate 60,967,338 of NW_021703770.1, read as the reverse complement.
GTTACCATTTTTGCTAACATTACAAAATAGAAGAAGGGCATTCTAGGTAAACTTAAAAATTTAACCAAAAAAAAAAAAATTTAACCATTTATCCTGTTCCAAATGTTCCAAATATAGGCAAACTCTCAATAATTTCTGAATTGCTGTTCAGAAAATATGTGAAATCAGCTTTAAAAAGTCGGATTTGTTTGGGTTTCCCTATTTAATTATCAAATATATATGTGAAAATATCTAGCAGAGTGTTTCAAATGTTTACAAAAAAGTAGATAAGATGACACCAAGTCAGATTCTTTAAGTGTATAATTGAATACTGGATATCATGAGGGCCTAAGAGAAATTCCACTACTGTTTTCAGGCCTTTGGGATACGCTGTAAGGAATTCCTTGTCATTTTAGTAAATATAGCTAATTCCATTATGTCCTGATAGGCTGTGTCAGAGGTCATAATGCTATCCTAATGCCAGGGAGATTGTGGTTGATGGTAGTTTAACTACAATAGTAAAGGTGACAAGGAATGGCCCATGATACCTGGTGAGAGTTTGTTTTAAACAAGTGGTTTTTTTTTTTTGAAGTATAGTTGATTCCCAAGATTATATTAGTTTCAGGTGTACAACACAGTAATTTGATATTTTTATAGATTATACTCTATATAAACTTATTATAAAATATTGGCTATATTCCCTGTGCTGTATATTAACCCTCAAACTTATTTTTTTGATACCTAGTAGTTTATGTCCCTTAATCCTCTTCACCAATCTTGCCCCTCCCTCCACTCCTTTAAATGATTTACATTTAATATAATTTTAGAATAAGGGCTAAAGTTGTGGTAGGTTTTGGCTTTTTCACAAATAATTCAAGTTGCATTTACATTAATTTTCTTTTAGTATATTCTGTCCCTCTACTGACAACACACAAAATTAGCTTTCTAATTCTGTTTATTGTATGTTTAAGTAAATTTATGTGAAATGGTCTAAAATAAAAGGCAAACCCTTTGCATTCAATGGGCAACTCCTGTTTTATATAGTCTCCCTTTTTATTTTTTCTTATTGATATTAATGTAACTGCAAAAAAACCCCCCAAAAAACTATACTTACCTTTACATGTGCAACTGGATGAAGCTTCCTAACCATTGAAAGTACTAGTAAAGTGAAAATACTGAAACTCATGCTGTAAGAAATACAGGTGTGAAAATAGAAACTAGAGGATTTGACATGTTTGGGACTGACATGTACACACTGCTGTATTTAAAGTGGATAACCAACAAGGACCTACTGTATAGCACAGGAACTCTGCTCAATATTCTGTAATAACTTAAATGGGAAAAGAATTTGAAAAAGAATAGATACATGTATATATATATAACTGAATCACTTTGCTGTACACCTGAAACTATCACGACATCGTTAATCAACTCTACTCCAACATAAAATAAAAAGTTAAGAAAATTCTCAGTTTGGCTCAAAAACAAACAAACAAAACAACAGTAACAACAAAAATAAAAAGAAACTAGAGGGAAGGCTTGGTAAGCTGTCTGGTTTGACTGGCATATCACTCAGATGCCTTTCCACGTGGAAACTTCGTTGCATTTGGTAGATGAAGCTCCTCCTTCCTGGTCAGCAGGAGGTGACTTCTCCAGTTAGCCCTGTGTGAGGCTGGCAGAAGCCGAGGGGCTCGCTGGGTGGAGGTCTCCCTTTGGCACCCGTCCTGTAAGCTGTGAAGGGCTGACATTTGGCATCCATGTGCTGTGCTCAGCAATGTACTTCAAAGCCAACCCTTCCCGCAATTTTCAAGTTAGTGAGCACATCACACTTAAGTCCTGTCTGGTGCTTTGAAAAGCACTGCTGTGTTTTGAATGTGATCTCTTTCACACAAAGCTTATTTTCAGGTCATGAGGAGGATTGATGCTCAGAAACTATAAACTCTTGGCGTTGTTTTCATGCCGGCTTTAGAAATCATTGGCCTGATACTTTCCTGTATAACATGAAGGTCGCACAGCAGGAAGCTTCAAAGGCAAATGCTTACAAAGAAAAGAGTAGGGAAAAAAGGCCTCATGAACCAGGGAACAATTCTTCAACAATTCCTCCTTTAACTGTTTAACGGTGATACATGTCATGTCACCGAGTGCAGGCAAACTTAGAGAATGAGGGTGTGGTATTTTTCTGGCTAAAGTTAGTTTCAGTAGTTTTCTTTTTCAACCCAAGGCTTATTTCCCGGTCACCTTTCCACAAACTCTCTGATAAAGTAACGGATCTAACACCTAACTAATCCCTGCCAATGTTTCGCCAGGGAGGCTCTCCTGTAAAAGGCTCTTGGCTATTTTCTGTGTCAGGCTGTGGGCCCCTGGCTTCCTGCTCCATCCCAGCACCTGGAATGATGTGTAGCACCTAGGAGGCACCTGATACATATTGGTTCAGTGAATGAACACGGATGTCCCCTCTATCTAAATGGAAGATGTATTCAAGGAGAACAGAGTCATCAACTTTACCAAAAGTGAGTGACTTGCATTTCTGAAAACCCACAGACTTGGTGTGGTAGCTAGTTCATTAAGCCTCTGACCCTCCCAGGAATACCTTCAGAGGTATTTCTTTGGGGACAAAACTTGTAAACAACTCAAAATGTTACAAAATCTTATGGGCACTCAGAGAGGGGAGCATGAGCTATGGATGGAGGGGAAGGTATTTCAACGTGATGTGGAAGTATGCCTAGTTTACCAGATGCAGAGGAGGAAGGGCACCCTGAATAGAAAGAACAATACATTGAAAAGGAAGCAAGGTGTAAATGACATGGCCCTTGTGGGGAGGCAGGGAGGGTCAGGTACAGGGAAGTGTGGGCAGGAAATCAGGCCCGTAATGTTGGCTGGGCCATCCTGTGAAGAACCATGGTATCAAACATGAACTTCCTTTTTTATTTTTTTTTTTGGCGGTGCGCGGGCCTCTCACTGTTGTGGCTTCCCTCGTTGCGGAGCACAGGCTCCGGACGCGCAGGCTCAGCGGCCGTGGCTCACGGGCCCAGCCGCTCCGTGGCATGTGGGATCTTCCCGGACCGGGGCACGAACCCGTGTCCCCTGCATCGGCAGGTGGACTCTCAACCACTGCACCACCAGGGAAGCCCAAACATGAACTTCCTTTAGGAAGGAAGCAATAGAAGAGTTGCTGGCAGCGTGGTGCTATAATCAGGTATTGAATGATTTCCGTGTCATCTCCAGGAGTGCTGCAACTGTGCTGCTGCTCTAAGCGGCGTGTGACCAGTGGGCTTCAGTATCCCGGTTAATAAGGGCAGATACTGCGGCCGCACACAGGGAATTTGTTAGCAGCTCACTTGCCGTCATAGAGAGAAAGAGTGTGACATAAAGGACGCATGGTCATTATTTTAATAATGTGTGAGGCATTGTTTGGTTTGGGGATGGGAAGATGACTAAAATGGAAAAAAGACAAATAATTGTAAATGAAGACAGAGGTGCTGGCTTTGAGAGGATTACAGTTTAGTTGGGAGATAGACTGGTAAGCAGTTCTTTACCAGATGCTGGTAGAAATCAGCACAATCCTATGGGGGAATCTCATTTTTGTGTTGTCCCCTTTCTTTAACAGGGAGTAGGTGGCTATTTCTAAAGCTGCCACAGAAGACGTCCCAGCTTGAACGCACAAGCGGTTGTGGAGCTTGATCCAAGTAAGTTGGCAAGGAACTGAAAGCTGCATTTAGCAGAATTCAGACAGTCCTTGGCACTCTGACTGGGGGAGGCGGGGAAAGGGGGAGGGTGCAGATGCTCACTGAGGGTGGGAAGAATCGTGTCGTGGGAAAATCTCTGACCTGGAATTACTGAGGCCTGGATTCTTGATCCTGTGGTGTTGGAAAATTCATTTAATTTTTCTGGCCCTCAGTTTCCTCATCTGTGAAACCAAAGAACTGAACTAGATGCTTTCTCAAGCAAATGTTATGGTTTATGATTTCATGAACCACAGGGACAATTCTTATCCACATCTGGCATTGGAAAATATGGGAAGTTTTTAAATAAACAAGTGGAGATTCTTGGTTTTCAATTGAGCATAAACATCCAGGCATATTCTGTACATTTTATTAGAGAAAAAAAAAAATCAAGATGAGAAGGAAGAGCTCCTCACTCAGTGAGTTCAGGAGCTCAGTGTCAGCCCCTCAACAGGGTCTGAGTCGGAAGGCCAGTCCTATCCTCGTGTCTATGAGGATGTTTCCTCCTTACAGCTGCCAAGATGGCACCCTTGCTAACCTCCAGGTGAAGAGTTGTCCGTTTTGGATCTTTACATTTAGGATTTTATTTGGCCACATTCCATAAGAGGAATGTTGTTCATAAAGGTACTTTCCTGAGAATCTAATCAGTTTGAGATGACACATCTTGGGGGTTGTTAGTTGCATGATTTGACCTGAAATGAGCAGCCTAATTTACTCAGATAAAAGCATGGAATGGTTATATTCTTTTTGATATGAGAGTTTTCAGGCCCTTTAGACCAAATAATTAACATAAAGGCAATAAATAGTAAAGAGTTAAATGGCTAAGGATAGTTCATGCCTATTGGAGAGAGTGGAGACTGATGTTTATGAGGGATGCAAAGGAACCCGAGCCCTTACAGGACAAAGAATGGGGGGAGAGTGCTGTCGTACAGATATTGGGTTGGTGGATGGAGATGTCAGTGAGAAACTTCCACCTAAGAGAGTGAATTTCTTTCTTGAATAGGCCTCCAACTGGCATACCTAGGCAGTGGAGAAAGTATTCAATCAAAGATACAACAAATAAGGGAAATCAGACTAGATTAACCAGGTTACTTTTCAGGGACACAAACTAATCCAATAGGCATCTAGCATTATCAAAAGAAAATGTTTGATCTGCTTCTCTGTATGTTGAAGGCTTTTGGAGTGGAAAACAGATTTATGATTAAAAAAACAAAACAAAACCAAAACGGAAGCAGCCATTGTTGTGGGCCCCTACAAGGGATATTTGCTTCCACGTGGGTTAACTTACCTTTGGTTTTTTTAAAAAAGGGGTGGAGTTGAGGAGACTTAGACACTAAGAAGGGTCTCCAGGGATGCTGCTTAAATGAATGGTGAGTGATATTGGTGATAAAAGATTGGGGACAAGTGGATATATGATTCGAAAAACTTGGTTGTGGAGCGTGTAATAATGGCTCTCTTCATGGAACGTTATCGGACATTTCAATGTCTTCAGGTTCCTTGTAAAAACCAGACAGGCTTTACCCTGAGAGTCCTGCTTGTATGGAACCTCCTACTCCCCGGCATCCAATTATGTAGCAAACAATTCTTTCTGAATGTCTGTGATGATCTGTACGTTAGTTGTTGGGCCATATAACTCACATTCTGTGGGACCGGAGGAGACGTGTGGAAGAAAGCCATACTGTTCCAATGGCCCAAGAATAATGCCTGTTTGGGGAAAATTATTATAATCCTTCAGAGTAGATTCAATCTATGGGTTTTCTTATTTGCTTCCAGTAACTTTTAGGTGATTCGTCATTGAGGGCGGGTATGATCTCTATCGTGAGGAGCTTGAAGGCCTGTTGTGAGTCCTCAACCATCTCTGTTTGGGGACTCTATCTGTGGGTCATTCATAAACTCAGAATGAAAAAAAATTAAAAAGTAAAACCTCCTAGACAATAACAAGCAAAGTAAATGAAAAACATAATCAAAATAGTAACAAGGACTTTGAAAGCTAGAATGAACATAAATAGTATAAGAAAACTATTAAGAGGAGTAAAAATGTGTTAGGTTAAGGAAAGCCAAAATACAATGTAGACACTGAAATAAAGAGGTCAAAGGTGAAACACTAAACCAGAGAATTAGAAAAATAATAAAACAAAACAAGAAATATACACTGTTAAAAAGGATAAAAGTAGCCACACTAAGAGGAAATTTAGGATATTTCTCCAGGGGAATGGTCTGAAAGTGTACACAACTTCAGGTTGTATGTGATTATCTTTGGGTGAATGAGAGTGTAATCTCTAAAAATTATTCATTTTGCTTGCTTGTAAAATGTGATTTCTCTGAAATTATCCTACATTATATATATAATTATAATTATAAGCAAAGCTGCTTATGAAAAACATGAAATTAAAATAAGTAGACAAGATTTAGAAACAAAAAAAGCATTAAATTAGACTAAATGGTAAAAACAGTAAGAAAGACAAAGAAAGCAGGGAGTAATGAATATTCCATCAAGCTGTACAAACCAGAAATTAAAATATTAAAAGAATGAAAAAAGTACTACAAGAATATAAATATTTACAAAATTTATCAGAGACGAAGGGATTTTTAGAAAGCAAAAAATGAAAAGGCCTAAAGAGTTCTTGGGTTCAATGCTCTTTTTTAGGGCCTGAGCTGGAGCAACCCCTCAGCATGAGGTTCCCACACAGGTCCTCGAAGAGGGGGTCCCAGGGCAGAGAGCAAATCCCTGGCCTCTCCAGCTCTCTTATGTTGAGGGTCCCGGCCCCTGCGATCCTCTAAAATAACCAGCAAATGGTGCGACAAAATCAAGTTCCCCTTGCTGCGTGTACGTATTATAAAGCCATCAGGGGGGCAGGCACACTCACAGTTTCTGAAAATGCCTGGAGCGTGGCAGCCGTGAGCTTGCTGCCAGCCTTCACCGTCTTGACACTTTCATCTCTGCCTTGAGCTGCTGCAGCAGCATTCAGAGGCAGACACTGAACTGTACACATCCCAAGAGAAGAAAGGAAACAGGAACAAGAGAATGAATATGGATCGGGCACCTATTCGGGTCAGGCAACGTGCTAGGAATATCACTACGCTCTTTCTTGCTGAGACAGGCTGGGACCTGGGACCTGGGACCCTTTACTGGAGTGCTTGCACCTGGACAAATGTCTCCTCAAGCAACAGAATACAAAGAGACTATTAGGGACTAAAAATAACTGTGTGCATGTGCAGTTGGGACAAGTTATGAACAAGATACAAAAAGGCCAAATCCCAACTGCCACTTCTGAGGTGCCAGGAGCAAAGCAGGGTCCTGCTATGATCCCAGCGCACAGCACCGTCGGGGCTGGGCCGACAACCTAAGCTACCCCTCCAGCCGGACCCACTGATCCGCTATACCACTTAAAGGACCAGCTCGCGCTCCTTGGGGAGCGAACAAGGACACCTGTTACTTGTTTCCTCTCCCTGATGCTGTAGCACAAGTCCCACTGTAATAGGGCTGAACCTTTGTACTCTATTACAAGTTAATCACTAAAGGGATGTTGCTTACAAGCTTAAATTATACATAATGGCCCATCTCTGGGAACGCTGCCTCCCAGGTAATGAGCATTAATCTAAAATACCTTTGTTCAGCTCACAGGGAACATGTGAGCAGGCCCATCTGTGAACGACTGCAGTCAGATAGACGTTAACACACCCCCTCTAGAGGCTGATGGGAACCAGGAAGTGTTTGACTTTACTCCGTCCCCATTTAGTATGAAAGAAGCAAGATGGGTCTTTGGGTCATGGATTCACCTTCTTCTCCGTCTGCCAGCTTTCCGAATAAAGTCACTGCTCCTTACCCCAGCAACTCGTCTCTCTATTTATTGGCCTGGTGAGCAGTATGAGCTTGGACTTGGTAACACCGATAAAGTCTTGCCTGAATTTTTCGTCCAGCCTCTTGTCAATTTCTATTGATTAAAGAGTCTAAGAATCCAGGTCAGTAACATTTTGGTCTTTACTATATCCTTTTAAAAAAATTTGATTTTATAGTGGAGTATGGTTGATTTACAGCACTGTGTTAGTTTTTAGTCTTTACTATATGTCTTATAAGGTAAATATTTTAATGCCAATTTTGCAGATGTCTCTTTTTTTGCAGATTTTGCAGATCTGTTTTAGTCTTTACTATGTCTTATAAGGTAAATATTTTAATGCCAATTTTGCAGATGTCTTTTTTTACAGATTTTGCAGATCTGTTATGAGAGGCATAGAGAGTTCACATCATTTGCTCAAGGCCACATCTAGTAGTAGAAGTCTGATTCTAAAGCCCTGGGAACTTTTAGCACACCACGCCCCCTGAGAGAGCACTCCTCTCGAGTGGGGAGGAAGCCAGTGAGAGTGGAGGCTTTCCACTGAAGCCAAGCCAGGGCGTAGGGTCTCAGAACACATCTTCCTGGTAGTCCCCGTTAGCGTGAGGGCAAGGCTGAGAGGGCCCAGATGTCTCCGCTCTTCTCCTGCCAGTGAGAAGGAAGGCCTCCAGCCACGGGGAAGTGGCAGAGAGACTAGAGTCAGGCTGGTGGAGGTTCTCAAAGAGTGGCCGCCAGACCAGCTAAGCACCTGTGAGCTGGTCATAAACGCAGAGTCTCAGGCCCCACCCTGAACTATTGAGTTCGAATATGTCGGGATGGGCCCGGGAAACGGAACAAGCTCTTTAGGTGATTTTTAAACACAATAAAGTGCAAGAACCACTGCTGTAAGGGGGCCAAGGAGTTGGACGTGGGGTTTGGAGGAAGGGAGCTTAGATGCTGGGGGAGAAGATGGTGAGCAGATGAGGCTCTGAGCTAGTCTACGGTGTGAGAGGTGGGGTTTTGATGGGAAGGATAAGAAAAATTAGGCACGGGGACAATGGAGCCAGTCGTGGGAGTGGGAAATGGCCTATAGTTAACATCAGATTGAATCTCATCTCCGTCACCAACAGCTGAGTGGTCTCCAGCCATCCCTTTCCTTTCCCTAAGCCTCGCTTGTTTAGGCTCAGGTGTTGCCTCTTCTCTCATGGGGTTGCTTTAAGGCTGCAAAGCAAGTTAATATGTGTGTGTCCTTGACATATAGTCAGTGCTCAAAAAATAGTACTTGAAGTTGGAGCTGAGGTGGGTGAGGCAGAAGAGTGGTGAGGAGAAGCAGTTCCTCATACTCTCTGGGTGACCTTGGCCCACTCGAGCAGGTCCTGTGGTTGAAACGTTCCTTTCTGGCCTCCAGGCAGCCTGAAGTTGCGTGGAAAGGTCAGTTCTCAGCTTGGACTGATTTAAACAATGAAGCATATTTTGCCTGTCTTCTGTTGAGGCCAAAAGCTAAGTACATCCCACAGAAGAAAAAAGGGGTGGGTTTTCTCCAAGTTATAAGTTTTGTGCTGTGTGGAGGACGGAGGAAGGGGTTGGTGAATGCAACCTGAGAAGCGGGGGAGCATATACACGATTCAAAGCATCCTGCGCTCGGAGGGAGAAGACCTGGATTTGAATCAGCCCTGGTCTGTGATTTGCGTAACCTTAGCAAATTATTTAATCTCTCTGAACTGTAGGTTCTTCATTTCCAAAAGGGAAATTTTGTGAGGATTGGAGAAAAATGAAGGTGAACACATTCCTAATGGTGCCAGGCGCACGATAGCTGATAAGAAGTGTTTTCTGAATCTCAGTTCTGTCTCAGCCTTGCCCTGAATACAGCGGGGGTGGGTGGGAAGCTATTCCACAGCAACACCTGAGAGATGTCTCCTCTGCGAGGTTTGTTAACGCAGGCCCTTTGAAGAAGCCGTGTTTTTTTTTTTTATATTTTATTCTATTTATTTATTTTTATTTTGGCTGCGCCGGGTCTTCGTTGCGGCACGTGGGATCTTTTAGGCTGTGTCTTTAACAACGATCCCTACGTATTTGCTTGACACTCACTGTTCATTTGCCTGTGAATACATCCCATTCCCCGTCTTTCCCCGGTTGGGGAGAATGTTTGCCAAGCCAGTTGATCAATTTCTCTAAGCAAAAGAGGACGTTTCAGGCCCCGTCTTTTCTTAAGTCCGCGTTCCCAAGTCAGGGCAGCCCCTCCCCTTTGCTAGTGTCTCGTGTTTGGAGTTGGGAATGGGGTCTCTTTCTGGCCAACGTGAATAAGACTGAGACAAGAAGCAGCTGGAAGACAGCATCATTTCATGGGCACTGATTTTACTGTAAGGCCGGGAGGATGGCAAAGTGGGGGACGTTTTTAGTTTCTGTAATAGTCTCCTCTAGAAGGATGGCAAGAGGGAAAGAAAAATCAAACAATCGGTCGGCTCTCTTGCCCCGGGCTCCATAATTTGCCTTTTACTTTCTGCATTTTCCTATTTGAGTCTGAAAAGCAGAGGACCCAAGCAATCAGCAACAGATGTCCTCGTGCAGTCTGCGTGGTACATGAATTCAGTTAGCATGCAAATTGTCATCCTAGGGCGATTCCTGGGGACTGCCGAAAAGACAGAAGGCTTGCTTTGCAAAATAGATAGAGGGCATGATTAAAATGTCTGGATCCAATCATATGTTTAATTACAATCCCTTTTTTATCTCAACTACAATGACTGGTAGCTATTATGACACAATATTGAAAATGTGTATGACGCATGGTGGCACTTGGAAGGCTGATAGGTGGTCTGTGTTTGATCAAAATGATCAAAGCTCCTCACCATGGAGAGCCCCCTCTCCTTCTCTCTCGTCTGATCCACTTAGACGAGCAGAATATGATTTACAGGAGACAGTTTATGTGATTTCCATCCCCCTAGAGCAGGGGCATAATTTTTGCATCACTATTTTCCCTAGAAACAATGGGAACTTGACAATGCTTATAAACACTCAGTAACAGACCCTGCTCAGGGTTGTCTACAAGGCATTTCTCCTGCTTCAGCTCTCGTTGACTCTCATATGTTCAAATACTTTTGAATCTTATTATTGGGATAATTGGAAAAAGACAAAAAAAATTGAAAGTGCTGAGAGGAGAAACTCTTGATTATTTCATTGTATTCATACAATCCAATTATATTTTGGGGACCCCAGAGAACACAAGATGACTTTCTCACCAGATCATGTGTTGAGCATGAAAGTTAACTACTTGGCTGAGGATAAGGATACATTTCACTTTGTAAGTTGTGGAAGTTGCATCAGCTGAAGCTGCTGGTGTGTCTGTTATAAAAAGAATTTATACTGGAATTTTTTTTCTGTCCTTAAGCTGAAACTCTGGAAGGCAGAGAAATAAGGCACAAAAACAACACGCCTCATTATGGGGATTTTAAACATGTAACCAGCATTATGGGGAGAAGTAAGTTTGGCAACAATTTGATGAAAACATCCAGTATTAATTTGGACTTCACTTTATCAGATGAAAGTCTTTTACACATTTCATGGCTAGGTAGTTGCATATTTTTTCACATCTTGAAGGTTTGGGGTTAGACCTTTACGTAAAACTTGGGTTGTGGTTTCACGTATATTTGCGTCTCTATTCTAGAGGTGTCCTACCCTCCCTTGCTCTCCTTTTATGTTGGTTAATGTGGTATAAAGAAAACACAACTATTCTTTACTAGCAATAAGAAATTGAACCAAGTACTTATCGTGCTACTGCTCTGCACTCAGTAAGGTGCTGGGGGCTGCGAGGGGCTTTGGTGGACTTAAGGCTTGAATCGTGCCCTCAAGGATTTTACAGCCCAGTGCAAGCTCTACAGTGAGCCATATCTGAGGCAGAACAGAGATAAAGAGATGGATGATAGAAAGACAGATAAGGAGAGAGTTGGGGAGTTGGAGAGGGAGGGACGAAAAAAGCTTGGGCAGAAGGGTAGGCAGAGAAAGAGAAATGGCTAGAATCCTCGAATCCTTTATCAGCTGTGTTCTCTTACTATAGATTCACAAGGAAGTGGGTGGGGGATGGAGTCCAGGGAAAAGCTATTTATTGTCATAAGGCTTTGGTTGCAAACTCTTTTGTTGGAATTCCAGCTATAGTTGGCTGAGATGCACCCTGGGTGAATCAAACACTGTTTTTGTTGTTTGTTTGTTTTAACCTGCAACCCAAGGTTTACCCTAAAAACAGGCTGAATGACCTATTTAGCTTTTACTCTAATTCAGCCCTTTAGATCCTATACCAGTAGCTAATATTTATTGAGCTCTTACATGTGCCAGGCATTGTACTAAGCACCAAAGAGGTGTTTTCTCATTGAGTCCTCAGAAAACTCCCCTTGGAGGTATCATTTTTCCAGTGATTCAGGTGAAGAAAGTAAGCAACTTATCCACGGCTAGGGCTCAAGTAGTCAGTATTCAGAACCTGGGTGTTTAACCACTATTCTGAGCTAAGTTGATACTAATGGGGAGAAGATAAACCTAAGGAAAGATTGAAAAGCTTGAGTGAAAAAAGCTGACCCTTACCCCCCATAGAGTCTTACGATATTCCTGTTATAGAAACTCTATTCCTTAACAGTAGAAACCAATTGTATTCCAGTTTCTGCTTATATCCAATCTCACTCTCCTCTTAGGGAGAAGGATGGAGTTGTGGGGTGTGGGATACTCCCTGGCATGAAGCGTATGCTGTAAGGACAGGTGAGAGGGTGAAGTCTGAGTAGCCTGGAGCAGAACTTAAGCTGGTCTTTGTGAAATGAGCTGAGTAGGTAGTGAGGGAAGGAGGGTGTACTCCACTTGCGTAGGAAGGTATCAAGAAGGATGGAGGATACAGCGTGAATTTTCATGGAGGGTAGGGACCAGGGTGGGACTCTGCAGAGCTACAAGGAGATCTTCCCAGCAGAGGTGGATGGCTTGTGTTGGAGATGAGGGTCACGATGGAGGGCCTTATATCAGGTTCCTTTAACTCCTTAAGTTGCCGGGGCTCCCCTTCCCCCTCTTGTGACTCTGATAGTATTTGAACGAGACTGGGTACCGTGACCGTGCGGCCTGGCGCGAGCTCTCGTTCAACCCCACGGTGGGGAAGATGCCAGGATTGCCATGGGGACAGAAAAGAAGCTGGACTTGCCACGGGTTGTTCCCGCGTTTGTCCGAGTTTCAACGGGAGGGAGCAGGGCTGCTGCTGAGCAGAAGCAGATCATAAGGAAGCCTTAAAAAAAGACAAGCAGCGAGAATAGCTGCCGGGAGAATGTCTCGCTTACCACAGCTGCGGGGGCGTGTTAGCTACTTTTATTCCCTAAGGAACTCCTTCCTGCTTTGTCACTTGCTCCTCTTGGTGCCATGCTGGGAATGGTCACTAAATGTCACTGCTTCCGGGTGTCAGAGCCTCTTGAATGTTCTGAGGGACTAGATCAGCATTCTCCCTAGTAGTTTACATCCATGCAGCGACTCTGATGTGCCCTCCGGATGCAGCTACCTCGTGATTGAGAGCAAGATTTTAATTTAATGGCATTTTGCACTTTATAAGAGTGTGCTGTCTGTGTGTGTAGCCAAATGTGAGGTGATTACCCGACCATAGTCAGACTGAGTTTTGCGTTGTTTTCCAGGGCTGGAGGTGGATCAGCCCTGATAGCCCAGCGCTCACCACCTTGCACCCATTCTCCCTCATACTAGTAAAGCTTTGCGAATTTGAGTCCCAGGTAATTCTGTGACTCTGGGGTTTTCCCAAGTCTGAGCACAATGGGAGTCAATCTTCCAGGCACAGGGAGAAAAGCATCTTTTCACCTGGGGGTTCCTCTAAGACCTTTTCTGAAGGAAGCCTAGACATCTTCTTGATTGAAATAACTTGACTGACAAAGCATTTGATTTAGTTGGCATTTTAAAACTCTAACATAATTTAATATCACTGTATCGGTTTCCTGGGACTACTGTGACAAATTGCCACAAGCTGGGTGGCTGATAACAACAGAAATGTATTCTCTCTCTGTTCTGGAGCCAGAAACCTGAAATCAAAGTGTTAGCAGGCCCCTAGAGAGAATTCTTTCTACCTCTTCCAACTTCTGCTGGCTCTGGCATTCCTTGGCTTGTGGCTGCATCACTCCAGTTTTTACCTTTGTCTTTGCATGCCCTTATCCTCTCTGTGTCTGTATCTTTTCCTCTTCTGTCTCTACTTATTGTTGGATTTAGGGCCCACTTGGATAATCCAGGATAGTCTCATCTCAAGGTTCTTAACTTAATAATGTCTGCAAAGACTCTCTTTCCAAAATAAGGTAACATTCACAGTTTTCAGGTGTTAGGATGTGAACCTATCTTTTGGGAGAGCCACCATTCAATCCACTGTAACCTTGCTCCCTAAAGAAGCTGCCTTGAGAAAACATGACATTCAACAACTGTAAGATATAGCACATGTTTTAAAATATTACATGTGTAATTTTTAAGATGTGGATGATTGAAGAACATCCCTGGAAGGGGGGACCTTCAAGATGGCAGAGGAGTAAGACATGGAGATCACCTTCCTCCCCACAAATACATCAGAAATACACCTACATGTGGAACAACTCCTACAGGACACCTACTGAACACAGGCAGAAGACCTCAGAGTTCCCAAAAGGCAAGAAACTCCCCACGTACCTGGGTAGGACAAAAGAAAAAAGAAAAACCAGAGACAAAAGGATAGGGACGGGACCTGCACCTCTGGGAGGGAGCTGTGAAGGAAGAAAGGTTTACACACACTAGGAAGCTCCTTCGTGGGCAGAGACTGCAGGTGGCGGAGGAGGAAACTTCGGAGACACGGAGGAGAGCACAGCAACAGGGGTGTGGAGGGCAAAGCGGAGAGATTCCCGCACAGAGGATCGGTGGCGACCAGCACTCACCAGCCCGAGAGGCTTGTCTCCTCACCCGCTGGGATGGGTGGGGCTGGGAGCTGAGGCTCGGGCTTCGGTCGGATCCCAGGGAGAGGACTGGGGTTGGCGGCATGAACACAGCCTGAAGGGGGCTAGTGCGCTACAGCGAGCCGGGAGGGAGTCCAGGAAATAGTCCTAAGAGGCAAGAGACCACTGTCTCGGGTGCACGAAGAGAGGGGTTTCAGAGCACCTCCTAAACGAGCTCCAGAGATGGGCATGAGCCGCGGCTATCAGCGTGGACCCTAGAGATGGGCATGAGATGCTAAGGCTGCTGCTACAGCCATCAAGAAGCCTGTGTGCAAGCACAGGTCACTATCCACACCTCCCCGCCCGGGAGCCTGTGCAGCCCGCCACGGCTAGGGTCCTGTGATCCAGGGACAACTTCCCCGGGAGGACGCATGGTGCACCTCAGGCTGGTGCAACGTCACGCTGGCCTCTGCCGCCGCAGGCTCACCCCACATCCGTACCCCTTCCTCCCCCGGCCTGAGTGGGCCAGAGCCCCCGAAGCAGCTGCTCTTTTAACCCCATCCTGTCTGAGCGAAGAACAGACGCCCTCCAGCGACCTACATGCAGAGGCGGGGCCAAATCCAAAGCTGAGCCACTGGGAGCTGTGAGAACAAAGAAGAGAAAGGGAACTCTCTCCCAGCAGCCTCAGAAGCAGCGGATTAAATCTCCACAATCAACTTGATGTACCTGCATCTGTGGAATACCTGAATAGACAACGAATCATCCCAAATTGAGGTGGTGGACTTTGAAGCAACAGTAGACTTGGGGTTTGCTGTCTGCGACTGACTTGTTTCTGATTTTTTATGTTTATCTTAGTATAGTTTTGGGGACGTGTTATCATTGGTGGATTGGTTTATTGGTTTGATTGCTCTCTTTTTCTTAATTACTTCTAAACTTTTTTTATTTTAATAAAATAAAAAAGAGGCCTGGGCCTCTGAGGTGGGAGAGCCAAGTTCAGGACATTGGTCCACCAGAGACCTCCTGGCCCCATGTAATAACAATCAACGAGAACTCGCCCAGAGATCTCCATCCCAACGCTAAGACCCAGTTCCACCCAACGGCCACTAAGCTCCAGTGCTGGATGCCCCATGCCAAACAACTAGCAAGACAGGAACACAATCCCACCCATTAGGAGAGAGCCTGCCTAAAATCATACTAAGTTCACAGACACCCCAAAAGCCACCACCGGAAAAGACCCTAGCCACCAGAAAGACAAGATCCAGCCCCACCCACCAGAACACAGGCAGCAGTCCCCTCTACCAGGAAGCCTACACAACCCATTGAACCAAACTCACCCACTGGGGGCAGACACCAAAAACACAGGAACTGCAAACATACAGCCTGCAAAAAGGAGACCCCAAACACAGTAACTTAAGCAAAATGGGAAGACAGAGAAATATGCAGCAAATGAAGCAGCAAGGTAAAAACCCACCCGAACTAACAAATGAAGAGGAAAGAGGCAGCCTTCCTAAAAAAGAATTCAGAGTAATGATAGTAAAGATGATCCAAAATCTTGGAAATATAATGGAGAAAATACAAGAAACGTTTAACAAGGACTTAGAAGAACGAAAGAGCAAACAAACAATGATGAACAACACAATAAATGAAATTAAAAATTCTCTAGAAGGAATCAATAGCAGAATAACGGAGGCAGAAGAACAGATAAGTGACCTGGAAGATAAAATAGTGGAAATAACTATCGCAGAGCAGAATAAAGAGAAAAGAATGAAAATAATTGAGGACAGTCTCAGAGACCTCTGGGACAACATTAAACACACCAACATTCAACTTATAGGGGTCCCAGAAGATGAAGAGAAAAAGAAAGGGTCTGAGAAAATATTTGAAGAGATTATAGTTGTAAACTTCCTTAACATGAGAAAGGAAATAGTCAAGTCCAAGAAGCTCAGAGAGTCCCTTACAGGATCTATCCAAGGAGTAACATGCGAAGACAAATATTAATCAAACTGTCAACAATTAAATATAAAGAAAAAAATATTAAAAGTAGCAAGGGAAAAGCAACAAATAACATAGAAGGGAATCCGCATAGGTTAACAGCTGATCTTTCAGCAGAAACTGCAAGCCAGAAGGGAGTGGCAGGACATAATGAAAGTAATGAAAGGGAAAAACCCACAACAAATATTACTCTACCCAGCAAGGATCTCATTCAGATTTGACGGAGAAATTAAAACCTTTACAGACAAGCAAAAGTTAAAAGAATTCAGCACCACCAAACCAGCTTTACAACAAATGCTAAAGGAACTTCTCTAGGCAGAAAACACAAGAGAAGGAGAAGACCTACAATATCAAACCCAAAACAATTAAGAAAATTGTAATAGGAGCATACATATCAACAATTACCTTAAATGTAAATGGATTAAATGCTCCAACCAAAAGACATAGACTGGCTGAATGGAAACAAAAACAAGACCTGTATAGATGCTGTCTACAAGGGACCCACTTCAGACCTAGGGACACAGACAGACTGAAAGTGAGGGGATGGAAAAAGATATTGCATGCAAATGGAAATTAAAAGAAAGCTGGAGTAACAATTCACATATCAGACCAAATAGACTTTAAAATTAAGACTATTTCAAGAGACAAAGAAGGACACTACATAATGATCAAGAAATCAATCTAAGAAGAAGATAAAACAATTGTAAATATTGATGTACCCAACATAGGAGCACCTCAATGCATAAGGCAAATGCTAACAGCCATAAAAAAGAAAATCGACAGTAACACAATAATAGTAGGGGACTTTAACACCGCACTTTCACCAATGAACAGGTCATCCAAAATGAAAATGAATATGGAAACACAAGCTTTACATGACACATTAGACAAGATGGACTTATTGATATTTATAACATTCCATCCAAAAACAACAGAATACATTTTCTTCTCAAGTGCTCATGGAACATTCTCCAGGATAGATCATATCTTGGGTCACAAATCAAGCCTTGGTAAATTTAAGAAAATTGAAATTGTATCAAATTTACTTTCCAACCGCAACACTATGAGACTAGATATCAATTACAGGAAAAAATACAAACACATGGAGGCTAAACAATACGCTACTAAATAACCAAGAGATCACTGAAGAAATCAAAAAGGAAATAAGAAAATACCTAGAAACAAATAACAGTGAAAACACGATGACCCAAAGCCTATGGGATGCAGCAAAAGCAGTTCTAAGAGGGAAGTTTATAGCAGTACATTCCTACCTCAAGAAACAAGAAAAATCTCAAATAAACAACCTAATCTTACACCTAAAGCAGTTAGAGAAAGAAGAACAAAAAAACCCCAAAGTTAGGAGAAGGAAAGAAGTCGTAAAGATCAGAGCAGAAATAAATGAAAAAGAAATGAAGGAAAAATAGCAAAGATTAATAAAACTAAAAGCTGATTCTTTGAGAAGATAAAAAAATTGATAAACCATTAGCCAGACTCATGAAGGAAAAAAGGGAGAAGACTCAGATCAACAGAATTAGAAATGAAAAAGGAGAAGTAACAACTGATCCTGCAGAAATACAAAGGATCATGAGAGATTACTACAAGCAACTCTATGCCAATAAAATGGACACCCTGGAAGAAATGGACAAATTCTTAGAAAAGCACAGCCTTCCAAGACTGAACCAGGAAGAAATAGAAAATATAAACCAATCACAAGCAGCGAAATTGAAAGCGTGATTAAAAATCTTCCAACAGACAAAAGCCGAGGACCAGATGGCTTCACAGGCGAATTCTGTCAAACATTTAGAGAAAAGCTAACATCTATCCTTCCCAAACTCTTCCAAAATATAGCAGAGAGAGGAACACTCCCAAACTCATTCTATGAGGCCACCACCACCTTGATACCAAAAGCAGAAAAAGAGGTCACAAAAAAGAAAACTACAGGCCAATATCACTGATGAACATAGATGCAAAAATCCTCAACAACATACTAGCAAACAGAATCCAACAGCACATTAAAAGGATCATACACCATGATCAAGTGGGGTTTATCTCAGGAATGCAAGGATTCTTCAATATATGCAAATCAATCAGTGTGATACACCATATTAACAAACTGAAGGGTAAAACCATATGATCATCTCAATAGATGCAGTAAAAGCCTTCAAAAAATTCAACACCCAATTATGATAAAAACTCTCCAGAAAGTAGGCATAGAGGGAACATACCTGAACATAATAAAGGTCATGGATGAGAAATTCATAGCCAACATCATTCTCAATGGTGAAAAACCGAAACCATTTCCACTAAGATCAGGCACAAGACAAGATTGCCCACTCTCACCACTATTATTCATCATTTTGGAAGTTTTAGCCACAGCAGTCAGAGAAGAAAAAGAAATAAAAGGAATCCAAATCGGAAAAGAAGAAGTAAAGCTGTCACTGTTTGCAGATGACAGGATACTATACATAGAGAATCCTAAAGATGCTACCAGAAAACTACTAGAGCTCATCAATAAATTTGGTAAAGTAGCAGGATACAAAATTAATGCACAGAAATCTCTTGCATGCCTATATACTAATGGTGAAAAATCTGAAAGAGAAATTAAGGAAACACTCCCATTTACCACTGCAACAAAACGAATAAAATACCTAGGAATAAGCCTACCTAAGGAGACAAAAGACTTGTATGCAGAAAACTATAAGACACTGATGAAAGAAATTAAAGATGATACCAACAGGTGGAGAGATATACCATGTTCTTGGATTGGAAGAATCAACATTGTGAAAATGACTCTACTACCCAAAGCAATCTACAGATTCAATGCAATCCCTATCAAACTACCACTGGCATTCTTCACAGAGCTAGAACAAAACATTTCACAGTTTGTATGGAACCACAAAAGACCCCGAATAGTGAAAGCGATATTGAGAAAGAAAAACGAAGCTGGGGGAATCAGACTCCCTGACTTCAGACTATACTACAAAGCTACAGTAATCAAGACAGTATGGTACTGGCACAAAAACAGAAGTATAGATCAATGGAACAGGATAGAAAGCCCAGAGGTACACCCATGCACATATGGTCACCTTATTTGTGGTAAAGGAAGCAAAAATATACAATGGAGAAAAAACAGTCTCTTCAATAAGTGGTGCTGGGAAAGCTGGACAGCTACATGTAAAAGAATGAAATTAGAACACTCCCTAACACCATACACAAAAATAAACTCAAAATGGATTAAAGACCTAAATGTAAGGCAAGACACCATCAAACTCTTAGAGGAAAACATAGGCAAAACACTCTATGACATAAATCACAGCAAGATCCTTTTTGATCCCTGTCCTAGAGAAATGGAAATAAAAACAAAAGTAAACAAATGAGACCTAATGAAACTTAAAAAGCTTTTGCACAGCAAAGGAAACCATAAACAAGATGAAAAGACAACCCTTTCTCCCAAAGAATGGGAGAAAATATTTGCAAATGAAACAATTGACAAAGGACTAATCTCCAAAATTTACAAGCAGCTCATGCATCTCAATATCAAAAAAAACAAACAACCCAATCCAAAAATGGGCAGAAGACCTAAATAGACATTTCTCCCAGGAAGATGTACAGATTGCCAACAAACACATGAAAGGATGCTCAACATCACTAATCATTAGAGAAATGCAAAGCAAAACTACAATGAGGTATCACCTCACCCCGGTCAGAATGACCATCATAAAAAAATCTACAAACAATGAATGCTGGAGAGGGTGTGGAGAAAAGGGAACCCTCTTGCACTGTTGGTGGGAATGTAAATTGATACAGCCACTATGGAGAACAGTATGGAGGTTCCTTAAAAAACTAGAAGTAGGACTACCATATGACCTAGCAATCCGACTACTGGGCATATACCCTGAGAAAACCATAATTCAAAAAGAGTCATGTACCACAATGTTCATTGCAGCTCTGTTTACAATGGCCAGGACATGGAAGCAACCTAAGTGTCCATCGACAGATGAACAGATAAAGAAGATGTTGCACATATATACAATGGAATATTACTCAGCTATAACAAGAAACAAAATTGAGTTAACTGTAGTTAGGTGGATGGACTTAGAGTCTGTCATACAGAGTGAATTAAGCTAGAAAGAGAAAAACAAATACTGTGTGCTAACACATATATATGGAATATTAAAAAAAATGGTTCTAATAAACCTAGGGGCAGGACAGGAATAAAGATGCAGACGTAGAGAATGGACTTGAGGACATGGGGACTGGGAAGGTTAAGCTGGGACGAAGTGAGAGAGTGGCATGGACATATATACATTACCAAATGTAAAATAGCTAGCTAGTGGGAAGCAGCTGCATAGCACAGAGAGATCATTTTGGTGCTTTGTGACCACCTAGAGGGTTGGGATAAGGAGGGTGGGAGAGAGAGGCAAGAGGGAGGGGATATGGGGATATTTGTATACATATAGCTGATTCACTTTGTTATACAGCAGAAACTAACACAACATTGTAAAGCAATTATACTCCAATAAAGATTTTTTTAAACATTTCTAGTCAGAGACTAGGAAAGGTGGTTTTTTTTTTTTTGCGTTACGCGGGCCTCTCACTGTTGTGGCCTCTCCCGTTGCGGAGCACAGGCTCTGGACGCACAGGCTCAGCGGCCATGGCTCATGGGCCCAGCTGCTTCGCGGTATGTGGGATCTTCCGTGACTGGGGCACGAACCCGTGTCCCCTATATCGGCAGGCGGACTCTCAACCACTGTGCCACCAGGGAAGCCCAGGAAGGGTGTTTTTTTATTTTCACTGCATTTGAGACCTGGGTCCGCTAATTACCAGCTGCAGACAGGTCTCTCCTTTGTCACAGGAGCTGGTCACTTTGGAGGTTAGGAGGATAAAACACCACAGGACTCACTTTGTAAACTGAGGAGTGGTATGCAAAAGTAGGTGGAGGAGTTTGATGCTGTTAGCGGGACATGAGAACTTGCAAAGTGGTTCACTTTTGGGGGCCATACTACAAAGATGCTTCTGAGTCCATGAAACCATCCAGGTTTGTACCATACTACTCGAATTAAATACTTTTAGTGTGCAGCAACTAATTTTGAGTTAGGATTTCTTTATAAACAATATACATAGACATGAACTCGATCAAAAAACATCTAATGGTAAGATGTTCAATAATGAAAAGACTATTTCCTTTGCAGTCCTTGGCACGTATGGGGTTGGCCAAAAATTTCGCTCAGGTTTTTCCGTAAGATGTTACAGAAGTCTTAAACCCAAATACTTCGGTCTTCAGAAATAGCTCTACTGTCTTGATTTGGTCATCTGCCCTGTGCTTTCTGTCATGCAGCACTTACAGCCTGTAGTAACTAAAGAAGAATCAGCAGTTTATGAAAGCACAACAGACTTACGGGAGGGTAGTTTGATCAGATAAACACATCTAATGGCAAAGTTTTTATCACTGCAAAATCATACACTAGAGAAATTTTAATGCATAGAAATCATCCTTAAAGTACTCAGACTAGATTTTCAAAGTCATTTATTTTAATGATGCCTCATTAGCTGTTTAAAAAAAGAACCCAAAACTTTTGAGTCATTATTTTATCTTACAAATAGTAAGTATTCTTTGTAGACAGGAACTGTCTGTTAAAGTAATATTTGACATCTACTGAATCAAAAATACTTTATAGTGAAAGGCTGACATCTGTTTACTATATAAAAAATGGGTGCTGTGTATTTTTACTAGAAGAATTTTCCTTTAATAAGGCAGCCTAAAGTCATCTACACACACCAAACCAATTTACAGCCCAAACCTGTTGAATACCAACACAGCATCATGGATGCTTAGCGATCCTTTCTTTTTTTTTTTTTCCCAGCATTATTCTGATTTGGTATTGAGTTTGTATAGGAAATGTGCTTGTCTTTTGTTTGTTTGTCTTGTTTTTGAGTGAAAGGATATAATAGCCATAAAAAGGCCTGGGTTAATTATTAATTTGGTGAGCTTTAATCTTTTCAGTGCTCTCAACTTTGATTTCATTATATTGGTAGTTGATCTTCCTTATTTAAGAAGATCAAACTGCAACTGAGCTTTTTATATTTTTCAATCTAGTAGTAAGTAGCAAACAAAGTCTGTATGTTTGGCCAATTCCACCGGAGATCTAAGACACTGCAATTAGGAAGAGACCAGACAGAAGACAGTCAGTTGGTAAAGGGTTTAAATCTGTGTGTAATCTCACACAGGTGCTGCTTCCTGTGCTCTGGAAAATCCCTCAGCACAAAACAGGCCAACTGAGCCACACCTGGGTTAAAGCAGAACATCTGGACCTACTCTTTCCTACTCACTCATGTTCTTCAAATCTTCCCAAAACAAATGGTGCTTTAGCGCAAGTCTGACACCAGAGATTTGTAAGCCCTATGTGCACTGCCAAATCCAGTTTGATACAAAACACAGCTACCTTTCTTGAATCAAATACATTACAGATACGATACCTGCATCATATATTTCAATTAGACAAGCCTCAAGTAATTTATGGGGGTCGTTTCCACCACTAGTAATAAATTTCACAGTGGCATTAACATTTAAACAGGGAATTGTAAGGAAGGTTGAAATCCAACATCTAATAAATGCCCTAGCGTTCATTGGTCACATGCTCTTTGTTTTCTAGTCGTACAACCAATTGGCTGGGAAAGTTCTGAAAATTAAATATGGGTCTAGTTATACTTAATGAAATGCCAGTTTTAGTGGGTCTCAGTTTCCTTGAGAAAAAGCACATATCTGTTAAACTTCTAAATGTACGATTTTTACTTAATGGAGCCACTTAATTCTTAGATGTTCTGGGAGGTTTTGTAATTAGTTAATAACAATGTATTGTAGGTATACTGTGGGCCTAGCATTATACTGGAATAACTGAATTTACAAGTGATCCAGAAAACTATCAGTGTAATTTGTGTGGCCTTACATAAGGCCTTTCAGTAAGTGCTTTATGTGGAATTTTGGCATTTCAGCTCAGGCCGTTGCCAGGGAGTAGGAATGGTCAGGAGGAAGAATGAATGGGATGGAGCAGGTACGCCTTTTTTTTTTTTTTTAACATCTTTATTGGAGTATAATTGCTTTACAATGGTGTGTTAGTTTCTGCTTTATAACAAAGTGAATCAGCTATACATATACATATATCCCCATATCCCCTCCCTCTTGCATCTCCCTCCCACCCTCCCTATCCCACCCCTCCAGGTGGTCACAAAGTACCGAGCTGATCTCCCTGTGCTATGTGGCTGCTTCCCACTGGCTATCTATTTTACGTTTGGTAGTGTATATATGTCCATGCCACTCTCTCACTTCGTCTGAGCTTACCCTTCCCCCTCCCCGTGTTCTCAAGTCCATTCTCTAGTAAGAGCAGGTACGCCTTTTATGGCTCCCATAAATGATGCAGAAACGATGGGGTTGGTGTGGAGGAGATCAATAATATGTGTGTACATTTTAGAGAAACACATCTAAACACATCTTCCAGTGTTAACATTTTGAACTGCTAATCAGTTCATTACAGTAAACTTATTACACTTGCAATGCTGATCTGTTTATTGTTTGAATTCCTTGGATTCAGTTGGTGTTAGTCAAATCCACTATCTCCAAGAAGGCTTGGAGGTAAAGAGGAAGGAGGGAGTGGGGATCAAGGGCGTGGTGGGATGGAGGGAGTGATGGAGAAGGAGCAGCACAAAGAGGACCTGTCATGCATATCAATGTGTAGTAATCGAGAAGGCAGGTTCTGGAATGTTCAGAAAGCAGTCTCACCTCTCAGGGGGTACTATTGCTAGTTTAGCAGAAAGCTCTGAAGCACCAAATGATACCTTATATTTCTGAAGCATCGGGATTGAGAGAGGTACCTTTGGAATTCAGGGTAACTTGGATCTGGTCTAGATGCTCCCAAGGTAGGGCTAATGGGAGGGCCTCCTAGAGGAGAGGTGTATATACCTTGACTTGGTAGTGATGCAACTTGGCCTTGAATCAAACTCAATGCCTCTTGGCAATACAGCCCAGTCACTCAAATAATGGAAGCGCTTAATTTTCTTTTCCAAAGTTTCTGGGCAGCATAGTTTGTTTTTGGTCGAGCGGATGCATGCTTACAATATTAAATGTATGAATTAGATAGGCTTTCAGATTTAAGAATTCTCAAGTTGGTAATTTTTGTGAAATTTACTTTGTTTTAAAAAATAATCAAAATTGTAATAGCTTTGTTTCCCCTCTGAACCTCATATTTTGTGATGTGAATGGATACATTACCCACCTCAGAATTGGTTTTCTTGTGTCAGTTTCTTGTATCCAGAATCAGTGAAGGATAATTTAGAATTGAAAGGATTGCAGAGAGTGTGGGGAGTAGGGGAGGAGAGTAAAGGTTTCTATAAAGAGAAAAGCAGGCAAAGTGTGGGTACACAAAAATGGAAGATGAAGTATTCTAGAACATACACATAAAGTTGGCTTTTGTAAGATTACCAAGAAATGGAAAGGATTAGAAAAAGAAGCTAATGCTCGAAGCTAAAAGTTTTGAGAGAAATCGCTCTTACAAGAGGAAGGTGTGATATAATACAGACATAGGATACCTGCCCGAAAATTGTGTGAGGGTCAAAGAATTTTTGGCAGGGAGGAAAAAGTTCCAAAATAGATACCTAATGGAGAGGCCGTGGGAGCTTCCAAAGACGTAAAGAAAGTAAGTGGAGTAACCCAAGTTATAAATAATGGGGGTAACACATTGCCTGAATAGTAGGAAATGAGTTTTGTGAAGGCAGAGATCATGGCAGGAGATGTCTGATTTCTCAGCTCTGGCACGAGGCCTGGTACACAATGGGTAATCAGCTCCTGAGGAATGAGCAGGGCTGTAAAGGTATAAAGTCAGGCAAAATTAGCAAGGATGGGAGGATATTTGTTAGGCAGTAGGATAAAAACAAAGAAAAGGAGATGATTTTCTGAATAAAAGAAACCATAAAAGATAACACAAATTTAGCCTTTTTGTGAATGAAACTTAGATTGGAAAATGTAATCCTGAAACACTTTCTTGGGAGGAAATGTCTAAGTTTCAGATCATGTTTTCCAATCAAAACATACCCACTTGAGAATATGAACACAAGATAAAATTAAATGGCCTTATCAAATAGTTTAGCTGAATATCATTCAGATCTGTGATAGACAGCTACATTCCACATGTTTCTACAGCCCAAGAGGAAGGAGCTTATCATCTGGGCCATCTCACTGCTCAGTAGTATCTGGTTGGATTTCAAGTTTGTTAAACACCTAAATTATTTTGATGAGACTACACAACGCTTTTCTTTTGTACTCACTTTCTAAAAATGAGAACACACACACATATATATATATATTTTTTTTTTCTATGTAAGATGCAAGTGAGAAATACCTTTTTCTTCTATTTAATGACTGTCTATTCCTCCGGATGCTGTCAATAAAGTATTTTATAGATGGGGAAAAATAAAGAAGGATTTGACTGGTTAAGAGACCTGAGTCTGTAGAATTTTAGTGGAATCCTTGGAAATGATTCTCCATCATCTTTATTCAGGAGACAAAGCAGGACAAAGAGCCTGAAATGAAATGCTAAGGAAATCTAGCTCTTAATATTGATTAGTGTTTACTGCAAGGATTGATCTACAGGTATTATGAAGACCAAAACATTCAGGGTCATGGTCTTTATTCCTTTATAAGCCATATGGGAGGCTGCCTGAGAAATTTTCCTCCCTGGTGTGGTTGGTGGAGGTTCACTCCAGGGGGTTGGTTGAGTAGCTGCCTCCCTGTGCTGGATCCAAGAAAGAGACCAGCCTCTTCACTTTCCCTTAGAGTCTTTAGTGGAGCACAGGTTGATCTCAGAGCTATTCTATTATGTTTTTGTTAAATCTTTAAGGTTGAAGCTGATTAACTTTTAGATGAAGCCACACTCTGAAATGAAGTTTAAAATGTCTTAACCTTCAAATAGGAATGGAATTCTCCCCAGTCATTATTAGAATCCACTGATGTTACAAATTTGTGGACGGATGTTATCCATTAAGGTGAAAGCAAAAAGGCTATAAAGTTGACTCAGAAGACTAAGTACTTTACCTTCAGGGAAGCACACATAAAAATCTGTTCTGAACCGTGTATATAGTGATAGTGAAAGCTTTGAACACCTGGTTCTTAACTGGCTAGGCAAAGTCATATAAAATACTGACATACCTTCTACTTACTGTTATGTTGATCTTTAGGCAGGTTACTATTTTTATTACACGTGCTTAGGAATTTAGCCTCAACGATTGGTCAACCCAGAGGGCATTTATTGAATGCCAACCATGTGCTAACAGAAACCTAGGACGAAGTCTAGTCCTAGGTTCAGACTAGGCTTCTCAGGACCTGCCTTGTTCTAATACTTGGACTAATGGAAATAATGGTTAAGTTCAGTAGTTCTTAACACCTTTTCTTGGTGATTTGACAAGTTGACATTTTTCAGAGAGTTCAAAATCTGCAAGGCGCTACATGCCTGGCTTGGTTACCTGGGCCGGTTGTAAACATGGCACTAATGAGACCAAGGTTCAGTTCCCATATGGCCTAGGGTGTTTTGAAGGCGAAAAATACCACAGGCTGTATCTCTAACAATGCCTAGCTTCTTGATTTGCCAATAATCACCGTGGTTCAAGAAGGAGGACCACTCTAGAGAGAATGGGGCTCCGGGAAAATCCTCTGTCACTCCTGGAAAAATAATCCATGAACATCATCCTGGTTAAGGTGGCCATAAATGGGAGAGAATGGAACCCGAGATTATCATCATAAACATCAAATTTCCGTGTGTGTTATGAAATGTATGCAAGAGGATAGTGAATTTATTGAGCATTTCCTGTCTATCTGCTCTTGTTCTGAGCTTTATTTTGTATGTATTAACTTATATAACCTTCATAATAGCTCTGTGAAGTAAGTACTCTCGATAGCCCTATTTTATTCATAAGGAAACTGAGACATACAGACCATTATCAGTTTGCTCCAAGAACGCATGGCAGGCTGATTCCAGAGCTCTTGTATTCACCATTGCACTCAACAGGAGCACTGCTTGGAGAGGAAATGCGTTAGCTTGCTAGTCAGCTCTCAAATAGGTGAGAGCTACTGAAGGGCTATTCCTGGTTCACTGATGAATGGTAGCTATGTAATGGTCTTTGACTCTATTGCTGGACAATTACATTCACCAATTAGCTAAAATTAGTCCATGAAATTTCCATCCTTTCAACTCTTATGACACCTTAAACTAAGAAAATGTGCACTTGAATGTTTCTTTGCAAATGTCCTCAGGTGTTTTTGAAAAAGACTTCCAAATTAAAAGCTACCTCTACTATCCATCCAATAAAACACCATATAAGTTACTGCATAAAATCGAACTAGACGTTCAAAATCAAAGTAAAAGACATGATCTTCCCTCTGCTGCCTTTCTCCCATCAGCCTCACGAACAAGTCCAATCTCCCTTATGGAGAAAAACCTCCCATTGACCCCAGCTTTCCAACAGTCTATTCATATCCAAAAGTCCTTGCTTTTAAGACTGAATTCTGACAATCACTCTCATTTCTTAATCCCCCTGCAAATGTGCTTTCCTGCTCTATTCTACTGAATTAAGTCCCTTGAACAGTATCAATCCTCTCTTATTAGGTAACTTTATCTTTTCTGGGTGCGTTTATTCTGCCTGCCCTCTCCATAGAATTTGCTCTCACTTCCCAACCCAGCTCTTATATTCATTACGCTGTGTCATTGAGGTAAGTTTCTCTTACCTCTCCTGTTTGTTTCACTTAGCCTGGCTCAAACACAGGCATTGCCTTAGGTTCTTGTTCTTATCCCTCTCTTCTCCTCATCCTCTGCTCTCACCCTGGGTGACCTTATTTTCATCCAGGTACTCAACAGTGACTTGTGTATGGGAGATGCCAAAATCTAATCTGTGTAGTCCTGAATTCTCTTCCAAGGTAGTTTTCCATCTTCTTGCTATTTATTTTTCTTCTGGTTGGCCTACCCATATTGCAGACTCAATTTGTCCAAACTATGTCCCTGCCTCCGGACTATTCTTGAATTTATGCCTTACCAAGCTGGAAATCTGACTTATCCTTGGCTTTTCCCTTGTCCCTTATTCCCTACTTCCAAGGGTTTGTCAAGTCCTGTTGATTCTATTTCTAAAAACTTTTTGGAATCAGTCTGTTTTCCAATTCTATTTCTATGGGAATAATTGAGACGCTTCATCCAAAATTGTTGAGCACCTACTATGTGTCAGGCATTGGGCTAGGGGTACAAAGGTAAATAAGGGTTCATTCCTGCATCAGGAGCCCTCCAGTTCAAGAGAGGGGACAGAAGGAAACAAGTTACTATGTTATGATGGCAGGAAGTCTGTGCAGTGTGTTCTGGGAATACAGATGTGGGAGAACAATGTGCTATTGGCACAGGGAATGGAATCTGGTAGTCAAACACATTAGAGGTATTTGCTTGTAGCAAAATACCTCTTTCTGAGCACCAAATAAACACTTAATTACATAAACAATGTTTTAGTTACCTTCTTTCATAATCAGCTGAGAGTTTTTTAGAAATGATATTTATTCTAAGTGTGATCTGCTTCTCCCTGCTGACAGTGAGAATTTCAGTATTCTGAAGGTCTACCTGCTCTGTGCTATGTGACCCATGTGAAATTTAGAGCTCTCCTGTGATTTCATATCACTGAGTGGAAAATACAGGAAATTCTATCCTGAAAGAACCCCTCAAAATTGTCATTGTGGCTCTTACTAGAACCAGAAAAAAAAAATGTAACAACATTGAAAAAATTTTTTAACACTACTGTTCATTTAAAACTTTAAAAAACTTAATATACTTAGATGTGGAAGAGTAGCTTATTAGCTCAAAATTTCATATTTAATCCAAATATTCTTGTGTCTGGGGTGTTATTAAAATCATTATCGAATGTCAAAATGGTTAAGTATTGGCAATTTTATGTGATCTAGCCTAAGAAGTCTAAAACTTCTTTTTTTTTTTTTATTTATTGGGAGCAGTAGAATTGAGAATGTGTATTATGATGTTAAGGGTAACTAAGGCAAGGTCATCTTTATGGATTGGCCATTGACATTCTTCTTATTTTATTCCTTTAATTTTCTTATTTCAGTAGAGATTCTTGAATGTTTAATACTTTACTCTCTATGAGATGAATATATATTTTGCATGGGGGCATCTTGACAAACCATCATTTAGAAGCTAGGTAGTTCTTGGATTTGGAGCTCGCTATGGATGTCAGAGGTGGGGAGAGCTAGGTCTCTATTTTTAAAGACAAAGCATCTAAGCGTCAGGGACGTTAACATACCCAACACTATGGAGCAAATGATTCATAGAATTGCGACTAGAGCTCTTTGTTTGCAGAGGCCAAGGATCTATTCAAGAGTTGAGAGAGAAAGAGAAAGGAATTCAGAGGATTTGTGACGGTATTAAGGAGTGGACCTCGTCTCTAGGCAACCACGACCTTCCAGTTTCCATTAATCCATACTCCCCTGGCCACACTGAATAGGCTCCTTCTTACATTATTCTTGCCATGAGATCTGTTGCCTTCACATTGGTTTCCGAGTCACCAAACAAGACGTTCTGTGGCAGGAGGGACATGTACTTACAGTACCAGGCACTAGGATGAGACTTGGTCTTTAGTTCCAAGAACTGGGAAATACAAATACAATTCTTTAAAGAAAATCAGGTTTCTAATGTAAAATATTCAGTTACTTTGATATATTTACTATTACTCTTATTCCTAAAGAAACAGATAAAAGATTAAATGGAAAAACCATTTCAGCTATTATTCTGTTCATATGGTCTTTGGAAATGTACTCAAGAAAATTAGTTTTGGGAAAACGTTCAGTTACTAATTATACAGTTTTCTGTTTTGCCAAAATGTGTAATCTAAAGAGGAAGGTATAATTTCTTAACATAATAATCATGTTCTAGAGGCTCTCTGGACATATATGATATTTCAGTGTTGTCTTATTTAATAATAGAAAAGTGTTTTGAAAATATCACATTGCCAAAAGAGCAAAGATATTAATCCTAAAATTATTATTCTACTTTTAGCGTAGGTATATTTTAAACTTTTTATTTAACGAAACCCAGCAATTGAAAACATCACCCTAATCTTCTGTAGAACATATAAAAAATACGGAATTAAAATGTAGTTTGCTGAGAAAAGTCACCAGTGGTCTTGGTACATTGACAAAGTACTCTCAATTCTCTTTGAACATTTAAAAGTCTGTTGTATCATGCTCTGGACAAGCTTTTAGGTTTAAAAAAAAAGTTGGCTAATTGACCTATTTTAAACTCTTCTCACTGTGTCGCCAGCCTGAAGACCAGAGTGCTTTTCTAAAGAGTTGGATTTTTTATGAGGTGTTAAATCAACATTGCCAAATGTGACTTTGTGCAGCTCTCTGCACCCTCATAGTAGAGTGATGCAGGCTACTTGATCACTGTGTATCTTTAATAGCCCACGATTAACCCTTCTTATAAGGAAATGTGTGGGATGTCTTGGTTACATATAAATCATCATGAATAGAGCACGTTTGTATTTATATAGGACTGAGGCCAGGAATCCATCCACGTATCCATTTATATTTGTTCTGCAGACTTAAAAATGTTGGCAGGACAGATTGCATGCATGGCATCTTGAGTAGTGATGCATTCTTGATATACTGAAGAAAAATGGGTAAAGCAGCTTGGGTTTCCTAGACTTTCGGCAGGGAGGAGAAGGATTTTGTTTCCAGAGTATAGTAATAATCTCTTACCTCCAGATAGTCCTCTCCGGTTCACAAGTGTGAATTATCCTATATTCCTTGTGTTCCAAGATCCTCACAGCTACCCTGAGAGCTGAGTAAGGTAGGTGATACCCTCAATTCATAGTGGAGGAAACCATACCCAAGAGAACTGGCTTGAAAATAGACTGAAAGTGGCCTTCAAGTCCATTGTCTTACTAGTATTTTCATTACAGAAGTCTCAGTGTGGTCTTAGGAAGTTTGAGAAGACAAAGCTTTAAAAAACCTTAACCTGCAGCATTTGGGTGCTCAGGCCCTAGACTAAGCTGGTGGTTCATTTTTCCATAATTGGGAATTTGATGATGGAATTATCAGTGTACTTGAAAATCTACCTTGAGAAGAGGATGGGAATACATAGCAGAGGCAAAGAGGGAATTTAGGCATCTAACCTTATAAGTTAGTGAAGGTGGAAGGGAAAAAAAGAACTCAAGTAAATATTTTAATGATTCCCAAGTGAATTTTAAAAGAGTTTGGATTCTAAATACACTGAAGCCTCATTATAACATTGTTTTTGAGGTTTATGCTTTAGAATGGCCTCAGAGGTGAAATCTTGACCCTCTTTGGACGAAGTCCCGATTTTCATAATTTAGTGAAGAATGTTATAGTCATAGCTTAATGTTAAGGCTACACCTACTTTCTTGATAAAATAGCCATTTCTTCCCTTTGAGAGTGTTTGCTAAATAACGAGGAATAAATTCTTCTCTTCTTCTTGTTACATGGATATTAGTGTGCCCTGCCCTTCTAAACTAAATTGTAAATTCTAAAAAACTGGGGACTATATACTACCTATACTACTTGCACAATAAATATTTATTGAATTAAATTACTTTTTAAATTTGCTAGGTGACTTTCAGACAAATACTATATATTCCATGTGGCTGTGCAATTTATCTTTTGTACAATCTTTTAAATTTTTAAATTATATTTTATTTTTTTATACAGCAGTTTCTTATTAGTCATCAATTTTATACACATCAGGGTATACATGTCAATCCCAATCGCCCAATTCATCACATCACCGCCCCCACCCCCTGCCGCTTTCCCACCTTGGTGTCCATACGTCTGCTCTCTACATCTGTGTCTCAATTTCTGCCCTGCAAACCGGTTCATCTGTACCATTTTTCTAGGTTCCACATATATGCGTTAATATATGATATTTGTTTTTCTCTTTCTGACTTACTTCACTCTGTATGACAGTCTCTAGATCCATCCATGTCTCAACAAATGACCCAGTTTCGTTCCTTTTTATGGCTGAGTAATATTCCATTGTATATACGTACCACATCTTCTTTATCCATTCGTCTGTCGATGGGCATTTAGGTTGCTTCCATGACCTGGCTATTGTAAATAGTGCTGCAATGAACATTGGGGTGCATGTGTCTTTTTGCATTATGGTTTTCTCTGGTTATATGCCCAGTAGTGGGATTGCTGGATCATATGGTAATTCTATTTTTAGTTTTTTAAGAAACCTCCATACTGTTCTCCGTAGTGGCTGTATCAGTTTACATTCCCACCAACAGTGCAAGAGGGTTCCCTTTTCTCCACACCCTCTCCAGCATTTGTTGTTTGTAGATTTTCTGATGATGCCCATTCTAAATGGTGTGAGGTGATACCTCATTGTAGTTTTGATTTGCATTTCTCTAATAATTAGTGCTGTTGAGCAGATTTTCATGTGCTTCTTGGCCATCTGTATGTCTTCTTTGGAGAAATGTCTATTTAGGTCTTCTGCCCATTTTTGGATTGGGTTGTTTGTTTTTTTAATATTGAGCTGCATGAGCTGTTTATATATTTTGGAGATTAATCCTTTGTCCGTTGATTTGTTTGAAAATATTTTCTCCCATTCTGAGGGTTGTCTTTTCGTCTTCTTTATTGTTTCCTTTGCTGTGCAAAAGCTTTTTCAGATTCATTAGGTCTCATTTGTTTATTTTTGTTTTTATTTCCATTACTCTAGGAGGTGGATCAAAAAATATCTTGCTGTGATTTATGTCAAAGAGTGTTCTTCCTATGTTTCCCTCTTAGAGTTTTATAGTGTCTGGTCTTACATTTAGGTCTCTAATCCATTTTGAGTTTATTTTTGTTTATGGTGTTAGGGAGTGTTCTAATTTCATTCTTTTACATGTAGCTGTCCAGTTTTCCCAGCACAACTTATTGAAGAGGCTGTCTTTTCTCCATTGTATATCCTTGCCTCCTTTGTCATAGATTAGTTGACCATAGGTGTGTGGGTTTACCTCTGGGCTTTCTATCTTGTTCCATTGATCTATGTTTCTGTTTTTGTGCCAGTACCATACTGTCTTGATTACTGTAGCTTTATAGTATAGTCTGAAGTCAGGGAGTCTGATTCCTCCAGCTCCATTTATTTCCCTCAAGACTGCTTTGGCTATTCAGGGTCTTTTGTGTCTCCATACAAATTTTAAGATTTTTTGTTCTAGTTCCATAAAAAATGCCATTGGTAATTTGATAGGGATTGCATTGAATCTGTAGATTGCTTTGGGTAGTATAGTCATTTTCACAATATTGATTCTTCCAATCCAAGAACATGGTATATCTCTCCATCTGTTTGTATCATCTTTAATTTCTTTCATCAGTGTCTTATAGTTTTCTGCATACAGGTCTTTTGTCTCCTTAGGTAGGTTTATTCCTAGGTATTTTATTCGTTTCGTTGCAGTGGTAAATGGGAGTCTTTCCTAAATTTCTCTTTCATATTTTTCATCATTAGTGTATAGGAATGCAAGAGATTTCTGTGCATTAATTTTGTATCCTGCAACTTTACCAAATTCATTGATTAGCTCTAGTAGTTTTCTGGTAGCATCTTTAGCATTCTCTATGTATAGTATCATGTCATTTTCAAACAGTGACAGTTTCACTTCTTCTTTTCCAATTTGTATTCCTTTTATTTCTTTTTCTTCTCTGATTGCCATGGCTAGGACTTCCAAAATTTTGTTGAATAATAGTGGTGAGAGTGGACATCCTTGTCTTGTTCCTAATTTAGAGGAAATGCTTTCAGTTTTTCACCATTGAGAATGATGTTTGCTGTGGGTTTGTCATATATGGCCTTTATTATGTTGAGGTAGTTTCCCTCTATGCCCACTTTCTGGAGACTTTTATCATAAATGGGTGTTGAATTTTGTTAGAAGCTTTTTCTGCATCTATTGAGATGATCATATGGTTTTTATTCTTCAGTTTGTTAATATGATGTATCACATTGATTGATTTGTAGAGTCCTTTAAGAAAATTAAAGAGTCCTTGTATCCCTGGGATAAATCCCACTTGATCATGGTGTATGATCCTTTTAATGTGCTGTTGGATTCTGTTTGCTAGTATTTTGTTGAGGATTTTTGCATCTATATTCATTAGTGATATTGGTCTGTAATTTTCTTTTTTTGCAGTATCTTTGTCTGGTTTTGGTATCATGGTGATGGTGGCCTCATAGAATGAGTTTGGGAGTGTTCCTTCCTCCACAATTTTTTGGAAGAGTTTGAGAAGCATAGGTGTTAGCTCTTCTCTAAATGTTTGGTAGAATTCACCTGTGAAGCCATCTGGTCCTGGACTTTTGTTTGTTGGAAGATTTTTAATCACGCTTTCAATTTCATTACTTGTGATTGGTCTGTTCATGTTTTCTATTTCTTCCTGGTTCAGTCTTGGAAGCTTATACCTTTCTAAGAATTTGTCCATTTCTTCCAGCTTGCCCATTTTATTGGCAGAGAGTTGATTGTAGTAGTCTCTTAAGATGCTTTGTATTTCTGTGGTGTCTGTTGTAACTTCTCCTTTTTCATTTCTAATTATTGATTTGAGTCCTCTCCCTCTTTTTCTTGGTGAGTCTGGCTAATGGTTTATCAATTTTAGTTTTATTGATCTTTGCTATTGTTTTCTTTGTTTCTATTTCATTTATTTCTGCTCTGACCTTTATGATTTCTGCTAACTTTGGGTTTTGTTTGTTCTTCTTTCTCTAGTTTCTTTAGGTGTAAGATTAGATTGTTTATTTGAGATTTTTCTTGTTTCTTGAGGTAGGCTTGTATAGCTATAAACTTCCCTCTTAGAA
The DNA here is from genome assembly GCF_005190385.1 of Monodon monoceros. NCBI lineage: Eukaryota > Metazoa > Chordata > Mammalia > Artiodactyla > Monodontidae > Monodon > Monodon monoceros. The sequence goes on along the minus strand of NW_021703770.1, from coordinate 60,932,071 downwards.
CTGCTTTTGCTGCATCCCAAAGGTTTTGGATCATTGTGTTTTCATTGTCATTTTTCTCTAGGTATTTTTTGATTTCCTCTTTGGTTTCTTCAGTGATCTCTTGGTTATTTAGTAACGTATTGTTTAGCCTCCATGTGTTTGTGTTTTTTACATTTTTTTCCTGTAATTGATTTCTAATCTCATAGCGTTGTGGTCAGAAAAGATGCTTGATATGATTTCAATTTTCTTAAATTTACTGAGTCTTGATTTGTGACCCAAGATGTAATCTATCCTGGAGAATATTCTGTGTGCACTTGAGAAGAAAGTGTAATCCACTGTGTTTGGATGGAATGTTCTATAAATATCAATTAAATCTATCTGGTCTATTGTGTCATTTAAAGCTTCTGTTTCCTTATTTTCATTTTGGATGATATGTCCACTGGTGTCAATGAGGTGTTAAAGTCCCCCACTATTATTGTGTTACTGTCGATTTCCTCTTTTATAGCTGTTAGCAGTTTCCTTATGTATTGAGGTGCTCCTATGTTGGGTGCATATATATTTATAATTGTTATATCTTCTTCTTGGATTGATCCCTTGATCATTATGTAGTGTCCTTCCTTGTCTCTTGTAACATTCTTTATTTTAAAGTCTATTTGGTCTGATATGAGAATTGCTACTCCAGCTTTCTTTTGATTTCCATTTGCATGCAATATCTTTTTCCATCCCCTCACTTTCAGTCTGTATGTGTCCCTAGGTCTGAAGTGGGTTTCTTGTAGACAGCATATATATGAGTCTTGTTTTTGTATCCATTCAGCAAGCCTGTGTCTTCTGGTTGGAGCATTTAATCCATTCACGTTTAAGGTAATTATTGATATGTATGTTCCTATGACCATTTTCTTAATTGTTTTGGGTTTGTTTTTGTAGGTCCTTTTCTTCTCTTGTGTTTCCCACTTAGAGAAGTTCCTTTAGCATTTGTTAGAGCATATTAGAGCTGTTTGGGTGGTGCTGAATTCTCTTAGCTTTTGCTTGTCTGTAAAGCTTTTGATTTCTCCATTGAATCTGAATGAGATCCTTGCCGGGTAGAGTAGTCTTGGTTGTAGGTTCTTCACTTTCATCACTTTTGGTATATCATGCCACTCCCTTCTGGTATGTAGAGTTTCTGCTGAGAAATCAGCTGTTAACCTTGTGGGAGTTCCCTTGTATGTTATTTGTCATGCAAATATGCCAGATTTTTGTTGTTTTTCCCTTGCTGCTTTCAATAATTTTTCTTTGTCTTTAATTTTTGCCAATTTGATTACTATGTGTCTCGGTGTGTTTCTCCTTGGGTTTATCCTGTATGGGACTCACTGCGCTTCCTGGACTTGGATGGCTATTTCCTTTCCCATGTTAGGGAAGTTTTTGACTATAATCTCTTCAAATATTTTCTCAGGTCCTTTCTCTCTCTCTTCTCCTTCTGGGACCCCTATAATGCGAATGTTGTTGCGTTTAATGTTGTCCCAGAGGTCTCTTAGGCTGTCTTCATTTCTTTTCATTCTTTCTTCTTTCTTCTGTTCCACAGAAGTGAATTCCACCATTCTGTCTTCCAGGTCAATTATCCGTTCTTCTACCTCAGTTATTCTGCTACTGATTCCTTCTAGTGTAGTTTTCATTTCAGTTATTGTATTGTTCATCTCTGTTTGTTCTTTAATTCATCTAGATCTTTGTTAAACATTTCTTGCATCTTCTAGATCTTTGCCTACAGTCTTTTTCCGAGGTCCTGGATCATCTTCACTATCATTATTCTCTGTTCTTTTTCTGGAAGGTTGCCTATCTCCACTTCATTTACTTGTTTTTCTGGGTTTTTATCTTGTTTCTTCATCTGGTACATAGTCCTCTGCCTTTTCATTTTGTCTATCTTTCTGTGAATGTGGTTTTCATTCCACAGGCTGCAGGATTGTAGTTCTTCTTGCTTCTGCTGTCTGCCCTCTTGTAGATGAGGCCATCTAAGAGGCTTGTGCAAGTTTCCTGATGGGATGGACTGGTGGTGGGTAGAGCTGACTGTTGCTCTGGTGGGCAGAGCTCAGTAAACTTTAATCTGCTTGACTGCTGATGGGTGGGGCTGGGTTCCCTCCCTGTTGGTAGTTTGGCCTGAGGCAACCCAACACTGGAGCCTACCTGGGCTCTTTGGTGGGGCTAATGGCAGACTCCGGGAGTGCTCACGCCAAGGAGTACTTCCCAGAACTTCTCCTGTCAGTGTCCTTGTCCCCATGGTGAGCCACAGCCAGCCCCCGGCCTCTACCTACCTCCAACACTAGCAGGTAGGTCTGGTTCAGTCTCCCCTGGGGTCACTGCTCCTTCCCCTGGGTCCCGATTCACACACTACTTTGTGTGTACCCTCCGAGAGTGGAGTCTCTGTTTCCCCCAGTCCTGTCGAAGTCCTGCAATCAAATCCCACTAGCCTTCAAAGTCTGATTCTCTAGGAATTCCTCCTCCCGTTGCCGGACCCCCAGGTTGGGAAGCCTGACGTGAGGCTCAGAACCTTCACCCCAGTGGGTGGACTTCTGTGGTGTAAATGTTCTTCAGTCTGTGAGTCACCCACCCAGCAGTTATGGGATTTGATTTTACTGTGATTGCGCCTCTCCTACCGTCTCATTGTGGCTTCTCCTTTGTCTTTGGATGTGGGGTGTCTTTTTTGGTGAGTTCCAGTGTCTTCCTGTCGATGATTGTCCAGCAGCTAGTTGTGATTCTCGTGTTCTCACAAGAGGGAGTGAGAGCACATCCTTCTACTCTGCCATCTTGTTTCAGGGCCACAAACTTCACCTGTGCAGTTTTTAAATATTTTTTTAATATTGTTTTTCATGACTATAACTCCCTCATCCATATATAAAATGTCTACCTACTTAAAACAGATCTTGACCTCAAATTCCATGACTGTAAAATATTATGCATATGCATATGTAAAACATAATGAGCATATGGCCTTTACTAATATGAAGGTCACTATGGTATCATTTAGTGATTTAATGCTGTACTTGGTTCAAATTCTAGCTGTGAAACTTTGGGCAAATGACTACATTATTCTAAGTCCCAGTGTCCTCATCTGTACAACAGTGAGGATAGCTCATAAGAGTGTTGTGAGAATGAAGTGAGGCGATGCACGGTACTTGGCATATAGTAAGTTTTCCTGTATTAGATGTTATTATGATTATTTATTTTTATTTTTTAAATTATGATTATTTTTGAATTGAGGATATTTAGTGGTGGATATATAAATGCTTGCTCCAAATAAGGTAATTTTAAGATAAATGATATCCTTGAGTGACAGTTGAATTGCTTTCACAATTATTTTTCCTGATCTGAGTAAAAACGTTATAGATTTTATGTTTCAAGATAACAATAGATGTTATCAAATGTTTGGGAAATTAAATTACATAACCAATTCACCTTTCTAATTGTAGTAAGTATTTGCTTCCTTTGACCTGTATAGTTCACTAGTATTTGCCAACCATGGCCTGTTCTCACCACTACACTGTATTTTCCAAAGATGACAACACCTCTCATCCCACATGTATCCTGCCTCATCGAAAACACTACTGAAGTTCCTACAACTCTGAGACACTAAACTGTGTCTTAGGGCTGCCAGGAATCCTTTAGCTATCAAATGTTTATCAGCCTTTAAGAGGCAAGTTCTTCCTTATTACATAAAATCACTAGTTACATGGTTGAGTGGTTTCTTTTATTTGAACGGTTTCTGATAGCTGCAGCAAAGGGAAGGAGAGAGAAAAGCCACACAGATTTGAGAGAACTCAAATCTAATACACCACATATTAGGGATTGCTAACCTTCCTTGACTCTAAATGTTTGCTAAAAATACAACCCAGGCCCCTTCCCTGAAAATTCTGAGCCAGTAGATCTGGGGTGGGGTCCCAAATCTGTATTTTTTAACAAGTTTGTCAGATGATTCTTCTGATCTGGCCAGTTTGGAAAACACTGCATAGAGAAACCTATGAGAGTACAAGAATAACCTCAAGGAAACATTCCTTTATTTTCCTCTCATTTTAGAAATGTCAGTAAGCAAAAAGAAACAGCAAGTAAATAATAACCTATAATATTACTTCTCAGAATTATTATAGCTCTTAACAAGTGTTCCAAGTAGGAGCCCTGAAACCAGACTGTTAGGGTTCAAATCCAGACTCTTCCACTACCAGCGTCACCTTAGGCAAGTGATATAATTTCTTTTCTTGGTGATGTCTTTATTTGTAAGAAAGCAACGAAAACATTACCTTCTAGGGCTGTTTTGAAGATTAAATGTGTCAATACCTGTAAAAGTCTCAGAACAGTCCCTGAAACTCATAATAAACACTCTACAAGTGTTAGCCATACTAAAAAATAATTTAAGAACTACCAATAATAGCATTCTTACCACTACTATCACTACTACATTGTAGCAAATTGTATTTTCCAAAGATGACAGTTCTTTCCATCTCACATGTTCTTCCACAGTGTACCTTGCTACTCTCCACATCCAGAAGGAGAGTCTAATTTCTCTTCCCTTGAAATTGGGTGGGCCTATGATTGTTTTGACACGTAGATTACAGCAGGACTTCCAAGGCTTGGTCATAAGAAGTAATGTGCTTGCCGGAATACTCATGCTTGGAGTCCTGAGATGACATGTGAGAAGTCCAGTTATTCTGAGGCCGCCATGCTGGGAGGAAGCCGAGTCATATGGAGAAGCTACATATAGGCGCTCTGGTCGACAGGCCCTAGTCTTTGATTCGTCCCAGTCCAGACGTGTCAGTGAAGGAGCCTGTAGGCAATTCCACCCTCCTGTTGTTGTCACCTCCAGGTTTCCCAGCTGAGGTCCCAGACATCGTGGAGAAGAGAGAAACCATTCCTGCATGCCTTGTCCAAATTCTTCACTCACAGGATCTGTAAGCCTTGAAAAAAAAAATGTTGCTGTTTCAGGCTACAAAAGTTTGGAGTATTTTTTTATGCAGCAGTAGTCCCTGAAACATACATCTTTCCAACTCCATGAATGTAGAGATCATATGTCTTGTGCACTACTTAATCTTTGTCACATAGCATATAGGAGCCCTCAACTATTTGTTGAACAATGTATTATATTTTAAATAATTCCTCATTGTTGGGCAACTAGATAGTTGTCCATTATTTTCAATGATGCCACCTATCACTTGGAGTGAATACATGAGGGTGGAACTGCTGAGTCACAGAGTATGGTAAATGGTCTTGATATGGAGATAACAAAACATTCAATTGCTATTATTGCCCACGAAGCATCATCCAGAGAGAGCCTATCAAAGTTAAATCATCAGCATGTACCTTAGAAAAACAAACATGTGTCAATTAAATGCACATGATTGACATAAATCAGAATGATGACTTTTGAACAGAACACCAATATATTAACTTAAAACAGGGGGTTTGCTAGCCTAGTGGTTCTTCACTTGACGTCTAGAAGTCCAAGAAAGTCATGAAAAGAGGTCCATAGGTTGTGTTGAATATTTGTGCAAACCTAATTTGTCTTAGGCAAGATGTTAAGAAGCATGATGAGTTCTGTCTCCTTTGGCCAAACTTACGTTATCTTGTGTTGTCCAGGGATTCCAGTATTGAGGTCAAAGGAACTTTGAGGCATAGTTGCTCTAGCACAGCAGTCCCCAACCTTTTCGGCACCAGGGACCAGTTTCATGGAAGACAATTTTTCCACGGATGGGGGGTGGGCTGGGGGGGATGGTGCAGGTGGTAATGCGAGCGATGGGGAGCGGCAGATGAAGCTTCGCTCACTCTCCCGCCGCTCACCTCCTGCCGTGTGGCCAGTATGGGTCCTCAGCCCGGGGATTGGGCACGCCTGCTCTAGCATATGCTATTAGCAGAGTCACATATCAGGCTGTTTCTGAACTGAACACATCCCATCCATCAACTCTGACAAGACACAGTGGTGGTAGCCAAAATTAAGGGTCCAGTAGCAGTAAAGAGTGCTCTATGTCTAAATCCTTATTTAAATTAATTGCTTATCATCATAAGCAATCATCATTATTATTTTATTATTTATTATCATTATAATATAATTATATTTAAATAAATTTTATTTATTTATTTATATTTAAATAATATTTATTTATTATTTGTTATTAATTATTATTATTATCATTAATGATTTATATGATTTCATAATATTACTGTGAGTACTTGCTGATTTGGGTTCTTTGGGTGAATCTTAGTTTTTTTTTAACAGAGCACACATTACTGTAACTTGTTTGGTCATCAAAAACCTTTCAAATCATATAATCTATATGGACAAAATAATATAAAAACATAGGGGCAGACGTTTGAAAACTGCAGATATGTGTACGGGGGCAGGTTGTCATTTGCAATTGCTCCAACACTGAAGAACAAATTAAGTCATTTGTAACAAAGATAAATGGATTACTTTTTTTTCATATCTAGGGTATTTACAAAAAGCTTTTCCCCCCATTCACTGAAGAGTAAACATAATAGAAAGCATTGGGATTTGGGGCCAGAGAACAAGGGGGTTAAATTCTAGGCAGCTCATGTGTAACATCGGGGTATTATCTTATAGGGTTTTGTGAAGACAAAGTGAGTTAACACATGAAAGATCCAATCGCAATGGATGATGCACCAGTGTTCAATAAATGTTAGTGGAATCCAAATGTATCTTTCTAGATACCTGTCACTGACTTTCAGAATTGGGGCATCCTCTTCCTTGGATAGTACTGTAAGCATAATAATTTTGGAATTTTTCTAGCCACAAAATATTTCAAGCTTATGCCGATTCGTAAGACCTGAGATAACGTCTTTCTTTACATTACTTGTATTACTGGTTACCAAATGAGCACCACGTGAGAACCACCTCATAATGCGAGTTACTAGATAGATGATAAATCGTATCTGTTTTATCTTATTTTAATGTCAATTGCAGAAGATGACTTTTTCTTTTTTTTAATTGAAGTAGAGTTGATTTACAATGTTGTGTTAGTTTCAGGCATACAGCAAAGTGATTCAGATATATATATATATATATTCTTTTTCAGATTCTTTTCCCATTTAGGTTATTACAAAATATTGAGTGTAGTTCCCTGTGCTATATAGTAGGTCCTTGTTGGTTTTCTATTTTATATATAGTAGTATGTATATGTTAATCCCAAATACCTAATTTATCCCTTCCCCCTTTCCCCTTTGGTAACCTTAAGTTTGTTTTCTATGTCTGTGAGTCTATTTCTGTTTTATAAATAAGTTTATTTGTATCATTTTTTTTGGATTCCACATATAAGTGATATCATATGATACTTGTCTTTCTCTGTTTTACTTCACTTAGTATGATAATCTCTAGATCCATCCATGTTGCTGCAAATGGCATTATTTCATTCATTTTTATGGCTGAGTAATATTCCATTGTAAAATATATATACCACAAAAAAGATGACTTTTTCTGATTCTATTCTTTTTTTAAAAAATAAATTTATTTATTTATTTATTTATTTATGGTTGTGCTGGGTCTTCATTTCTGTACGAGGGCTTTCTCTAGTTGCGGCGAGTGGGGGCCACTCTTCATCGCGGTGCGTGGGCCTCTCACTATCGTGGTCTTTCTTGTTGTGGAGCACAGGCTCCAGACGCGCAAGCTCAGTAGTTGTGGCTCACAGGCCTAGTTGCTCTGCGGCATGTGGGATCTTCCCGGCCCAGGGCTTGAACCCGTGTCCCCTGCACTGGCAGGTGGATTCTTAACCACTGCGCCACTAGGGAAGCCCCTCTGATTCTATTCTTAACCTTTGAAATTGTATCATATCTTTTGGAACTTGTAGATTCATAGTGCCCATGAATGAAAATGTAGTTAAATTAATATTACTAGAAGTCAACTGAGAGTTCATTTGTTTTTGTTTTCCTGTCCGTTGTATTGATTAAGAGACTGAAGTCCAAATAGGTCAAGGAACTCTAGGGAGAAGCAGAAGCAAACTGAGTAATCTAACAAAATACTCTCATTTTACATATGTGGGGGGCTAGACATTCATTGTTGTAGAACAGACTACCTCTTGGGAATCACGTCTTCTAGTCCAGTGCTTTTCCTAACAACCTCCCTGTGATTTTATAAGTCATAAATTTGATATTACCAAATTAATAATAAAAATGTAGATGCCTAATTGCTAACTGAGAAAATGCCTCATACTATGTTTGAATAAGGTTCTTATGAAAACGTTGAGCAAAATTTAGAAAGTTTCTTTGCTGTAAAAGGAATTACAAAGTTAAGATATTTTCAGTTGGAACATAAGGTGACTTTATAGTGACAAATGTTCAGGTGATTGCAATAATCTTAGTGTCTTTTGTATACTTTTCATTTTGTCTTGAGTCTTAAATCCAAACAAAGTCACTGGAATATCAAAGGAATGAATTCAGTTCCTGGATAGATTTGAAGCTCAGTTTGACTCCTTATATGGTTAAAATGTATTAAAGCTCACATCTGTCTTTGAATGATAGGAACATAAAAACGTGCAGTAAATTCTGATAGAAGTTGGATTCATTTGTTTTCACAAAAAAAGATTTGATATTGTCGTGCTTACATAGGCACTGAAAGCAGTTAGGTATTTATATCTACAGTTTATACCTTTCTTCCTTTTCCTAGAAGTGAATTATTTTCAAAGATTTTTTTTTTTTTCCTAAGCTCCCCTAACAAAATGCTGTCAGATCAGAACAACTTGCCAATCACCCTTTGTCAACTCAGTAGCAAGCAGGACAGAATATACTGTAAACTTATTGCTGAGACCACACCATGGGTTAAAATCAACTGCTTTCTTTAATCATCTCACATATTTGTTATTCTGTCTTTTGGTTGTAGAAACGTATCATAAAACTGAGGGTAACAGATTAACTGTTTTACTCTAGCAGTTCTCATGAATAATTTTCCTAGCCTCCTTCCTATGTAAAAAAAAAAAAAAATGAGACAAGTAGCCCCTTTTTTTGGATAAGAATTTTAACAACTATAACTCTGAAAACGGTTGAGATGGAAGTGAAAATTTTACAAAAGTGATTAGACACTGTTATATATTTATTCTTTTCAGTAAAGGAATGAGAAAAGGTAAATGATAAAAAGTAAATTATTTGCTAAAAAAATGTTTGTTAGTAGAATGTTGCCCAAGAGTTGTCTATAATACTGGAAATATTGCTTGCCTGTTCTGAATCTGTTCCAAGCCTCCTTAGCGCCGCTCACCCCCTGTCACCTCCCAGTCAGGTTACCTATGATGTTTGTTGTTTGTTAATTGCTTGGGAGTGGGGAAAGGGATTGCAAAGAGGGAAAGGAATAGAAATAAAAGTGCTTTCTTGGGCTTCCCTGGTGGCGCAGTGGTTGAGAGTCCGCCTGCCGATGCAGGGGACGCGGGTTCGTGCCCTGGTCCGGGAGGATCCCACATGCTGCGGAGCGGCTGGGCCCGTGAGCCATGGCCGCTGAGCAAAAAAGTGCTTTCTTTGCAAAATACGGAGTGTCCATTCAACATTTCTCACTCTATTTATATGAAAGGAAATAAATCAGAAGACCACAGTGAGTGATCTCAGGATATTGAAAAGGAATCAATGATTATTTCTAATAGAAAAATCCCTGTATCTTTTAAATCCTCTAGTAATTTTCTCTTTAGGTGTCCAGATGTAGGAAATGAGACTCATCGTCTAGAATCTATTATTCCAAGATTACAAAGAAAGATTAAGCATTATGTGTTTCTCCTGCTTAAGCCCAAAGTATGTCTACATGATGAGAGCAACATGAAAAAAGTCAGCCACAGGTCTTTTTGAAATTTTTCTTTCTTTTGCAATATTGTTTCAAATATCCAGTTGTGTTTTCTTCAGGCTGGTTATTTGACCACTGTGGGGTGGAAGGGAGGGGCGAGAGCGAGGAAAGAAGGGAGTGACTGGTGGGAGGTTCAGAGTATTTCATCCTGATCTTTTGCAACATGTGGTGGTCAAGCCTCATCGACCTATATGGTCAAACCACATGAAATTGCTGTTTTTATTGGTCAGAATGGTTACATATCAGCAATTTCATATGCTGCAACGTACTAGGTAATAGTGAACACCTATGCTCTAGTTGTTCATTCATTTAACAAGTATTTATTGAGCCCCACCTTAAATGAGAGAATGTAAAAGACCAAAGGCTCTTCTAGAGCCCCTTGGCTTGGGGCTTGCCTACTCTTATTTCTTTTAAGACTACTTAAGAGGTCAAAATTACTTACTCTGGGAGTTAGGGTGTTAGGTTCCTTTTTTCCTCTCTCTCTCTCTCTTGGCTCTGCTGTGTTCCTAATTTTTACATAAGGGTGATTAACTTCTACATATAATTTTCATCTTAACTTTCCATTTAACATGAGAAAAATACTCCATGTTATAAAATTTTCAAAACTTTATTTCAAGGGCTATAAAATATTCCTTTAAGTGGATAGTTTATTGGCCATTCCTATATTTAGGGGACATTTAGGTAGTTGGGTTGCTGTCTTTGTGCATAAAGTCTTTTTCTGTTATTCAGGTTATTTCCCTAGGATAGAGTCCCCACAGTGGAATTATTTGGTCAAAGGGTATGAACATAGAAAAATCTCTTGACACATGTCAACTGGAAATAGCTGTATTTTAAATTCTACTTGATGTATGAAGTTTGATTCCTCATCAGTGACAGGATATGTTAAAAACTCTTTCAAGCGACTTGCTTACATGGTGGTCCTAAACCATATTCAATGACAATGTCATAGTCTGGATAAAGGAAGAGCTTTGGAGTTGCTGGTATCAAGAGAACCACTAGCTTTTCTCAAAGGGAATGGTCTCTGAATAAGCTGACACCCCAAAGAAAGACCAAGTTCCCAAAACATACAAGATTTCTTAAAGTTCTGTTTGTAATTATTTTTGCCTTGAGGAAATGAGGGAAAAGGAGACCTAGTGCCAGCCTATGTTTGGGGAATTTTCTAAAGAACACATTACAATTTTCATACCTGGGAAAGAAGAAGTAAAAGACGGAATATGTTTAGGTTTAGTGTACTTTTGCTTAACATATGTGATAAACCAGAGATAATGTAATAGTGGTCAATAATATCTATCAACATGTTTCAAAATTCTCACCTATTTACTATAATGTATCTTCCTGAGTGAGATAAAGCAACTGGACTCATGCTAATTAGACTCTAACTTCTCTGGATCTGAAGAGAAAATAAGCCAGTGAGGAATAAGTGCCACAGGTGATGCATTTGGTGAGTGGCAAGCTCAGGGAGCGGGAAGGTACCACAGGGTTAAGGTGTGACTGCTGTGTGTGTTGGCCATCTTGCTTGTTCAGATGATGCTTTGAGACTAGCTTACCTGGAATCCAGAAATAGGGCCCAGCTGTGGTTCAAGTGGGATCATTAACACTGCATGGATCATAGCCACATCAAGCAAGAGGGAATGCCTAGACCATGAGAATACCCTGCCTTGGGGCCAGGGCAAAGCATCAGAGGACAGGTAGTTATCAGGCCTCTTGGAGCTACTTCCAGGGGAGGCAGTACAGTAAAGGTTTGGAGCATGGATCCAGACAGCTTAGAAACTGGGTGCCACTCCTTGCTAGCTGTGTGACCTCAGATGAGTTCTTAACCTCTCTGTGCTTTCGTTTATTCTCTGTAATATGGGGCTAATAATAGTCCCTACCTCAGGGTGGCTATGAAGATTAAGTGATTTCATACACACTAAGTGCTTAGAATGGTCCTTGGCATGGGGTAAGTACTATCTATTTTTGTCTTCCCAGAATATTAAAATAAATATCCAAAGAGGATTACAAAAAGCTTTTGGTAGGTTTAAACGAACATATTTAACAAATTCACCTTTTATACACACAGTACAGTGACTGTAGCGCAACTTCATTTGGGAATTAAGTCAAAAGTCTAAATCCAAGGTCCTTTGTGATATGAGGATGACAAACAGGCCTCCTGGTAAACCCCATGCAAGGCCCCGGTGGTCAGGCCACTGCTTCCTTCCTTGATCACTACGCTGATTAAATAAGTGTCTTTTCCTTTTTAAAGAGAGCGCTCCACTCAAATGAAGCATTTATTGCACTAGGGAGCAACTTTGATAAAGTGGCTCCACCCCTCCAACTTTTCCAGCTACTCCAGAGCAGCCCTTCAATGCAGAGAACACACAGTTGAGGCTCCATGTGTTAGCGCTCCTGAGATCTGGACGGCTAAGTGGTGTGAAGCACGGCACTCAGGACTAGGGAGAAAAGTCAAATTGGGACACTGATGGAAAATTCATGGTTCTCCTGGTACCCTGACACGGTGCGGTTGAATGGCAGGTCAGACGCTGGTCAGAGGAAATAGTGCAGAACAAGACAAAGGGTTTCTTTTGTTTCTATTCTGGTCAGAGGAAACTGAAGAATTCAAGGCTTACTGATCAGTGCCAGCCACCCCAAGCTTTGGAAGGTGATCTGGAGTAGCTGTTCCTGAAAAGGTCTAATTCTGGGTTAAACGTTGGAGATAGGACAGTTCCTTCTTTGTAATTAGACATTTGAAACAATACTGTAAAACATCCTTACCTGCAACAAGGTCTTTACAGAGGTCTAGAGGACCTCAGGTCTTGGTCAGACTTGCAAAATTCCTTGTGCATTAAGAAAAGTGGTACCTGAAATATGGATCAAGGAACCCTAGGCATTTTCCATATTCCAGAGACCAGATACCAAGGAAAGGTGTGTTATTTCATCTCTGAAACATGAACATGTTGTAGAGTTTCAACAAAGAATTGCTATTGACTTTAGGTCACTTGTATGTGCCTGTAGTAAACTGAAGACGTTTGCTTCTTTTGACAATTCCATTTAGCTGTTATGAAAGCTGTTTTCATAGCTTTCCTCCCTCTTAGATAACCATTTTTCCTTGTTTCTCAGTATCAGTGTCTCACAATAAAGCCTCTTATTATGTGATACCCAAAGTATTTTTGATCTTTTGTTTTTCTTTAATATATACTCAAATATAAAAGTGATAAAATTTATAAACACTGGTTTTTACTTAAATTATGTCTTTTGACAGTAAAATGGGCTCTAATAGACCTGAAAGATAGAATTACTTCAAAAATGACTTAAGGTTAAACAGAAATTTAACTGTCTGATTCCAGGGCTATTAGCTATGTGTGAAAAGAAAAACTGCAACATGTGAGTTGAAAAGATTCATTAAAATTCATGGCAAATCTCCCTGGGTGTGAGTCAAATTGGAAACTATTGCTAAAACTATAGCAGAATATGTGTTATGCCTCTAGGGTCACTTATTTGGAATTTTTCTCACACAAGCCATATACCTAGATTTTTATCTCCTCCAAGTGTAGCACTTAAGCTTACCAAAAGCATGTTAAATCTCCTCAGAAGTGAATTTCTCCACTGTCCTGGAGAGTTATTGTACGTTTACCTCACATGTGCTCTCACCAGGTAGTTCTTTCAGCTGTTGGGATCACTCAGTTGGTGTGCTGCTTTGTGTCTGACGGCAGGAGTAACAAAACAGCCTCGCGGATAAAAACTAGTTGGAGCCATTGTTGAAGATGTTGGGAAAGATGAAAAACAACTGGAGAATTTGCTGGAGCAGCATGAAAAATAAATTACCTGAGTGAAGTAATGATTAATGAAGCTACTTTTAGGAACCAGCTAAAATTGTTAGAGTGTTCTTACATATTTCTAGGGGTGCTTCTCTTTTTTGGTTTGTGTACACAGGGGTATATTATAACAATACTTATGCTTTAAATTCCTAATTTAGAAATGAAGTTTTATTAGACTTAAAAAAAATTGGAATATACTTTCTCACCATCGCAAGATTCTTATGTCTTGCCAATGGCCTTTGGAAGTATGAAACTTCCATGGTAATGTAAAGAATGACATGTTGTCAAAAATTATTTTTGAGGTTAATTTAATAATTTAAATTGGCATATGTTAGCAACTTTCCTCCATGGATTGTGTTATTCAAACAAAGAGGTGCAACCAGCATATTTTATCTACCGATCAACAGAAAGTTTTGTTCACGGGAGAATGGAAACAAAAATTCTGTAGGCTGGAAATATTTAACTTGAGCACATTTCTAGAATAATGGAATTTCTGAGACAGAAGAATTAGATCAATGTCATACATTTTTAACTCTGGTGAGGGCGAAGAGAATAGAAAAGGGCTAAATTTAGGTGTATAAATTGGTGTGTGTATACTTTCTAGATGTGGGGAGCAGAAGCAAATAGAGTTCAGGAAAACAAAATACTCTTCCATTTCCAAACACTGTGTTTCATATTAGAGTAATTTATCAAGAACTCATAAGTTATAAATCTTTAGCTTATGACTACAGCAAGGCCCTCAGGTTGAACCCAAGCTATATATGCTCTGAGATTCCAGCATATCTGAAAGGCTTGTCTGAGGACTATTTGAAGAAAGTTCAAGAAGCCTCCTGAGAAGGAGTGGGTCACTCCTAAGGCCGAGACAGGGCTGGGGAACGAGGCCCATATGAACAAGGCCGGCGGGGAGTGGCGGGGGCACTTCTGGCAGCGTGCCACTCATCTTTGTGTTTCATGTGCCCTTTGCTCTTCTTGGGGGGGGTTGTACCAGATCCCAGGGGAGAAGAGTCACAGTGAAACCAGTAAGAGAGCTTTCTCACTTTTTTATTAAAGTGTCTGAGCTCCTAGCGAGTATAAGGTAGCACCACGTTTGTGACCAGGTAGCAGAGTGTGGAGGAAACGGGGCCCTTGTATGGAATTGAGCAGGTTGTGTGCAGAGCACAACTTGGGGGGACGGGGGATGATCACCTGTAGAATCACAGGCAAGGGCCTGGGGAGAGGTGTTCTCTCCACTTCAGTAGAGAGGCCTGTGCGGTAGGGGTGATGTCATGACCGCTGGAGCCTGCTCTTACTTTGGCAAGAGGCAGCTTGGATGTGGAACATGCCTCGGGGCATGGCTGGCTTGGGAGGTTGGCTGGCTTTGGAGAGTTAACAGCCTCAAGCCCAGTAGGAGGTGTCACTTCTCCCAGTAGCAGGAGAAATGGTAGGAAGGATGTCCTGTGGGAGCAGGTGGGGTGTCTGCATTGTGAACCCACTGAAGCTATTGAGCAGGGGCTCCCAGACGGGCAGGTGGGAAATCAGACTAGGGGAGAGAGAGCGAAGCTAAAGGAGAAGTGATGTTTTGTGACTTGTACTCTGACATGTACCCCTCCAATCTCATGAAGCTTCTGGAAAAGTGGATGTTCTGTATTATATTCAGTTTATATTTCTGAAAGTACAAACCAAGAACTCATCATTTGGTAATAAAGAATATAATTGTCACTATTTATTGAATGGCTATTAAGTGTGAGGGAATATCAATATTCCCTTAAATGGTAGAGCATCAACTATCGTGCGGTTTCTTCTTGAAGGCTGATGTGAGCCCAAGTCTGTAAAAGGTGGTGGAACGGTACAGCTGAGATTCTCAAGGCAGTCAGGGAGGTCCTCCTTTGTATGGATGGTATTTCAGGCATATGGATGGTATTTCTGTGCATACACTTCTGCTGTGTGGCCACTTCATTTCTACTTAGGTGGCTTTTCAAATCAGAGGCTTAGCTAACTCTCAGAGTGAATGTGTGTCATCCCTTCCCTCTAATCTGTAACCCTTTGGAATAATTCAGTATCATTATACCCATCTGATAGATGGCAAAACTGAGGCTCATAGAAGTCAAACGAATTGCTAAAGTGGGCAGCCAGTAGAGGTAATATCTTAATTCAAGCCCAGATCCATGTCTTCCTACAGCCAATGATCTGTAAGGTGTTCTCTAAAGCTAACTGCTGTATCCCATTGTAGGTAGGGGTAAAGGACCTTAGGCATTAGAGATTCACTTTTTAGTGCAATTGCCTCATTAAATGTTAGAACATACAGATGGTGTTTTCTCAGATATAGCAAATATGATTCAAAGGAGGAACAACCACATAAATAAACTATAAATCTAGTTCTCCAGTTTGGCAAATCTTCAAGTCGTCGTTGATTCTCTGGACTCATTCTCATATCTAACTTTGTATAAAAACTATAATGATGACTTTTTGGTCCTGAGAAAGAACTCAACTTCTAATTGAGGTCTGTTTCTTTATGAAGCAAGACTGCATGGGATTTAGCACAAATATGGAGAAATATGAACCCAAGTTGGGTTTCTTGCTATGCCGATCTATTAGGATAATTGCTTTGTTCTTGATGTTGTTATATTTATCTATATACAAACAAATGGAAAAACTTTATAAGAACTATGCATGAGTATTGTCTCTTGTGCAAACCCATCATTAACAGGAGAAGTTGTGGGAAAGAAGATTGGGTAAGAATAGAAAGTGATTCAGAGTCGGCTTGGCAAAGCTAGAGGTCTACACAGAACCAAATATTACCCTATCTGGTTATGTAGCTGTCCTGCATGTGATTTTTACTATCTAATTAACTCATAGACTCCTGATGATAAACACTATCACTTATTCTTTGTACTCTCTGCAGTACCCTAGTGCAGTGCAGGCAGAGTAGACAACCATAAACTTGGTTTTGTATTCAAATGCAAACTTACAACTAACTTGGATCTTAATTCCTGCTAAGGCATAAGTTCTAAAAGCACCTCCTCTTCATGCATTTTATTTGACCTTCAAAGTGACCAAGTGTAAGAAACCAAGTTATCCTCTCAAGCTGCAAGGCATGGACCAGATGTTAGCTTTTGCAGGAAGCCTTGCCAGGCTCCTCACTTTGGGCAAGATGCATTTTCTCTGTGCTCTGTGCATACCGAATTTGAGGCATTTATCTCATCTTTTAAAAACTGATTTGATTTGTCGATCTTCCCTATGGGCCTGTGAGCTCCTCCAGGGCAAGGGTCAGGTTTATCTCTCCACCGCAGCACCTCCCCCAGGTCCTACCACTGTGTGATATGCGCTCAGCACACGTGTGTGTGAATGACTGGTCCTCATTGATCCTTTGTAAAAGGACAATTCATTTGTATGTGAAAAGATACTCATAAGCATATGGAAACATTTCTTTTGAAATGGGCAAACTAGCTCTGTCCTAATTTGGAATTGCTAAAAGTCATTAGCTTTGATTTAAATAAAATGTGAGAAAACTCCAACAGTGGGAACCACAGAAATTAAATCCAAGTCTTCAGTTTGACCATGTTACTGGGATATTGCATAGTCCCATCTCTGCAGGCTTCTTCCCTTTTTGGAGGCAGTGGGAGATGCTCACACTCTCTGTGTATGGGAATGACCGAAAAAAATAAGTCAACAGTTCTCTCCATGGTGTACAAATATGACATTACTTATTCGATTCTCATCTACAGCTGCTATGTAGAAGGACTGTGCCTGTTTGACTTTTCTCTACACCTCACTCGCTTGCTAAGACTACTTGAACGATGCATTTCCTCTCTCCCTCCCTTCTGTCCAGCAGGCTGGGCTGTCAGTATCTGTGGTTTTCCACTGGTTGTCACACCACATTGCTTAAGGCTGAGCCTCCCTGAGCCCTTTAAACGTTGATTTTTCTCTTCTCCTTTTTTAATTTTAAGATAATAGAAATGTATCTATTGATAATAACAAATATTGGGCTTCCCTGGTGGCGCAGTGGTTGAGAGTCCACCCACCGAGTCAGGGGACACGGGTTCGTGCCCCGGTCCAGGAAGATCCCACATGCCGCGGAGCGGCTGGGCCCGTGAGCCATGGCCACTGAGCCTGCGCGTCCAGAGCCTGTGCTCCACAGCGGGAGAGGCCACAACAGTGAGAGGCCCGTGTACCGCAAAAAAAAAAAAAAAATAATAATAATAATAACAAATATTAAGATAGATAACATTTTCTATACAGTTATTTATTTATAAAAGTAACTTCAAAATGGATCCATTGTCTGGTTCCATTTTTAACAGTTATGAGACATTTGGTAACTACATTATCATGGCTTTATTCTCAAGTATCTGGATGTTACTTTGAATTCCCCAAATGGTTTCCTGAATTTGTATGTGAATTTGGTCTATGAATCACAATATTGCCATACCATTCTTGTTCTTAATATAAGTAGAACGTGTATTCTGTGCATTGAGGGAAAAGAGTTTTCTTCTCCATATATAATAACTAATATCATAGTTGCTAGTATTTTTCTGAAGTAGGGCAATGGGATAAGTGCTAAAGAGCTGTGTTGGTGCAGCTTGCTGCAGCTGAGCTGATGAGTTATAACTCTTAATCCAAATGAAATACAATTTTATTTGAGGTAGATCTGCAAGTGGGAGAATGACTATGAATTCTGCAATTCCAAAATAACTAATGTACTTGGTTGGAAGCCAGGTACACTGTGAGTTCTGGACTTAAGTGCTCTGTGGGAAATACAGAGAGAGACTTTAACATGTGGATTCTCAGAAGAGAATGCAACTGTTCCATACAAGAAATATTGAGTTATTTTTAGTACTTTTTAATGTGTGGTTGACTATGTATTTTTGAGTGGTGCCATTTTTAACACTTGGCAATGCAAGTCCAAGATTTTCATTTCCTGGGGTAATTTTCATAACTCACCCATTCATACAGCAAGCAATTAGTGAGGATTGATGGGATAGCCCTGTATTTGATTTGATGAGAAATGCAAGGGAAGTAGAGGCCAGGTCTGTCTTCACTGGATGTATAATATTGTTAGAAAATACAACTGATACAAGCATGTGTGTATGTGTGTGCATATGTATATATATATGACAAGTAGAAAGCAAAAATGGTACTGCAACGTATCGACCCTACTATGCTATTGTATAGGCAGAGGTTTTGGAGCACCTGCCTTTGAGGAGCTCATTATCTGGTGGGGTAGGGATGGGGTTAGGGAGAGCCAGATGGATGGGGTGCTAATCAAGGGATGAGCCAACTCCCTTCTTGTTGTGAGAACATGATTGACACGGCTCTAAGTTCTGCCTAAGAGGGAGGCTTCAGAAAAGAAGGAGAGTGTGAGGGTGTTCTTGGAAGAAAGTGTAACCACACTGGGTTTTGTGTGCACACACTGAGAGAGGGCAAAGAAGAAAAGAAGTTCCTGTGAGCTCAGAAAGCCTCCTTTGAGAACTGAGTTACATCTTGCAAGAAATTTGTATATCACAATGACAAATATTTATAATTTATATTATTTGATGTATGCATGGCAAAGAGAGAAAAATGGAAAGAGAGCTGAGGCAAGAAAATCCGCCCAGGCAAAGGGGCAAGAGGTAGAAATGGGTCCATAAGGAGAGTGGTCCATTGAAATGGAGGACCTTTTACTAAAAAGAAATCACATTAGATGGATTTAGGGATGAATAGGCTGAAGGCTTGGGGCAAATGAGAAATGAAAGGTATTTACAAAATACAAAACATGAGGTAGGTGCAAGTGATCCCAGGAGGCAACACAGTATATTGGTTAAACGAGGAGTGAGTTTGAATCATGGCTCCATTACTCACTGGCTGTGTGATCTTGGGCAAATTATTCATCATCTCTGTGCCTTAGTGTCCTCATCTAAGAAAAGGGGGAAGTAATAGTTCTGACCTCACAGGGTTGTTGTGAGGATTAAATGAGTCAATATTTTTAAGGGCTTAGAACAAGCTCAGTACATTTATATGCATAAATAAAAGTATATACACTAGGTAATAGAAAACTACTATGGATTCTTAAGCAGGGGGTGATAAAATAGTGCGTGAGGAAGATTATCCTGGTAGTGATATACAGGGAAGACTCAAGTAAGGGACATTCTGGTGGCTGGAAGACAAGATGGGACAGATCTCATGGATATCTAGATGAAGACAGTGGAAGCTAGGAGTAGGGTGGAGGAAACGAAGAGATTTGAATGGAAGATATATTTCAAAGAAAGAAAGAACTGTTAGAACTTGGGGGATGGGTATGAGGATGTGAGAAGTTGTAGCCAAAGATGACTCTGATGTTGAGAGTTTAAGAGGCTGGGAAGAGAGTGGTGCCATGGACAACAAATGAGGGAAGTTATGCATGGATGGACCTCAAAGCTTCGCCCATGAAATCTGCGGCACTTCGCCTGAATGTGCTCAAATAATAATAATCATTAGCTAGAATTTCATCTTCCTTTGTGCTTTTGTGCAATTCTTTTGCCATCTGTTCTGGGAACAATTCAGGATGTCAGTGCTCTTTGAATGGGAAGCAAATTCTAAAAGAAGAGATTTCTGATTTAAAAACATGTACTTCCCAAGCACTTAATTCAGTTAAAAATAAGACAAAGAGAAGAAAAAACGTAACTTTCCAATTCCTTGGAATTTTACAGAATACAGTTGAAAACTTATTTCAGTTGGGAATAGAAAAAACACAGACAATGAAACACAATAAAACAAAGCACATACTAGGTCAAGAAGTGACCCTGAGGCAAAGTCTTAAATCTTAAAGGTCAACAGGTCAGTACACTTTAAAAAACTGTAATTATAGCTCTTCATTCTTCCACGGGCTCACTGTGCCATGTTAAGGTTATTCACTCCCATATACCATAGCCCATAATGTCACTTGAGGTATCCTTATGGCTTCTCCAGGTATTAAAGAAGCTTGATATGTTTTTGTTTCATTAATCTTTTCTCAGAGGCCAGTGATGAGTTCATCTGACTCTTTTCCATCAAGTTGAAAATTCTTTTCAATTAAAAACTCATCTCTACAGATGGTATTAGCATCAGGAGAGGCCTATTCTGTCTAAAATAACAAATATTGAGATATTTCGGGAACTGCTCTATAAATCATTGGAAGTAGAATCAACTAAAGGCTTCAGTTGTGTGCGTATGCGTGTTTTGTTTTGAGTGAATAAAAGTTGAACTGATGAGAATTTGGCCCATATGCTTTATTGTTGCTGGAATGGATCTGTTTCATCCCAGGGCCCGGGCAGTTGTGTTGCACATGAATGTGGACTATTGTGAATACTTTACCCAAGCTATCAACTATGAAAGACTTTATCCAACACATGATTACAAAGGCGACAAGAGAAACAGTTTAAACCAGGAGAGAATGCTCTGTTAAAGAGGATTAGAAAGACCATTTATTGAATAGTATGGATTTCTTCCAAGCGCCCGTGTGCAGAAAGCATGCAATGCGTGAATAATTCATCTAGAAATTCTATCATGAAGTTGTATCAGTTTCCACAGTAAAACCTGGCCATGGAGGAGGAAAATACATCAACATCTGTGACAAGCTCTATGAAGAGACAGTGGCAAAGCCTTTCAGGCACCAGGAGCAAAGCAAAATATAATAAATTCACTTAAGTGTCAAATTTGTGTCGGCTGAATAATGACACCATATGTCTGGGCTGCTATGTCACCGTAAGCTGCTCTAAAAAAACACTTTATGGAAACGGCTGTCAGCCGGGGGAAGGAATCTTGCTGGCGACTGCCTTTCTATCAAAGAAAACAGAGGATGTCCAGTAAATGCAGCTCTGATGATCAGAAATGACTGGTGTTTTGGTTTGTTTTGTTTTAACTAATTTGCCAGCATCTAGAGTGAGCCTGCTGTTGAGATTGGGACACGCAGAGTTAGAGGCTGTCTTGGGTGTGTCCCTTCAAACCCTCCCAAATGAGGGGGAGCAAAGCTTTCCAACTCATCAGTTGGCCTGTTCTGCGTGGGTCTTAACAATATACATTGTCTTCATCTGGCTCTCTGAGCAATTCACTTGCCAGCATCTTACAGGCATTGTCTCACCAATCCTTACGGCAACCCCAGGAAGAATCAAGGACTCAGATGTTCTTTTGCTCCAGGGCAAACTGAGGCACAGAAAGGTTGTTGTCGCAGTAGTCCCTTAGGAGGCATGATTCTGGGGACAACTCAGCCTTCTTTACTCCAGAGTCAGCTTTCAACCAGGCGTGCCAGACACGCTTTATATGGGAAGGAGGATTTGTCTTTCTTTCCTGGGCCTCTGCTTCCTTCTGCTGGCATGCACAGTGCTGGCGGGGTGCCCACAGCAAGGCCGCTTCTCCACTCCAAAGGCAGCGCGACTGGGTTCGACAGCCGGGTGAGCAGAGATTCCACAGTTACACAATGAGATGCTGTTACCAGACTTTTCATGGTTGGACACAGAGACCCGTTGCATGGTGATTATGTTCTGGGTAACGGTTCTCAACAGCCCGGGGCTCTGCGGAGTACCTGTCCCCATCATGCACTGGAATCAGCCGCCCCATCTCAGCTGCACATCGCCGCCTTTGTCTGTACCTTGGTTTTCCATCACAATGAGTCCAATGGTACTTAAAGTAGACGGTGGCAAAGATGAAGCGTTTCGAATGGGTTATACTTAATTTTATTCACAAGGTCATAGGCAGGACCAAGGAAATTGTGTGACTCAATCTGATATAAGGAAAATTACGTATATATTAGTTTTCCACTTAAGACTTTCACTCAAAGAATTTAAAGTTAAAAACTTTTAAACAAGGCACCCAACCAAAGGGTGCATATCTGAATCACTTGGAGAGCTTTCCTGTGTGTGTGTGTGTGTGTGTGTGTGTGTGTGTGTGTGTGTGTGTGTTTGTGTGCCCTCAGAGACTGATTCACTGGATCTGGAGCACAGCCTGGGATTTTAATAACCCCACCCGCAGTGAATCTGATGTGAAGTCAGTGATGCCTCAGAGGGCTGCACACGCCCTATTCCTCTAGCCCTGCCACTAGGGAGTAGAAAACATAAACAGCAAAGTGAAACAGATAAAAAAGATTTGTGGTTTCCTGACCAGACAGAGGTGTTTCCCATTCAGCAGCGTAATGTAAAGAAATGGAGAAGATCTTATAAATGCAGTAGTTCAGACTGAATCTGAAAAATAGACTTCAAGCCATGTAAAGGAAGCCTGTGGAGCAAACACAGCCAAGATGTGTCGAATGGATTCCCTTGTCCCACCATTATCCTTGTCCCATCCCAGTTGTTTATGGTAATAGCCCAGTTTTCTGTTGACTGCTTTTCCCTCTCTTGAAATCGAAGGACGGAGGTTATACAGAGGAAAGATGGCCACAAATTAGGAAAGGGAGGTATTTCTTCACCCCGTTGAGCTTGGGCTGAGCCTGCAACTGCTTTAATCAACAAAATATATCAGGAGTGACACCCTGTCCATTCTCAATCTATGTCTTTGCTTCTTCTTTCTTACCACATTAGCTCTGGGGTTGTTCCCCCTTGAAACCCACCTGCCATACTGACGGGTGGCCCAAATCACATGAAGAGTCTGCATGCATTCAAGCATTTTGTTCAACATTCTTAGCTAAGCTCGTGGCCGAGAACCAATACCAACTGTCAGACAGGAGAGTGAACCATCTTGGGTGTTCCAGCCCAGTTGAGCCCCAGAAAACTGCAGCCTCAGTCAAGAGCCCCTGGAGCAGAAATATCACCCACCGAGCTCAGTCAACTCACGGAATCACAAGAATTAACAAAACAGTGGGTGTTTCATGCTGCTAAGTATTGGGATGGTTTGTTATGTAGCAACAGATGACTGAGACAAAGTGTATTTTCCAGTCCATACCAGTGTGAAGGTAAAAAACTTGGATCACAATTACAATTTCAATGTAGTACTTTTGGCTGTACCTTCACCTACTTTGTGGTAACTCCATTCCCGTCATGTTCTTCCCACGTAATTTCTCTAAGGGTTACTTAGAACATACGATCTGAGAACCAGTCCTTTTGGCCAATGTGTTGTTGGCTATTTTTAAATTCTCTGATGACATCTCTGCTCTGAGGTGATGTCTCTTTTCCCTCCTGACATCAAGAGTAGCAGCCCGGCCCCCGGTGTCTCTGAAGTAGCACTGCCGTTGACCATGATGGCTGTGAAGATGACCATGGGCCCAAATGTGAAGACCCTGGGATCTGAATCAAGCCTCCATCTCTGTTACTATTGCAGCTACTGGTGCCTGTGGAACTTTAGGAAATAGTTCATTATTATAATTAGTGACATAAGTGGCTATATCTTTATACTTAATATTTGTTCAGTTGAGCTAAAGAGTTGCATCATACTGCTTAGATTCTTTATTATTACCATTTTTTGGTGGGGAGGACCCAAATATTCTAACTTAAGAACCCTGAATCAATGTTGCTAAAGTTGAAACATTTAACCTACAAAGAGACTGACAAATTGTTATAATGGGTCCAGTTGAGGAAGGAGGCTTCTAATCAGGTTTTCCTCAACAGGAATTCATGCTTTATTTATGTGAGCTAAAAGATTTGACTAATCTTTTATCCTCTAAATAATAAGAGTAGAAGATGAAAGATTTTTCTCTTTAGATGTCAATGATAACTTTAATAACATCCCAGCCTAACAAATAGGAAATATTTAAGAAACAAAGATTGGAAATCCAGAAGAGAACAGATTTTAATTTCTGATATACTAATTCAGTACATGTCTGGTATCACATTTTTTACACCAATATCTTGGGATTATTTCTGGGAAATAGTTATGTGTACTTATTGCCCTTCTGTCTGTTCTAAAAGGACTAAAGTTGCAACAGATGGAAGGTATTTGAAGTATAGGATCATTGAAAATATGAGGCTATATACAAACATAATGAGATGGGGGAATGGGAGAACAAGAGGAAATAAACATAGAGCAAGAGGGTATCAAGATGGAATTGTATTCTGAGACTTTGTTACAGAACAGCTCAATTCTCTTGTATGTGGTTTTGGAAAATTGGAGGGAAGGAGAAAGTCCATGCTTCTTGGGCATCTAGGCATCAAGAGATTAATGGGAAGATGAAGGTGACATTTATGCCTGAAACAGAACCCTCTTTGATATTCTCCTTTGAGATCCTAAGAGAAATAAGAGCAGAAAATGATTCCACTACCTGATTAAGCTACTTCAACAGTAACATGGTGATTGGACAATGATTAATCCCCTGTGACATTGATGCATTTCTAGTGTCATGAAACATCTTAGAAAAATGGAAACAGCAGAGAGAACTGGGGAAATGGACTCTTTTCATAATATTTTAACTAAAAAATGAGGTTTCGGGGTCTATCTTCAGAAATTTAAATACTTATGTTGGAGAATTATTGTCAAATATTTCAAAAAGTAAATTGAGTTCCTCTGAGTTATGTTAAGCTTGCTAGTTTTCATAGTAGAGTATGACTACGTCCTTGCTTAGTTAACATGGCTCTTTTTCCTCATAATGAACATCTGGTTAAATTCTTATATACAAATGTGAAGGAATTATATTTTTTGGAGATACAGTTCTGGGAGTCCATGTGACTCTTGGAACTGTCTTTAACCTGCCAAAAGATGCTCTGATAACTTTCAAATTTTGAGACTCACTTTGTCAGACGTGTTGGCAAGAGGCCTGCATTTGAGGAGTAAACCTTTTAGAAGTCAGACCCCTTAGCCAATTTGGAAGATTTTGAATTTTTGTTGGAACAATGAAGTTGAGTTCTAAACCCTTTCACCACATGTTGTAAATATTAACAATGAAGGTAATGTGGGTGGTGGAGATGTTTTTTGAAATGGGGATTTCAGTATTGGCTGAGATGATAATAAAATCATTCACTGAGAAACAGAACAGGAGGTTGTTCTAATTTTGTATTTGCCTATTTTTCATAAGGAAAAGGGAACAAGAAACAGCTTCAGCATAGTAATCAAGTTTATAGAGTCAATGCTAATGGATATAATGGGTTAGGCCAAATTACACAAGTATTTATAGTTTGAAATTTTGAGGAGGCACATTGCTTAGTAGCTAAGAAGGCAAGTTTTATGGTCAGTTTCCCTGGGCTTAAGCAGTAGCCCTGACACTTACAAACTATATGAACTTGAGGCATACAGACATTAAGCAACTTGCCCAATTTTCTCACCCTAATGCCTGCTAGAGTTAATAATTGGACTTAACTCATGAAATAGTTGTGAAGATTTGTTTTAGTTCTTGGTATATGATATCTGGGGTGAAACACTAAGGGCTCAATAAATATTAGTTGTTGCTGTCATTATTATTGAATAGAAAAAATTGCCCATGAACACATTTATTCACTCAAGAAAAAGAAAAAGAATTTCGTATTCATTAGCGTTTTCTAGTATCTTTCAGATACTGGGAAAGAGAGTGGAGGAATTGAGAGAATTTCCACAGTTATGCACATGACTTTCAGGAATTATTCCTGAAGTGAGAAT
Organism: Monodon monoceros; assembly: GCF_005190385.1. Taxonomy (NCBI): domain Eukaryota; kingdom Metazoa; phylum Chordata; class Mammalia; order Artiodactyla; family Monodontidae; genus Monodon; species Monodon monoceros. The sequence continues at coordinate 60,906,049 of NW_021703770.1, read as the reverse complement.
CTTACTTATAATGCTTGATATATTGGCTAATGGTTTTAACTCCTTTAATACCATTCCTTAAATAGATACTGGGCTAGAACACTTCTTCTACCCTGCTGGATATGGAAAATCTCTAGCAACCCCTTCATTTTATTATTGAACCAAAATTATGCTCCCATAATACCAGCCAAGCAGCAGAGACAAGACACTCTGTAGGCACATAGGAACATGACATACAGCAGTCCACCAAGGCAGAATGCAGTCCCAAATATGGGAGTAAGATCAGAAAATGTCACTTCTGAAGGTGAATACAAGAAGAGAAAACATTATGGATTAGTTTGTCGTCTGCTCAACCGCAGAAGTAAGCCCTCCGGTTGGAGTCTAATTTCTGTGTTGCCCACGAAGCTATTTTGTTTCCAAATTGCCATATTGGAGATGCAGGATGTATCACAGATTCAGTCAAGGGCCCTGGACCTCTTCCTTGGTCCTGACAAAGTTATCAGGGTGTTTTGTTATACTTTGTTTTTTTGTCAGAAAAAGAATGTTATAGTCTGCTCAATACACGTAGATCACATATTTAAAGGGATTATCGCCTTATCATTTAGGGATGGTGGTGATTTACCTGAATTCTAGAAAAGGATCAGGAGGGTAATTTATCAGAGTGTCAGCACTGACCCAAAGACCGTCCTCCTGTCCTCATTGAGAACTATGCCTGGGAATGGAGTTGGGCAGCCCAGTGTATCACCCCTTGGTAGTACTCCCTGTGAGATTCACCCAGCTGCCTTTTAAATGTAATTTAGGTTCCCATGTGACTTCTCCTGTAGAGGAAAGAATGATCTGATTACCCTCAAGGGCCACTCGGAGCCTTTGGGAGTTATATCAATATTTGTCCCTGTGAATGAATACATTGATGTTTTGAATGATTCTCATAGGTATTTTGCTCATGTCAACATCTGGAAGCCAGCCACCCTCAGTCAATAGAAATGCAAAAACCCAAACACCATACATTGCAGAGCTAGACCTAGCAAGGGCTACAGGGGACCTTTCCAAGATTCAGCCAGGCAGGGTCAGTCTGGGACAGTCAGCATCCTCATTGACCTTGCTCACCAGCAGTGAGGGACTAGAAGTTCAAGGCAATCCAGCCTCCATCAGCGGAGACGTACGTTACCACACTCCTACTAGGCCAGGCAGTGCTCTGCGTTTTCAATGGGCAGAGAGTGGCAAGAAAGTAGTTCGACTGACAAAGGAATTAGTGAGTATAACCGCTGAGATCCTGTGAGGTTTCCTAATCTCAGCTCCAATTATGACGTCATTGGCACATCATCGGAGAAGACACTTGATTTGTGCTAGATTTTCTTGGCTCCGGTCCGATTCTATGAAAAACTGAAGATGAGCTTTTATTTCTTACATCTCAAGTTCTTGGCAAATATCCAGAGAAATACACTGTCAAGAAGTAGTCGCTGTGTTTGTTTAAAGTCTGTCTTATTCAGTGGGGTGATATACGACTGACAGCTCAGGAAACGTGTCCAAGAGCCACGGAAAGGTGAAAACATATCATCAAAATATGGCTAATATCGAAACTCGTCTTCATCTCCAGGCCATCGGTTCCTTAACATTCTGGATCTTGATGTGGTCCTAAAAACTCTTATCCTAGAAGAAACAAACCACTCCCAAAGCTGTTAAGGCCCAGATAATAAAAAGTTTTAATTAGACATATCCTGTTTGCTCCCACAAAGCCTAAAGAAAATATTGACTATTTTTGCCTTGCCTGTTTAATTCATGGAGGAATATTGTTAGAGAAAATCCATATACCTTTGGAGAACAGGTTTGAAATGGGGAATACTTGTCCTTGTTCTTAAAAAAAAAAAAAAGGGCCAACCTCAGCACAGCCGTGGCTGACAGAAGCTGCCCTCTGCTTTACCTGTGGAAAGTGGCAGCAAACCCCCGTGTGTCCGCCCAGAAAATTCCCCCAGGCCCCAAACCTGCAATCTCAGAAACCACTAACAAGGTGATTTCTTTGCCCTGACACTCCCTTCCCCTTTGCCAGAAACATAAAGAAGATGAGCTACCTCATAAACTCCTGGCTACCTTTGCTCCCCCTGAAGTCCCAAGTTCTTTGTTTATCTTTTCTTTTTGAACCCTGGGAAAAATATATCAAAGTGACTCAGTCTGCCAAAAGTTTGTGCACTTAGGAACTGGCACAGTGACAAACGCCTGCCGAGAAAAGATTTCTGTGTTTCTTAGTGTCATTTTCTCCCTTGAGATGTTTCCAGAGACTTGAAAGCAGGGCTGTGCCGAGGAACTGATTAAATTGGCTCGTATTAAAATTGAAAGTCGGTGTGAACAACCAGCTCTGTCTGCATCCACTCCCAGCCCAGCAGCCCAGGTAACTAGGATCACTTATCACAGAAACGAGAGCTGGAAAATACCATTCCAGCCCTCATCCCCTTCTACCTGGCAAGGGGAGTGTTGTTGCCTGTGGTCTCCATTGTTTAGTCTGATTGAATTTTAAAACTTGCTTCAGGAAGAGAGTGGCCCAAATTTCCTTGAGGAGTTCTCTCCTTAGATGAAAACTGGTTCGGCTAATAAGTTGAAGATTTCTTTTGGTTAAGCTCATCCCATTATCTCGAGAGAGTCCTTGCCTCTTCTGTGCTTTGTGGTCTTAGGAAATTGTTGAGTTCTCCAGTTTCTCCACATCTGAGGAGGAATTGTCTCATCATTAAAATACTGTTTGGAAAAGATGAGAGAGCAAGGGCCATAGTGAGTGTTGAAACTATCTACTCCATGACGAGTTACATGTGGCCTCAATACCGCTTCGGAAAACTCGAGTGTTTCCAGAACTGGGAGAAAGCGCTGGTGAATCTTGAGGTTGACCTTGCTCTGTGGTGGAGATGCTGAGCTCAGCAATGAGAGGATAATCTGGGTCCTGGGATCTACACTGGGCTCCGGGCCTGTTGGGACCATCTGACCTGAATCCTTGACTGAATTGAGAAGGTCAGTAATGTTTGTGGGGAGAGCGGACCACCACATCCGAGACCTTTCTGCCTCTTCCAGGCTCTCCAGCTGTCCACAGCTATTGTGTCTAGTGCTCTGACCTTCACTCATCCTTCCGAAAATTGTCACCTTGGAAAGCATTTGCTAAATCAACAAAACTGCCGAGCAGATGCCGGGGTACCCCTCCTCCTGACCACCTTGGGGCATTTACCTTTAACAGTGAATAGTGCCTTTAAGCTGAAGGAACACTTTTCCAACTCCAGAATTCCAGGTGCCTGGGACAGAAGTGGCAATTGTGGAACTTTTTTTTTTTTCCTTTGTGGAGGTACTGGAGAGAGAGAGGCTTATCACAACCCTTCAGATGTCATGCCACGTAAATAAAATGAGAGACCACATCTGAGAGCCCAGTGATATGTTTATTGAACTTAAACTTCACTCCTGCCTCTGTTAGGCAGGTACCATTATTGTTCCTATTTTATGTATAAGCAAACTAAGTCTTGGGGAGCTCAAGTAACTTGGCCAAGATTCCATAGTAAGAGGTAGAATCGGAATTGAACTTATGCAGTCTGACCCTAAACTCTATGCTCATAAATCCCATGTACTTTTAGTAGTGGTGGTAGGCGTGATACTCGCCATGCCAGTGAACATTTTTGATGGCTTTATGCACCATGCATTGTGATAAGCCCGTCATGTGTGTTATCTGATTTAATCCTCGGGATCGTCCCATGAGGCAGGTAGACTTAAAATATTCCCTTTCTACATACAAGGAAAATGAGGCACAGAGAGGCAAAGGTTATCTCACTGAAGGGCTTATTCATGATTACATCGCTAGTAAGTTGCAGAGTTGTGGGTTCAACCCAAGCCAACCGACATTAGCGTCTGTGCTCTCCCCACATACCTGCCTTTCTTGATGACTCAGCCTTTATTTTCATAGAGACAGAGGTGGCCCTGCCATCCCAGTGGCCATGATGACATGCAGACCTTCAGACGTTGCTCTAGAAACTGGTCCACTCATAACTTACTGTGCTTGCTGAGGACAGAGGATGACACCCATAGGAGGCAGCAAGATGACAGAGTGGACCCGGTATCATCTGGCCCATCATCTCTGTGCTCTCTTATGGAATCACATCTATTCCAAGTGGAACCAAATTGGTCTCCCTTTAGTTTGTCGTCCCCACTGCGTATGTAAAACAATGATCAGAAAGCCAACCAAATGCTGTGTTTCAAAAGGTCTCCCAAACTGACACCACATGGATGATGCTAAGGAGAAAGAGTTTAGTTATTTTAAACAGAGAAAAGAGAGAGAGAGAGACAGAGAGAGAAAAAAGTGGAGGATTCTAACCTGCAAGTCAGCTGGGATAAAGATGCCACGTGACTATATCCCAAGCCACCCAGGGGAACCACTGGCCCTAGGGAAGAAGGAACCAGACCAGATGCCCCTCAGTAACAAAGCTTGGCCATTAGTTGGGGAGACAGGATGACAATTCCGAGGATGGCCTGGTGTATCTGAGGGGCTGTAAGTACAAATGTAAAGAACTTCTACTCGGAGCTCTGTGACATAAGCAACACTGCTTGATGACTTGCCCTTCGAGATGAAAAAGGCATCCTTCCTCACTTCGTTTCCCAGGGCTTTAGCCTTCCTAGTGTCATTGTGTTCCCTGGTCTTTTGCAAAAGCAACTGGTAGGAAAGAGAGCTTATTTCCTCAGGGGTTGAAATATGGGAGGTTATAGCCTGTTGCTGCTGGTGGCCCTCTATTCATTACAGGATGCCTGTAAATGAAGCACTGTGAAGGACTGCAGGTCTGAGAGATGGAGACATTATTGGAGCCTCTGGATTCTGATCCCTTCCTGCATAAACCAGTCTGATTTGGGTTTTCCAACCTTTACCACCCAAAGTTTCCACAGTGGGGTTGATGGTGATGGATTGGGTCAATTTTGGTTAGATTTGCCAGGGCGAACCTCTCTGAGCATCTGTGGGTCTATGGACAATGTGCTAATGGTGCACCATTTCCCTGGGTGGAATTAGGGACGATTTTTGGGGAGAAACAATCATCTCTTTGTTAATAGAAAAATATTATACATACAATTTGAACTTTTTCTAGAATTGTGAGACAACCCACTGACTACACTACTTCTTTGTCTCCAGGCCCTTGGTGTTGGAGATAAAGCGTTTCTTCCTCTAAACCACAGGGATGATGGCGAGAGAGCTCACAGCTAGGCTTTTGCCCGTGTGCACACCTCATTTGTCTTCCTTTTATAAGATGAGGTTTAGTCTTCTCTCCTATAAGTTAGTTTAGCATCTTTTCTAACCCAACATTTCCAAATTCTCAAATCTTGGGAGGTCAATTGCTGAGTTATTTGTCAAATAAAATCATGACTGTATTGTGATATCTGCAAACTGGGAGATACTGCTGACTGATAACTTCTGGAGGCAAGGTGGTGCTCTCCAAAGAGAATCCCAGTATGGGACCAGATTTGTTTTCCTGGCATCTTTATCTCCTGCTTTAACACACACACACCCCATTAACATGAGAGGTAAAATGGGAAGCTTTCTTTGAATAAAAGCCCCTCAGGTAGGCTAAAGGCTCCACTTATACCCAAGGTCATCTTTGTCCTCTATCCAGCTGCTGTACTTCTGGGTACAGATTAGAAATTGTGCATGACAGGGGCAGTGGGGAGGAGGGGGTGAAGCATGGGGCCCTGGAAATGACTAAATTTACTAGCTACTCTGAATTAGCTTCCTGTATTTCATCCTGGGGGAAAAGAAATTCAGAGCAAGTGACAAAAAACTACTTCTGGCTTTTTGAATACCCTTGGCAGTGAAGGTTTCTAACCTTTCAAATATTCTTGCAAATGGAAGCTTGAAGAGACTGTGTGCATGCTCTCGTGTGCTTTCCACACAAACTCTGCGTTTGATATTAGTTTTGCAAGGGGAGTTCACTCTCCTGAAAGTCTTTGCATTTACCGTGGATCCCAAGATGAACAATGCCAGCCATCGACATCAAACTTGCTGCTGTAGAGTATAGCACCTTGTGTTAATAGTATCATACTGTATACTTAGAAATTTGCTTAGAGGTCAAATCTTAGGTTATGTTCTTATCACAAAAATATAAATAAATAATAGGGTGGAGGAAGGTTTTGGAGACGGTGGATCTGTTTATGGCATCAATGGTGGTGATAGTGTTTAATTAATACTTATCTCCAAAATCATCAGATTGTATACATTAATTATGCATGGCTTTTTGTAGGTCAAAAAAGAAAAATCAAACTGATCCCTCTTACTCAAAATGGAATTCTTCATTTCTTTTTCAATTCTAAAAACAAGGAGAGCCAGGGTTGCTCTAAATCTACTGAGCAATGTGTACACCTAGCAGCAGAATTAGAAGAATGGGATGTGTTTCTCTAAACAGATATATGTGTATTTTTTCTCTTGTGCTCTGCGTACATGGGCCATTCACACACCACTGAGCAGGCACATTCTGTTAAATAATGTACTGTTAATATTTTGCTTCCAAGATTTTAGTAACTTCATAAGATAGCCTATTATTTTTAATCATGAATTTTTTGATGTAAAATCTTTAGAGATAAGCATACAGAGAATAGTGTGATGAACTGCCATATACCTATCACTGAGATTTAATACATATTTGCTTCATTTGGGGAAGTATTTGAAAGTCAATCATAGACCTGTAATATTCCATCCCTAAATATTTACTTCCATGTGCATCTCTAAAAGAACTCTTCTATAATAACATTAGTGTTATCATCCCTATAAAAATGAATAATTTTTAGTAGTAAACGTAAGTGGTAAAGTTTCTTTTAACTTGATGTAACAGCGAAAATATTTTACATGTTGCATTTTTCAGTTTGTACCCAGAATCTTCTCATCATTTATATCATTGTCAACAGACAATAGTTTTGTTTTTTATATTTGGAAAAAACCTTGATACCACGCTATGGAATGAAACACTTCTTGTGTTCCATCTTAGAGGTTTTATTGAAAAGCTCATTGAATAAATATGTATCATTTTTTTCTCACATTCTTTAACATCATGTTTTCTTGTTCAGAATGCATGTGCTTTTGGCACCGTGGATAATCATTCATTCCTTCTGATGTTTTCTGTGGGACTTGATAGCTTACTGTGGGAACAGCTGAATCATCTCTCAAGTCATACTCCTGGTGTACATGAGAACAGACGACATATTAAACTCTTTCCATACTATGCAGTTTAAGTCACTAATGTGTTGGATGGTCAGTTGTAATAACTACAACTTAAGATTTTCAAAGGTCTTTCTAAGGACCTTGTTAGAAACCATGTGTTTTCACAGTGTCTGTGGATGCTCTATAAGGACAGGTCTTAAAAGGTGACCAATACAAAAGGTCCTCTTGGACACTGGAAAGGAGCTCTAGAATACCAGTAAAAGGCATGTATTGAGTTCCAGCTTGCATCTTATTCGCTGTGTGAACTTGGGCCAACTAATTGACTTCTCTGAGCCTCAGCCTCCTAATTTGTTAAATGGAGCAAATCACAAAGTTATGGGGATTAAATGATATAAAACTTTTTGGAAAAACATAATACTCTCTATTGACATAAGCTGAGAGGGACTGTGCTATGGACTAAACTATGTCCCCCCAAATTCATATGTTGAAGCTCTAACCCCTGATATGACTCAGTATGACTATAGTTGGAGATAGGGCTTTTAGGAGGTAATTAAGGTTAGATGAGGTTGTAAGGGCGGGGTCGTAATCCTATAGGATTGGTTGCCTGAGAAGAAGGAGGAGGCATCTCTCTCTGTGTGTACAGAGTGAAGAAAAGCCATATAAGGGTACAGCTCGATGGCGGGCATCTGCAAGCCAGGAAGAGAGCTCTCACCCAAACTCAACCAGCTGGCACCCTGATCTCAGACTTCCAACTTCCAAAACTGTGAGAACATAGATTTCTGTTGTTTAAGACACAAAGCCAGGGACTTCCCTGGTGGCGTAGTGTTTAAGAATCCACCTGCCAATACAGGGAACTGGGGTTTGAGCCCTGGTCTGGGAAGATCCCACATGCCATAGAGCAGCTAAGCCCGTGCACCACAACTACTGAGCCTGTGCTCTAGAGCCTGTGAGCCACAACTACTGAAGCCCACGTGCCACAAATTTTGAAGCCCGTGCGCCTAGAGCTGGTGCTCCTCAACAAAGAGAAGCCACCGCAATGAGAAGCCCGCGCACCACAATGAAGAGCAACCCCTGCTCGCCGCAAGTAGAGAAAGCCCGCGCGCAGCAACAAAGACCCAGTGCAGCAAATAAATTAATTAATTTAAAAAAAAGAGACTCAATAGTTTTTTCTTTTTTTAAAAAAAAGACACAAAGCCAATGGTATCTTGTTATGGTTGCCCGAGCTGCCTAACAGAGCGTGTAAGAAGGGAAGGTGTCCTGTGGATGGTGGTCTCTCAATATTAACTAAAAGGTGATCAAGAAAATGAGTGTACTTCGTAGTAGCAGGAATGTAGATGAGACATAAAGGAGCATGTCGAGGAAGAGCCTTGGTCTAGAAGGACAGTATTGAACTTTTAACCTTGCCTCAATCATCTCCTGTCTGAGTGATCTTAGACAAGAAATAAAGATGAAAGCCTTTGGGATTTTAGTTTCCTAATTTCTAAAATAAAGACATTTTAACAAAATATTTTTCAAGGTCCTTCTTCCTCTGAGAAGTTCATTTGAGCTCCATGAACTTTTTTGCCTTCACCTGACGAAACAATGAAACACTTGAGAGCTATTTGGAAGGATTATGGAGGCATGCACCTTATAAATGATGCTGAACCTCACCAGTCTTGATAATTCATGCTATTTACCTGGAAGTAAGCCTGCTAGTTTCTCTCTGGAGTTCTCTCCAGCCATCAGGTTTTCTGGCACCTGGTCTTTATTCTGAGAATTTTGTAGATAGAAATGATGAATTTTTAAATTCAATAGACAGAAGCTATAGTGAGACTATTAATCCAAGTAAAAGTATGCTAAACCTTACTTTATACCTTGAGAAAGTGTTTTGCTTATTTTGAGCCTGGCCTTGACACACACACACACACACACACACACACACACACACACACACACACA